>NC_141534.1:196151250-196475000 GCF_021556685.1 Rattus norvegicus | reverse complement strand
TACAAGTCCGTGCTACCATAACTACCATCAGGGTCTGGGAATCTTGGCACAAACCACTCATAATCTCAGTCAAATGGGGATGGTTTATTGAACACCATACCCCAAGACTGATCAGTCAGGGCAATGGAACAGAATAAGGAGTTGAACTATGAGTTGAGTCAAGATCCTACAGGACTTTAAAGCCTAAAATCCACAAACACCCATTCCATGTAACTCTATGAATCAGGACTAGGGATGGGGGTTTCCTTGGGAACGTGTCTCTGTTGTACACTTATCCTGCTCCCATTGGTTGGGTGTTCAACTGTGGCAGAGGCTTGATTTGTTTTAATATTCTTAACTTGCCAACCAGAATGCCAGTTACCCTAGTACATGTCTCTTCCTGACAAGTAGAATGTCAGTTCCAAGGGATGTCTTGGGAACTTAAACTTTACTTGACCCCTACTCAAAATGGAAGTCCTATTCCAAATAGTTTCTTATATCGGTGCAGGTGTCTCTCCTACACTGGGGTCCATCCCAGGGGCAGCTTACACCACAAAAGCTTACACACAGGTGCAGGAAGTGCTGCTGGGTGGTTGGTTCAGGTCCAAGCTTATTGTGGGTGACTACACAAAGCAACACTAACTGACTTCTGTTGTGATTGGTAAAATCATGTGAGAAAGTTTCCTTATAATATTAATAGCAGCACAAGATGGCAGACTGAACAGGCAATAGTTACCTAGGCCTAACAATATCTATCTCCTATATAATATTTTCGAGTATTTTGGGGTTTTGTTTTTGTTTGTTGGTTTGTTTTGGGGTTTTGTTTCTGTTTCTTTTCTTTTGTTTTGTTTTGATTTGATTTGGTTTTAGTTTTTCAAGACAGGATTTCTCTGTGTAGCCATGGCTGTCCTGAAACTCTATAGACCAGGCTGGACTTGAACTCAAATATCTGCCTTCCTCTGCTCCTGAGTGATGAGATTAAAGGCACACACCACCGCCACCCAGCTAATACTTTCATTGAATTAAAACTAAGTCCCCAACTAAAAGTTGTCTAATATGTAAATTTGATAAGCAGATTTATATCTTTCAATATTGCTTTTTGCTAAGGGTGAGGTCATCCTGAATGCTGTCCCCAGCCACAGTCAAGTTTCCAGCCAAGGACTCTAACCATTTAATTAGGAGAAAATACTGCTGGGTTTTCCATGAGCTTCTACCTGTCTCCCTGAGGCAGTGAGTGGCCTTGACTTGGATGAATAAATTATCCCGGTCACTGTTTAGTGCCCCTCCCTATCACCATGGACTATGTCCAAGGTGAGAGCAGGGGACCTCTCCACCTGGACCTCTCAGACCTCAGGGCACAGCCTCTGATCTGACCCTCCACAGTAGAGGGGACCTCATTAGTGGCACTAAGTGTCAGGCGTCACCTTCCCTCAAGTCATAAAGAGTAAAGACCGTGCTACAGGATCAAGACTCAGAGGATTTCATTTTAAATATTCAGATGAAAAGGGAGTTTCATAAACATGACAGTGACAAAGGTCTTCCTCTTCTCCTCCCTCCTCTCTCTCCCCTTCTCCCCTCCTCCCTTCTCTCCTCAGTGGACTTCAACCTCCCGTTCCTAGTTATCTCAGACCTACACCTCTGCACATGGAGGAAGAAAAGGAAAGATATGCTACGAATGTGTGCCTGTGGAGGCCAGAAAGAGGAGTCTGATTCCCCAGAGCTAGAGTTATAGGGATTGGGAGCCTCCTAATGTGGGTGCTGGGAACCAAACCCAAAAGCTGCAGGAGGTCTCAATAGTTGAGCCTTCTCTCCTGCACTCCCCATTCTTAAAAAGCAGACTATCAACTTTGCCATTCCAGGGGAGCTAAGGAAACCAAACATTCCGTAAGGCATTGGAGCAATTCTTCCACAGCAAACTGAGAGCAGAGCCACCCTCAGCACAAGGGACCCTCCAGATGCTTGCAAGCACCAGGTTCCTCCACAGTAGACTGGTAGACGTGAACTCCATGATAAAGGGGAATGTATGGTAGTCATGGAAACAAAAACTAACAAAACGACAGGGAGCTTCCTGCTGGTGTTAGTTACAGCTTCAGACACCCGTGTGATAACAGACACCCGTGAGTGAGAGAAGGGAAGACGCAACCCTTCTCTAGGGACAAGTGCAACTGTGGGATGCACAGAGAAACAGACTAAGTCACTCTCAGTTAGCTGGCCTTTCTCCTGATACACAGGTTCTCTCCAGGCTGTGCCCCCACTTCTCTGGAAAGTAATGGAATCTGGTATTAATGCATGGTCTGCCCCTTTAAGATGCTGGTAGCTCTGTGAGGCCAGATCCCAAGGCCTCCAGACCTCAGGCTATCCCCACCCCACCCCAAACCCTTAGGACCTCTCTCCTTGAGACAGAGTTAAGAGGCTGTGTGTGCTGGGGCCTAACAGCTCCCACTGTGTGTGCTGGGGTCTAACAGCTCCTACTGTGTGTGCTGGGGTCTAACAGCTCCTACTGTGTGTGCTGCAGCCTAACAGCTCCTACTTGATACATCTGGTTCCTCCATGCTCTTCGTCATGGAGACTATCCTGAATTAAATCATATGGTGTGAAACTTCCTGCCAGCTCCGCAGGTTTTAAAACTTGGGTATTTCCTTTGTTCATGAGATTTCTCTGAAGACTCTTGTGGGCCTCCATCCTGCCATATGCCATCCTGTCTACTATGCCCCCATCCTGGCTTTAGGCTATCTCATATTAGGTCTTATAAGGAAGCCTCTTTTTCCCTTTAAAGGAATTTTTTTACATATATTTACTCTGGAGTTGGTGTGAGAGGTGAGTGAGTGGGAGTGGGGGTGTACTTGCCATGCATGTATGCAGAGGACAGGTTTCATTCCCTCCTTCTACCCTGTGGGTTCCAGGAATTAAACTAGAGTCATCAGGCTTGGCAGCAAATGCCTTTATTTGCAGAGCCATTTCCCTGGCCCGGTCCTCTCTTTCCCTTTAAAATTCGGACACACTGTTTCTAATACACTACTGTTCTTTTCCAATGCCCTTCCACCTCAAGGCCAACCGTGGTGTTGGGGCCCTTTCTCCTAATAAAGCTAATTCCTGAATAGTAATTATATGTCAGCTTCTTTCCCAGAACCAACCTCTGCTGCTTCATTCCTACAGGTAAAATCTGGGATGATGCAAGAGATGTGAACCTGTGGTCATGTGTAAAGTTATGAGGTTTCCAAGTTCTCCATCCTCACCTCACTCTACAGCTGTCTGTGGCTCTTAGAATCACACACACATACACACACACACACACACACACACACACACACACACACACACACACACGCACACTGTGATGGTTTGTATATGCTCGGCCCAGAGAATGGCACTATTAGAAGGTATGACCCTTTTGGAGTAGGTGTGGCTCTGTGGGTGTGGGCTTTAAGAGCCTCACCCTAGGGGAGGGGCAAAAATTAAAAAAGACCCTCATCCTCGCTGCCTGGAAGCCAGTGTTCTGCTGGCTGCCTACAGATGAAGATGGAGAACTCTCAGCTCCTCCTGCACCACTCCTGCCTGGATGCCGCCATGTTCTTGTCCTGATGATACTGGACTGAACCTCTGAACCTGTAAGCCAGCCCCAATTAAATGTTGTCTTTATAAGACTTGCCTTGGTCATGGTCTCTGTTCACAGCAGTAAAACCCTAAGGCACACACATATGTGGGCCTGTGAAAGACAGCTTGGTCGCCAGTTAAGCTAAGGCTAGAAACCCTAGAGACGCTGAAGGGACAGTAGGAGTTTCACCTGATTCACAGGTACCAGGCCCCTGTCACTAGCTGCACCCTCCCCCATAGATTTGTGACCATCGGTCACATCAGGGCAATGTCCCAAGCCCCTCCACATGAAGAGGACATGACCCGTGGTCACCTAGGCTCAAGACAGATCTCTATTCTAATGAGCTACCAATGGTCTGGAGGGCTTAGCCAATAAGCTTTCCTTCCCAGACACTCCTCCCTGCAAAAGGTATTTAATCTCAGGCCCACCCTGAGAAGAAGAGTATGGTTTTACTCATCCACTTTCTGCCATGACAATAAGTGCCTTAAAGTCATGGACTGTCCCTTTTTATTGGGATCCATTGTGGGGAGCCACAGAGAAGGTCTTTGCCTACAGAACTGCTGTCTAATCTCCTGTAGGAGGCCTCTCTGTGATCCCAACCCAGCCATGACAGCCACCAAGCCCAAGACTCAAGCTGTCAAGCCAAAGACTCTCCCCGAGGGACCAGCCGGAGCTTCCCCCCTTCCCCCCACCCATCAGCCCTGGCCTAGATCCAGCTTGTAGAACCTGCCCCCCCTTCTCAGCTTTTCCGAGGCTCCCAGAGGTACCTAGGTGTCCGAATGCCTCTCCGCATGCTCAAGGACCCCCAAACGAGCTCGAGCTGTCCTGTGCCTCAGACTGGGCTTCCCCACCCCCAGAGTGGTGTCCGGGGGCTGCCCTACAGCCTGACAATCCCCTGGGGTAACAGCATGGAGTAAGTTCAGTCAACTTACCAAGCCAATACCTGTGGAAGAACAGACTCGAGATCCCACAACCCTACACACAGGCACACACACCACTCATTCATCTATGTCCTGCCAATCTTTCCCACTTGTGCTCCAGAATAAAACTTTGCTTTGTTCACTGGAATGTTTCCAAACCTAGGACAACATAGAACACACAGTAGGCCATCAGTAAATACAAATGGAATGAACAAATGTTTCCTTTATTCCCTAAGTAACCACTGGGCACACGACAGTGTTTCCTGTTGATGAGTTAGATTATCAGAACATACTTGGTCCAGTCATTGGAATGTTATTTGACTGTAAAAGGGGAGAAAGCGCCAGGATGCTCTGGAGTGTGATGGGTCCTGAAGATGCTGAGCAGAAGCAGCCAGTCACAAAAGTCACATGTCTTTTGTCCCATTTAAATGAACTGCCAAGAATAGGCTAGTCCATGAAGACAAAAGGATCAGTGATTGCCAGAGGCTTGGAAGCTGAGGGCAAGGGTGGTGATAACTAAAAGATAGGAGCCTGGGAGGCAGGGATGTGACTTTACTGGTGGTGGAGTGTTTATCTAGAGAGCAGAAGGCCCTGGATTTTTCTCCCTAGCACTGCATTGTAATCTTTGATTTTTTTCAAAACGTACCTTAATAAGGGTTCTTAAACACTTTAACCTCCCTTCTGGCCCACCACCCACCAGAGGTAAAAGAAAGGTTTTAGGACATGGAGGGAGTGGGCCTGTAGTAATAGTTCTTTGCAGTGATTCCAAATCTTCATTGTCAGGATATCAGCAGTTCAGTCTAGTAGCAAATGACCACACACGTACCAAGTCCAGTCTACTCGGCAGACATAACCATGGCAGTTCACTCCAGAAAAAACCTCGAGGCTCTGCCCACCAATCAGCAGGAGTCTACAGAAGTGGCAAGAAGCCACTGGAATTCCACCAGAAGTTCTTTGACAAGTTACTCTCTATGAAGTCACAACAGAGATCAGCAACTTGAGGTGAGGCAAACCAATACAAGAGCTTCATCAGCAAAGACTAGTGAGGCAGATGGAGCAATGTGAACCAGTACTCGAGCTTCCTCCCACTGTCTGTGGGGTCATATTTACCTTCTTTCCAAATATCACACATCCCCTCATGTGTCTGCTTCAGCAAAACAACATTTGACATAACTGAGTTTCCAGAGAAACCATAAATTTCCACCTCACTGCATAAATCAGGTGTGATGATTACAACACCAGAGGAGTAAAGGCAGAAGAACCAGGAATTGAAGGTAATCCTCAGCTACAAAGAGAGATCGAGACCAGTGTGAGATACACGAGACTCTGTATTTAAAATGGGAAGGGAGGCACAAAAGGCTTGTCTCTCAGTTTGTCTTATTTCTCATAACAATGGTCGTCAGCTCCATCCACTTTCCTGTGAACATCACCATTTCACTTCTTTACAGTTAAATAAAACTCCTGTGTGGAGTTTTCATATTTCTTTATCCATTCTTCTGGGGATGGGCCTTTAGGCTGGTTCCACATCTTAGTTGTTGTGACGAGAGCAGCAATAAGCATGGCCTTGCAAATATCTCTGTGGTGTGTGGACTTTCAGTCTTTTGGCTTTTTCAGGGACAGCCACACTAGTTTGCATAGCATCTTACCCAGATTCTATTCCCATCAGCAGTGTATAAAGGGTGTTGAGGCCTGCTTGCCTAGCATAGCTGTAGCCACTTTGCTCCGTGCCTGCCAGTCACTGACACAGAAAAATAGCTTGACTCAGAGCAGGGTCATGCTGACCACAAACCCTGTGGTGTTCTGAGGTCTGATAATCTTAAGAAATTCCCAACCATAAGCTCCACTTAGGACCAATCAGAGTAAAGGTAGTTGGAACTGTTCTGTCGAGCTAACCAAAATAGCTTGAGTCAGAGCCACTATCTTGTGGGGTTTTCTTTTCCGTTTATAAGCTGGCCTAGGGAAATGTTTGGGGCCCATCCTCAGCTCCTGAGTCTAGGCTGTGGCCCTGATTGATCAGTCTTGGGGTATGCATTCAATAAACCAGCCCTGTTTAACTGAGACCAGAGTCTGAGTGGTTTGTGTGGCAATTCCTGAACTTCAATGACGAGTGTGTCTTTCCTCACACCCTCAACCACGTTTCTTATAGGTTTTCTTGATGGTGAACATTCTGACTAGGCTGAGATAGGACTTCACAGAACTTTTAGTCTGTTTTGCCCTGACGGCTAAGGTTATGGGACTCTTTTTCAAATAACTTAGATGATCTATATTTCGTCATTTAAGAACTATTTATTACATTACTTAATTGATTTATTGTTTAGGGAATACTTGATTTTTTGAGTTCTCCATAGGTTCTTGACATGAATCCTAACAGTTGTATGGTTGACAAGGAATCTCTCCCCTTCTGAAGACTCTCTCTTAAAACTGCCACTAATGTGCCCTTTCTCTGTGCCCTTCAGCTCCCCCAGAACATCTTCAAGCCAAACCCCAACAACTGGAACCCTGGCTCATCTCGGTCTTTATTTCTTACTCCCCTCATCCTATCCACAGCTGGGCTGCCTTCAGCATTTCTTACAGGTACTTGGACCTGTTTCTAGTTGTGGGATGGCTCAGCCCTTGACACAAATTTTTAATTCCTCTTGCTAGAATACAGACACACCCTTATTACTCACCTCCAATCCCAAACAATGAAGGTAAAGTTAATTTGTAGAAGGAAGCGCCCATGTCTGAAAGTGACATCTAATTGGGTGGCAGTACAAGGAACAAATCAGAGAAAGATTTGACAGAATAGGATATGCCTAATTCTCACCAGGAGAGGAAAGGGAAGCTACTTAAGGGAGAGACAGGGAGTACAGGATTTTCCAGAAAAGACAAGACCCTCTCAGAGCCCAGCATTCTACACTCAGAGAAAAACTTTAGGTCAAAAAAGCAAAGAGCTGTATTTCCGTCTTTTCTTATTGAACAATAGCTCCTGGCAGTTTTCTTGGAACTTGTAAGGAAGAACACTGCTGATAATGAAATAAAAAACTTCCCCAGCAAGATCTCTTGGATCTTGGCTTCATTGATGGGTAGAATCAACATCTTTACTACAAAAGGAGAAGTGCTTGTTTCCACAGAAAGTGATAGAAATCAGCTCCATAGGATTATCCCATGCCCACTTTGCAGGACTAGTTAATCTGGTCAAATTGTATGCATGCATGCCTCTTGGTTACAGAATCAGCAACTGAGTCCTCTATCCTAGAGTCATAGGGGGCATCTCTAGGATCTCACTATGGGCTCAGCTCTGGGCTAAGCACTACGAACATTACAAACATCACATATTTAAGATGCATACACTCCAGTATTCCCCAACACATCACACTGTGACTGACTGGGCATTTGAGCCTGGTTCCTCAGCTCCAGCACTATACTGACACTGAGATGGAGAACGCTTTGTGATAAGGCATCCCCGGCCTCCACACCAGCAGCACCACCCCAGTCCTGGCAATCAAAAGTGTCTAAGTGGAAGGAGGCCAGAACTGCACTGTACCAGAACTGTATATAACTGGTTAAATTCACAGCTTGAGAAGGGTTGGAGCCACTGAATTAAAGGCCTGGGAAGAATGTGCTTCTCTGTCATACGAGCAGGGACACAGAGCAGGGCTCAGTAAAAGTCACTGCTGACTGATTCCCAGAGAGAAACAGCAAAATAATGCAGCAGAAAACCTTAGGAACACAGTTGAATTTACAGCTTCTGGGGGGAGCATGGACAGGAAATGCAGTGTCACTGAGAGTGTTCAAGACGCTAAGTGGTGGATGGACACAAGTCAGAAGCCACCGACCCAGGTCTCATGGCCTACAATGGGAGACTACACGGAACGCTCTAAGCTTTCTCTTGTTCTAAACTGACACTTCCCACACCTTTTGTGATCTTCCTGGCTCTGTCTCCTTTAGAAAACCCTACTTGCATGATCCACCACAGCTGGCACCCCCCACTCCTCTCTGTGGAACCTTTGTGCTAGTTCCGACCTGTAGAAGCCAGTCTGCTGATCTTCTAAAATCTCATTCTGTGAAGAATGATGCAGATACTGAAGGAGAGGTGTGTGCAACGGAGAGCCCTGCCTCCTGACACTCCTGGGCTGGTGCCCGGTATCTCGGTATCTCCCAGCAGCCAAGACCAGCCCACTTGTCAGAAAAGGGAAGTTCTGTGCTCTCTTTGACACCCTGAGCCTTGACTCTTTCCCTCATTTGAGAATAAAGTGAAGGGGTGTATCCATGCACTCGTATTCAACTCACAAAGAACTACATGAGAAGCCAGACAAGTGGCTGCCTCCAGGGAACCTAGCGAGAGAGGCTGAACAAAGCCCTGAGCTGAATGAGAAGGGCGGTTTAACCCACACTTAGAACGTGCCGGGATCTCCATCTCTGCTCTCCAGGGTGCTGAAATGAGGTAGCGAATGGGAAGCACGGAATTTAGCCAGCTCAGTGAACAAATAATCTTTGCAAATGAAGCCACTGCACCAGGTAATCGAATTAATTTGTCTCACAAACCGAATTTGACAACTCATCACTGAAAGAGATGCCACCTTAGCCTGCACTGTCACTCTCTGTTCATTCTTGGGTGTTGGAATCACATCTCAGATGATACACTCAGCCTGTAGAATGAGAAGTCAGACACTCCACCCCACCCCACCCCACCCTGGGCTGCGAGCGTCCCTAGTGACCGGTGGGATGCAGAGACCATCCTGTTTTCTTCACACCTTCCCTGGACTCTCCCATTTCTATGCATTTCTAAGCTTGCAAGTGCTTTGCAGTTTGAGGGAAGACCATGGTTAAAGGACCAGGAATCTTATTAGTCCACAGAGCACATTTACATACACAAAAGATCTGAAAGACAAAATTAGAAGAAAAAATTCTTTAAACAATTACTTCTTAATATCAAAGCCTCAAAAAGGCCGTAGCAGGATGGATGAGTTTGTTTGTTTCCCTCATGACCTAGAAGGAAAGGTGGATTCAATTAACCGTGGAGCCATTTCCGTTGCCTGCCAGGCAAACAGTCGTGGGACAGAGTCTTTCTGGAACTGAACTTCAGGACACTTGATCAAGTCTTTTCAGTGATCCCAAGACCACTTTCTTTAGACGAGGACAAACTTCTGCCAAGCTAACAACCATTTGTAAGTGGGTGTGTTTCTGCAGTCACTCAGAGTTGTTTGGTTCAAGAATTCAAAGTCACACTCTGCTGGTCCAACACACAGACATTATGAATGGTACCGCATCAGCTAACATGTCCTCAGAGTTCAAAAACAGTCTTCCTGATATTACTATGTAACTGATTCATAGTCAGTACACTGACCCTGATTAGACACCATGGAATCCCTAAAGAAAATGATTCCATGGCACACTAAACAGCTTGCTGTATCCACTATAAAGCTTAATCACATGTAGGACATTTAACATTACCTATTTTCATCATTATATAATGTCAACCATATTTTTAAATAATGGTATAAAAATTAAGGGCTTTCTAAAAGAATTTTTGATATAACAAAATTACACCATTTCCCCTTTCTCTTTACCCCCCTTCAAAACTTTCTGGAAGATTTTTTTTAAAAGATCAAAAAATACTTTCCCAAAATTTATTAATAACTCTCTCCATCACTGACAAGTTAGGCTACCATCTCCACTGCTCCACCCCCAGATTGCTCTTCAAGGGTAGTGTCCAGGAACCTCCCAAAATGCTCTTTCCAACTCCCACCCCTTGATCTATACACACACGCACACACACACACACACAAACACACAATTTCCCCCGCCTTCCAAGTCTCAAAGCATGTGACAGAACCTCCCCACCTTGCTGATAGGAACCTCTCCCCACTCTGCTCTTATTAGCTCTGATCCCTGACACCTGGCTATCTTCCTTTCCTCACCTCTTTCCTCCTTCATTTTATAAAGTCATTTTCCCTGTTCTAGTAGCTTGTTTTCTGTTATGGTGACAGAATATTGTTGTGGGGGGAGGGAGATCCTCAGCCTTCGGGTTGAAGACTAAGAGGCTAACGCTCGCATCACATGGCCTACACCATATCAAACCAGGCAAACTTACAACATGGAAGGGGGAGGGACCCTGGAGGTCTCAGCCTTGACAGAGGGCTATCAACAATGGATGTTTGCTGAGGGAGAAAGGGTCATTCTACTTTGGGGTCACGGCTGCCAATAGCTTGCCAGTGCCTCAGTAGACAGCCCCCTATCCATGTGCATGTGGGCAGGACTAACTGGATTCAGGAGGGCTCAACAATAACAAAATGAATAAGAGAGGACATGTTAGAAAGGAGATGATGTGTTGGGTAGTTTTACGTCAACTTGAGAGGAGTAAACCCCAATTTAGAAATCCCTTCCGTAAGATTAGGCTACAGGCCAGTTGTGGGTGAGGCCATCCCTGGGCTGGTGGTCCTGAGTGCCACAAGAAAACAGGCTGAACAAGCCATGAAGGACAAGCAATAATTAGCACCTTCCAGATCTCTACTTCAGTTCCTGCCTCCAAGTCCTTCTGGGCTTGAATTCCTCCCTTGGCTTCCTAAGCTAAATAAACCTCTTTCTTCCCCATGGCTTTAGACCGTAGTGTCTCATCCCAGCAATAGTAACCCTAAGACAGACATGATGGGGGTCACTAGGAGGAATTAGAGGGGGATTAATAATAATAGATAGATATAATTAAAATATATAAACAGACATTGTTTGAAGAATAAATAAAACATTATTTCTTTCAAAGAATAAGAGGCTATATCGTGTACTGAGAATTCTGGAATTTTCGTTTATTTTTAAAAATAGAGATATTATATGTTTTTGTTTTAATCCCTGACCAGCAGGAAGTAGTCTAACATAGTGTTGCTCCCTTTCTGACCCCGGACTTTATCCAGGGATCTCTTTCTCTGCTCTCTATTCTTTTTTCTCTCTTATCTAGTGTTAGGGGGTTGAAAGGATAGAAGAGATAACCCACAAAATAGCAAAAGCAAGCAGAAGTATCTGGTAGTCACCTCTTCCTGGCAGTCTCCAGTGGCACGGGGAGTCACAGGGCCCACCTGGCTTTGGTGGCCCTCTCAAAATCCCTATACTAGTGCACCTGCAGTAACTGCCCCTTCCGGGTTCCTCCCACCTGCCTCGGGTTGGCCTGTCACCCACCATTCCCAAGCCATTCCTGAATGGATGCATCTGTGACTGGAAGACCAGCCAGGAGGGCTGGTCATGTGATAGGATGGGACAGTACAGTCTGCTATATGCCCTGAGCCTGCTAAGTAAGCTCACTTCCCTTTCTCTCCAGACTCTAGAACTTGTGGAAAGATGAAGTCCTTCCTCTCCCTTCCTTATTTCACTCTACTCGTCCACTACAAAAAATGTGCAGTGGATCTGCTGGCCACAGAGTGCACACCTTTAATTCAGCACTCAGAAGGCTGAGGCAGGTGGATCCCAGTGGGTTCATAAGGCCAGCCTGGTCTACAGAGTGAGTTCCGGGACAGCCAGAGCTAGATTTTCAAAACCTACATTTAATGTGGGTTCTTAAATGATTTAACCTCCATTCTAGCCCACCACGCACCAAAGGTAGCGGAAAAGAAAGGTTATTAGGATACAGGGGAAGCGGACCTGTTTAGAAATGGTTCTTTGGAGCAAATCCAATCTGGGTCCTCGACTGTTCAGTTCACAGGAATCAGCAGCTGCAGCTTGATCCACTTGCAAATACTTCAAGAATAGTCCATTCAGTAGTGTCGGGATAGCAAGCATGAATCAGCAGCAGTGGCATGACCTCGAAGAAACAGCCAGGCCTTCACCAAGTCAGCATGAGTCATCATGAGGGACCAAGACCAGCAGGGACGCCAGGAGAAGTTCCCTGCCATGTCTCTCTCAATGAAGTGAAGATCAGTGAAAATGAAGACTTAAGACCAAGAAGTGATACAAAGCTGGCTATGCAAGCCCGCCATCGCTGTCGAGTCCTATTTATACTCCCTCCAAACACCATGTGTCCTCCCATGGGTCTTGCCTCACCATGTGAGTCTGTCTTAGCAAAACTCCACGTGAGTCTGTATCAGCTGACACCACTCTGCCAATCAGCCTGCATCCACAGAAGCAGCGAGAAGCTGCCAGAGACCACCAGACATTGGTGCATTTCTTTCTATGAAGTTAATGACAAATGATGACCATTAAGGAATGGCAAGACGTACCAGTACCATCCAGTGTCATTACCATCTGTTGGGTCCTTCTTAACATCATGCATACTTTCAAGTGTTTGCTTTAGCAAAACATCCTTTCACCTGTGTCTGCTTCAGCAAAACGTTCCTTCTCATGTCTGGTTTAATAAAACACCATCCAACACAACTGACTTTCCAAAGAAACCAGAACTTTCCACTTCACTCTATAGTGAGACTCTGTCTCAAAAAGAAGAAGAAGAGCTCTAGAATACATTATAAATTGAGCAGTTTAATGGCTTTGCCTCCTCAGCTTTCCTTCCTGCTACCCACTATCCATACTGTCACCCTGCCGGCCCCATCCGATTCATTCTTCAAATCTACTACCTGGGGCTCCATACAGAGTCCAGCCTATGACCTCTTCATATGCATGTTTGATGTGTGTGTGTGTGTGTGTGTGTGTGGTGAGGGGGGTCAGCATCGTTCTATGAAGCAGAGTTATACCAAAGTGAGGGAGGGAAGGATGGGGGAGGGGAGTGCAGGGGAGAGGAAAACTATGACATTTAAAATCCATCTGATTTTAAGTCTGCATGAAACCTTCTGGTTTAAATTAAACAAAACAGCTGAACACACTCAGGTCACATACACCACATTAATTACTATTTCCTATAAGTCTGTCATGAAAGCCGGAACTGTGCAGAACACTACAGAATACACGTTAAAAACATGCCCCACATGTGTCCTGATACCTTATCTGCAAAATAAATTCCAAGTCATGTCTCTGCCTTCAAACAGGTCTGGTCCAGGAGAATTGTGGCTACAACAGTTCTCGAATGAAATGTCTCAAGGGTGAAAATGACTTATAAAGAAAGATCTATTCTTGGGGCGGGGGGAAACACCTCAAATTATCATGGGAGCAAACCAAATCTATGATTCATGAAGACTATCCTAGAGAAACAACATTCTACAATGTTTAAGTCATGACAACGATGTCATGAACCAGTCAATACCGAATCCAATTCAAATTCATTGAAGGATTAAAAGGAGAGGTTTGCTGAAGGGGAAGTGTGTCCAGCTGCTTTTCTCTGGTGATGCTGAGCCTAGCACTGAGCCCATGGGCAGCCTTCCCGGGCCAGCCAGACTTACTCTGCTGGGAAAGAAAACAGTGGCCTTTGGTTAGTCATGGGATCAGAAAGGGAACTTTGCAATGGCAACCAAACGAGAGCTGGCCACTAATCAGGCTAAGACTCAAGGGTTTACATGATTGGGAAGCAGTTACTTACAGTTCATCGTCCCCTGCATACGGTCAGAAAGTCAATAACCCCACCCTTGTGATTTATAGATATACCGTTTTACACCTAAATGCCTCTTTTTACAAACCTTTTGTATTGGAAAACCTTTTTCATACAATATATTTTGACCATATTTTCCCTCCCCCGATTCTTGTCAGATCATCCCTACCTCCCTACACATATAACTTTATGCTTTTTTTTCTCCCTTAAAACACACACACACAAACAAACAAAAAGAAACACACACACAAACAAAAAGAAATACACACAAACAAACAAAAAGAAACACACACACACAAACAAAAAGAAATACACACACAAACAAACAAAAAGAAACACACGCACGCACACACACACACACACACACACACACACACACACACACACACAGAAAGCAAAGTAAGCAAAAGTTAAGTAAGACCAAGAGAAAAATGCCAAAACAAGGCAAAATGAGACCAAAAGTCTACAAAAATGACAGAGTTCATTCTGGGTAGGCCAACTGCTCCTGGGCATGGGGCCTGCCCTGAGGTGAAGTTCAGTGAGATTCCACTGAAGAAAACTGGCTTTTTCTTTTATTTTGCCAGTGGGTATCATCTGGAGATATTTTCTTGGTTAGGGGTGAGAGCCTTGTTTCCTTCCTTTCTCAATGCTGAGATCCTGTCTGGCCTGAACCTGTGTAGGCCCCGAGCCTGATGACTTCTGGTGAATTCACGTGTGCATACGTCAAATCTGGAAAACAGTATTTCCTTGATATCATCCATCGCCTCTGGTTCTTACGGTCTTTCTGTCTCCTCTTCTCCATAGATCCCTAAGCCTTGAGGGGAGAGCTTTGATGAAGCCCTGAGTTCCCCAAAGTCTCTGACTCTCTGCACTGTGACCAGTTGTGGGGGGTTGTGCTGCTTCCCACATACTGCAAGAGGAAGCTTCTCTGATGGTGACTGAGCAAGGCACAGATTTACTTACTGTTGTAGCAATACGTCATGAGGAGCCATTTTATTAAGTTCCCTTAACACAATAATCATATTAGTTTTTCCCCTAGGCCCCCAGACAATCTAGTCTCCAGGTTCTTAGATAGTGTCAGGCATGGCTTCATTGTGGAGTGAGCCTCAAACCTTAGTGCCACTGTTGCAGTACCTTGAAGGCAGGTCATTGCTTTACACCACAGGGATTATAGCCAGGAGATACTGATGACTTTTCTCCTCTGGTAGCATATAGAGCGTCTTCCAGGACTCTGCATGCTAGTCAGCAGTGATGAAGCTTTTAGTTAACCATCAGCTTGACTCGTCCACATTGGAAGACATATGGAAGCATTATCTTCCACATTAAGACCCTACCATCAGCTTGCAGAGAGTATCCGATTAGACTTGTCAATAGCCAGTGGTATTTGGAGGTTTCCATGGGGTCCCTTTAGTCAGAAATTCAACAATCCAGCTGGTACTGGAGGCTTTACTCGGCAGCCTAAGAGGTCTAGTTGAGAGATTTGTCTCCCCTATTATTTGATGACTCCATTTGGATTTTTTATTCATATATGTATATATTTTAGGAAGCTTCTGCAGTACTAAATTTTCATATGGTTTTTCAGATAGCCTTTAGTGCTAATTGTCCCTCCAAATGTTTCCTCCTTTACCCTCCATTCCTTTCCCTAATTAATCCTCCCATTCTAGTTTCCCCTTTGTCTCTCCGTAACTATATTCTATTCCCTCTTCCTTGGGAGGTTTGACTTTTGGGGTAACCTCACTCAGGATGAGTTTTTCTGGCTATATCCATTTACCTGTTGATTTTATAATTTCATTTTACCAGCTAAGTAGCATATAATGGAAATTGTATAAATTATCGTATTTTCATTATTCATACTGTGGATGGCCATCTAGACTTCAATAGAAGACAAGAGAGACGATGAAAACCTGAGTCCCAGCCCAGAGTGGTCACTGGGTTCCCCAGAAGAAGCGTTTCTGTGGAACACTTCCCCAGCATCTGACACAAAGGGATGAAGATGAGCTAGAAGAGAAGGTTGCAAGGAAAGACCTAAATGTTGGTGAGGAAGACTTAAAAGCCTCTTCACTGACCTATTAATCATGGACTTCAAACAGGTGTTCCTAATTCCTAAATGTATGTTTTGGTTTCCTTCCAAATGTGCTGCCTCTAACTTCCTGGGTCCTAGATTTCTCCAGGAAGTCATCCTGAGTCAAGATGATAAGGCTTCCCATGTGAGACTTTGGCCTTAAGGTCACTTTGCATGCTGGTGGGAAATGTGGATTTCCAGGCTTCCCCAACCACAAGCCCTGCTCCTCTTCCTTTAGAATCCTGTTTCTAGAACAGACTCATCAACCCCACAAAGACAAGTTGCTTGGGCTTTTCAACTGAATTGATACACCATACTCTTACATATAAAGTGTAGGAACCAAGGAAAACACATGTTATAAACACAGGTGCACATAACAACGCTCTGTCAACAGCAAGCCACATGTGTGACAGTGCTCTTCTAAGATCATGGTGGCTCTGAGACAGTCTACCACCTGGTATTTTTAATGTGCTTTTTTCATGTTTCCGTGTGTTTAGATACACAAATGGCACCACATCACAGTGCCCAAGAGTGCTCACTACAGTAATGTTAGGAACCATAGACTCTTACGTATGTATATATTCTGTAATGTCCTCATAGCAACACACTTCTCAGAATATGTCCCCACTGTCAATTTGTACTTGAGACTTGAGACCACGACTTGGGACCACGGAATTTTGAGGAATTTCTGTCTTTGTGTCTTTAAATTTGAAACTGTGGAAGCGTACACACACACACACACACACACACACACACACACACACACATGTATGTGCACACTGATGCACACTGTGGTGGAAATGAAGCAGCTCTTGTTTCCAGTGACTGTGCCCACACATCACCGAACTATCAGAGTCAAGAATCTGACCCATTATTTCATACTTATCCAGCCACTTTTGCTTGGAATTTAAAAGAAATTATACGAAATGTAAGCATGTTAAGTGGGCTACAGTGCTAAACCATCCTTTTAATTTTCTGAAACCAGAATAAAAATGTGGGTTTTCCTCCTAGATCCTTCCAAAGATCCCCCTAAACAAAATTTATCTAAAACTTAGGTTAGAAAAAAGATGTCAAAAAGACCCCATACCCTAAAACAACTACAATGGTGTGTAGAGAGGTCCCATTAGAAGATGAAAAACAAAGGTTGCCCTGCAGAGCCACCCATTGCTTACATTTTGAGACCCAACTTTAAAATAGTTACTGGATTCCTATGAGATACCTATGTCTTTTGTAGAAGCTCTGCTTATGAACTCAATTCATAAGCATAGCCACGTCTGCTTGTCTCTTCAAAACATAAAGGCATTTTAATCTCTCCTCTGGAAGCCTCTTTAGCTTGACCTCCTAGACTCAAGGTCTTCTGACACAAACGGAATCCCACTCTGTGAGCTTAGCCATCACAAACACTTCTCATTTTATCACTTGGGCTCTGATCCAGAGCAGAGCATTACCCACAGAAAGAGAGAATGCTGGGAAATTAATTCACAAGGTACCTGCCTGTGGTTACGAAAGGATTTTTCACCTAACGGTACGCACACCAACTCTTAGGTCCAAGCATACTTAGTCAGCAACACCCTTTATTAAGTCATGTAAGACTTTGCTGCCAAAAATGTAATTGTAAACTTGAAATGGTGACCTCGAATGTCCACTGGTAGCTCTTAAGAACCAACTCAGAGCCTTCCATGGGGGCCTCTTCTGCTCCCTCCCAGCTATAGGCCTTGCTGGACTCATCTGCTAGTCCTTGCTGAGAACCAAGCTCTGTGATTTATTCTCGTCCCTCCTATTTGCCAGGGAAATGTAAGGGGAATGTCTTTCCTGCTCTCGTCCCCATCTTCTGGAGCCTGGCCCACTTACATATTGCTTCCTGATTCCTCCAATAAGCTAAAACCCCCAAGGCACTTAACAATTAAAAGAAGGGATCAAAGGTACTCGGTTGGAACACATACATCCTGTATAAAATCTAATTGTTCTTTTTCCATGGTTCCCAAATTGCTCACACTGTCCAGGTAGAAATGGAAATTGTCACATAATTTAATCTGTGTGGGCGCCTCACATTTATGCAACCAGAAAATAACTTAAGAAATTTTAATTCTCCCTCCCCAACTCCCCATGGAAAGGAGTAAAAATTTTAAAGCCACTAAGAGAGTTCAAGTTTACAATGAAACCCTCTGGGCCCAGAGATTTAGAATAGCATGAGCCAGCACTCACATACCCATTACAGAGCCATGCAGGCAGGAGCGAATGAAGTCGGCTGCTTTTCAAGGCCTCCGCAGGGCATGCTTTTATTTAGTATCATCAGGCCTAGAACTTATTATGTCTTGGCCAGTTCAGTCTGTTTCCAAAATAGTATGCCCCTGAGGCACAACACTGGCCGAGCAAGCTCACCACCACATTAACAGAAGCACAGTGAGCCACTCAGCCCACCACTGCCCCCACCACACCCCCTTCCAAGAATGTTAGCTTCGTGTGCTGTGTGGATGTGTACTGAGTAGGAAACACTTGGCTCGGGCGTGCCGGCTCATTCCCTAAATCTGTAGACTCCTTTCAATGAGATCAGTTCCTCAGCCATCGGTACAGGGCCATCACCCACGTAAATATCTCCCAACCATGTTTACATGTGCAACCCTAACTAAGTGGAGATGCCACAGGAAAAGGAATGAGGGTGAGAGAGGGGCTGGGAGGAAGGAGATCAATGGGAAAGAGAAAGAGATGAAAGAAATAAACAGGGATGGGGGCTATGATCACAGATGTGTGTGTGTGTGTGTGTGTGTGTGTGTGTGTGTGTGTGTGTGTGTGTAAAAAAGAGAAATTGGAAAAGAATAAAATATAAACTAAAAAATAAAGTTTGAATAATATTATATTTAATTTTAAATTTTAAAGAAAAACTTTAAATAAGTATTTACTCATGTCTTTAACGTTACTCTCACATTTGTCTCTCCACAACAACCCAGAAAGACTGGTTCTGCAGTCAGGACTATCTAACCAGAGGGGTTAAATAAGTTACCCAAGGTCACAGAGCAAGTGGGAGGAGATCCAAGATTCAAAGCTGGGCCTTCTCAGCTCCCAGGCCCTACTCTTGGCCTCTGTGGTTCCTAGTATGATTCTACCAATGCCACTGTGTCCCCTGATTCTCCTTAGTCTCCTTGTCTGGCCTCTTACCTTCAGAGCTCCTAAGGTCCTCACATACCTTCTCCGTTCTCCTTGGAAATGACCCAGGAGTTCCATCTCTCAGATAAGTCCCTGCGTACTGCAGCCAGCCCTAGCCTGTCACACAGATAACAATACCAGCTTCTCCACAAGACTGTAGACACTCCCTCCCACCGATGCCTCTTTGAATCTAGCACAACTTTTTGAAAACAGTCTGGACCTACCCCTTAAGGATCAAAGGATGAAGCTGCTTCTCAGGGCATACAATTGTGGTGGCAGATTCTGGTTTTGATCCCACGAGTTAGCAACTTATTGTCTCCTAGTACTGCTTGCATGGCAGTAGGCCTTCTTCAGTAGGTGCTTGTTAATTCTCTCTACCCTAACTTGGCCCATCTGTAGCCTTTTCTAAAAATGTCCTCAAAAGCAAGACTTCACTCAACTGTAACGACTCATCCTTCAAATTCCAGCACTTTAACCTGGGTCCCACCAACCCAGCAGGGCCCCTGTGGCTCCAATCCAGACTACCATGCAATAAGACTGGATCCTGTAGGGAGGCTAAGTGTTGTACCTCCACATCAAACTGCTCTTGGAGCCACGATGAGGGAGAAAAATAGGTGGAAATCAGTAACAAGAGGGTCCTGCCTGAAATGGTAAGTGACTTTTGTCCAGTCTCTTCACCATGACAAGTCATGGAACACGCCCATTTTCAAGAGACAGAGATGCAATCATTGGTTTCTCCAAAGGTGAGGGAAGCCACTGTCGAGAAGGCAGTGGTGTCTGCAAAAGCTGGTGAGAAAGAGATGGAGGTGGTGGCCAACACGATTTGAAAGGCAGTAATGTCACCCTTTAGCTAGAAATGATTCAGTCAGGACCCAGATCTAGGTTTATCTGTCTCTAAAATCTGTCCCTCACCACCACATAATTATCGAGAGAGTTGTATTATTTAATATGCCACTGCAATTCTGCCTACGCAACTCGAATTTACTGTTCATTGCCTAGCTACTGTGGTTCTCAGCTTTCCTAATATTACAGCTCTTTAATACGGTTCCTCATGTTGTGGTGACCCCCAATCATAAAGTTATTTGGTTATTACTTCATAAGTACAATTTTGCTGCTGTTACAAATCATAATGTAAATATGTGATATGCAAGATATCGGATATGTGCTGCTCCCCCCAAAAAAGGGGTTTCAACTCATTGACTAAGAACCACTGGTCTAGTAGCTACTGGTCTTGACTGTCTTGGCTCACGGGCCAGGAGTTTAGCTGGAGAGAGTGAGCAGAGGCTGGCCTGAGGCGGAACATTTAAGAGATGCTGATTCCACTGCACACATCTCTCCTCCTCCTCCTGGAGATTAGCCCTGGCGTTTTTTCAAGTCAACAGTGGAGGACAAGGATGAGCAAGCCCAAGGCAAGGTACAGGCCCTGCCCAGAGGTGAAGGTGGGCTGGGGAAACAAGAATCGTATCAGCTATTTCCTTACCTCTGGGACACGGCTCACAGTTTGAAGGATACAGCCCGTCATGGTGAATGGCAATGAAGACATTGCTACTGGGGCGTCTCAGGAGGTAAGAGCCTGCTGCTGGCAGTAGGCACAGCAGGAAGTGGAGCTGGGTTGCAATGCTCCAGGCCTTCCCCTACCCTCTAAGAGACTCACTTCCCCCCACCTCCAAAAGGTTCCACGGCCTCCTCGTCTTAGGGTCACCGTTGCTGTGATGGAACGCCGTGACCAGAGCAAGTCAGGGAGGAAAGAATTTTCTGGGCTTACACTTCCATAGAACCATCCATCATCAAAGGAAGCTAGACAGGAACTCATTGTTGAGGCTGTGGAGGAACACTGCTTACTGCCCTGCTCCTCATGGCTTGGCTTGCTCAGACCATTCCTTTTAGAGCCTAGGACCCCCTGCCCAGGGATGGCCCAAATATATGAGTTTGAGCAGGGCATTTCACACTCTAACCCCAACAGGGACACTGCAAAATACAAAACAAAGTAAATGGGAGTTGTTCGTTATGTGTAAGCTTTTCCTGAAAGGCTGTCTTGTAAACACATACCTTCTCAGCCACAACTACTTGTCCCCTGCAATCATGAATGAAAGCAGCAATAGGTAAACGTGTATGTATCAGTGTTTCAATAAAACTTTATTTAGAAACACAGGAAGCAAGCATGGTTGCCTGGGAACTGTTTGAGACCCTTGGATTAAGACCATTACTAAAATCTTGTGCAGAGATTTTTAGACCTATCCAGAAGTATCTCTTTCAGAGTACATTTGTGTGTGTGTGTGTGTGTGTGTGTGTGTGTGTGTGTGTGTGTGTATCTCTGTGGGTGTATCTGTGTGTATGCATCTGTGTGTGTGTGTGTGTATCTGTGTCTGTGTATCTCTCTGTGTGTGTATCTGCATATGTGTATGTATCTGTGTATATCTGTGTGTGTGTATCTCTGTATGTGTGTATCTGTGTGTGTGTATCTCTGTGTGTCTATCTCTTTGTGTGTGCATATGTATCTGTGTGTGTTCCTGTTTATAGGAATGCATGTATAGGTTTCAGGTATACATGCACATGTGTGTGTGTGCATATGGAGGCCAGAGGTCAGCCTTGGAACCTGCTGATTTGCCCAGGCTGACTGATCAGGAAGCTCCCAGGAGCCACCTCTCTGCCTCTGCCTCCCCAGCACTGGGACTGCAGGACAGCTCCAATCTTACCATACCTTCTTGGTGACATCACTTTTCTCTCTTGACCTTAAGCTTTTCTGTGTGCAAAGTGAGAAGGCAGAGTACTTTTTAAAAAAATAAAATAAAATTCTTATATTTACAGTCTGAATTACATTATCATGTAACCTAAATGGTATATTCTGGAACGCAGCTGAAGCGATCACTGTCCCTTGTTAACGAGTGCCAGGTCTGTCCTCAGACGTATTATCGCTCACCTGCACAGGCTGAAATTCTATGGTTTTATTTCAACAAGATTTACCATGCAAAAGCCACCGATCGATAGAAACATAATTTTAGCTCCATCAAAGCCTAATGGATTATTCCATCCATCCAAGCAGGAAGTCAGGCAGATATATGGAATGGAACACAGACTGACGCCTTTAATGATGGACGGGTAGCAATGCCTTCCTGGTGAGCAATAATAAAACAATGAAGTGCTGGGGAACGTACAGCAGGTGCTATCAATGAAGGTTAAAAGGAAACATGCAATTAGCTGATCTGGAAAGACAGGCTATCATTAGGGGACACGGTGAAGCGGCATCCCCAGGGAACACAGAATTTAACTGAAGGTCATTGCATTTATTGTCTCCTTTATTGGCACATTGTTGCACGGAATTCGGAGCAGCGCGCTATCACAAGAGGATATTTTTGCTTTCTCACCCCTCCACTAATCTTCCTTGCCAAGCTGCTAACAGAATTACAAATAAAAATATTTATATTAATAACTACTGAAAGCAGGGTCCATGTGGCATCCCCTGCAACTGTCCATAAAACCAGGGCAATGTACAAAAGTTTGCAGACACTTGACAGGGAGGCAATTTTTGGTCCTTGGGGAATCTGGACAATGTTTGTTTTTTTACTGTCACAGGTAAGGAATGCTATCTCATAGGCAAAGCAAAGCAGTAACCTTAAACATTCCACAATCTAGGACACATTCACACAAGTGCGTGTGTGCGTGCGTGCGTGCGTGCGTGCGTGCGTGCATGCGTAGGGCAAAAGGGCCTTGGGCACACAGATAAGATGGGAGGAACAAGGAAAGTTAAAGGCACATTACCTCTTTGTTGGAATGAGGTCCTTAGCTGCTCTTCCTGAGATGGCAGGAATGGTGTAGGTTTACAACCCAGAGATCTTTCGCTGCCTTGATGAGACAGGTTCTGCCCATATTTTTCAGGATTTCTGTTATCACTTATCCCAGACCCTTTCCTCTACAGCATGAGCTTTCCTTTTAAGCCATAAAACCCATCCTTATGAGTGGTGTCACTTGAGCTTCACAAGAGCCTAAGATCTTCCCGGAGATCTTAGGGCAAGGACAACCCTGACTCCCACAGGTGTTATGTTTACCCAAGTCATTCTCCCTAGTTTCTTATCTTGAACATTGCTTCTATGTAGGGAAGTGGAAGACATCCTGGTTCCTGGTTGAGCTGAGGTTCGAAACCCTGGTGACCCTAAAAGGGATGGTGGGCATTTCCCTAAGCTCCCAGGAAACCAGGCTGATCACTGACCTGCAGAGCTCCATAGATTTATGACCATCCGTCACGTAACGGCAACGCCCCAAGTCCCTTCACAGGTAGAGGACTTGACCACAGTTCACGTAGGCTCAAGACAGATCTCCATTATAATGAAGTATCTAAAGGTCTGAGAGCTTAGCCAATGATGCTTTCCTTCCCAGACACTCCTCCCTGCAAAAGGTATTTAATCTCAGGCGCACTCTGAGAAAGGGGATATGGTTTTGCTCATTCACATTTCTGACAGTAAATGCTTTGAAACTATGGGTTGCTTCTTTTCATGGGATCCGCCTTCGGGAGCCGTAAAGAAGCCCTTTGCCTACAGCGCCGCCACCTAATCTCCTGCAGAGGGCTTCCCTGCTTCTCCAGTGGCAGCTGCCACCAAGTCTGCAGCCTACAGTCCAGTCAAAGACTCTCCAAGTGGGATCAGTCGGAGTGAGCCCCCTCATTTCCCACTCAGGCCAGACTATATCCAGCCTCTCGGGCTCCCACCCTGTTCTCAGCTCTTTTGCCTTCTGCGGCACCCCAGCGGTGCCTGGATGCCCAAGAGCTTGAGAACTGATGGCCCTGGCCTCCTTGCAGGCCCAGGGACCCCGGAGCTAGCTCCAGCTGATTCTGAGCTCAGACTGTGCTTCCCCACCCCAGGAGTTGTGTCCGGAGCCTTCTCACAACCTGACACCCACCAGGCGGCGGTGTGGAGTAAGTGTGGTCAAACTTCCTGCCTGTCCTGCCTCTACAAGCACCTGAGCCCTATAGTGGAAGGGACACGGGACCCCACCATTAATCCTACATTTCTAAGTCAATATCTTATGGATAAAGCTGTATTTATTTTGTAAAGAGCTTCAGTGTAAACATGTCTTGTTATCTGAATACTTTTTCCCAAAAATTGTAATACGCTTAAGTATGGCTAACGTAAAATGGTCCAGGCCAGACACTAGACATCCTGGTCCAGCAACGGTTACAACGAAATCAAGCTGAGCCCAGTTTCATTCTTACCTCGACCTGATGGGTTTCCCTACCTGCCGTAGAGCCTGCAGGGGAATCACCACAGTACATGTGCTTGCGGGTACCCATGCCTATATGTGTGAATGAGGAGGTCGGAGGTAAACATCAGATGTCTTCCCCTGTCGCTTTCCACCGTTTTTGTGAGGAAGGTCTCTCACTGACCCTGGCGCTCATCAATTCATCCAAGTTGACTAGACTTTAAACTCTAGGGATCCTCCTGGCTCCTCCTCCCCAGAGCTGGGACTGCAGGTAAGTGCACCACATCTGGATTTGTTTTGTGGATTCTGCGGAACCGTCTCCTTAGCCCCGGAAATCTGCGTTTCACATAAGGAAAAAGCATCCATTGAGATTAACATTAACTTCTTAATCATGGATAACCCCAAATTATGACCATACATCACACAAAAGGGACATGTACTTCAGACCACCCCCTCCTGGCTTTGTTTTGTAGCCTAGCAATGTTTCAAACCAACTATGCGGTGTCAAAGAGCCTACAGGAAACAGGCTAAAGACAGCATCGTTTTTAAAGGCAAAACAATTCTACAACCTGGACCAGAAATAATAAATGGCAGATGATCCCTTTGGATTGACACAGGCCGATTTGTATCAAATTTCAGGTTGCTAAATAACAAAAGCCATTTAGGACCAGGCATCTACAGAATATCATCTCCGTGGTTGTTAACTTCAACTGTCAACTTGCCACAATCTAGCGCCATCTAGGAAGAGAGTCTCAATGAGGAACTGACCAGATTAGGTTGGTTCATAGATGTGTCTGTGGAGAACTGTCTTGGTTCCTCATACTTCCTAATGTTTGACCCTTTAATACAGTTCTTCATATTGTGGTGACCCCCAACCATAAAATTATTTTTGTTGGTACTTCATAACTATCATCCTGCTACTGCTGTGAATTGCAATGTAAATATCTGGTGTGCAGGATATCTTATATGTGACCCTGTGAAAGGGTTATTCGACACTCCCCCACCCCCAACAGGGTCAGGACCCACAGATTGAGAACCACTGCATTAATGGGCACTTTTGTTTCTGAGTTTATGTAAGAGTAGAAAAAGCAAATTGACCACCAGCAGGCATGGGTTCTCTCTCTCTCTCTCTCTCTCTCTCTCTCTCTCTCTCTCTCTCTCTCTCTCTCTCCTCTCTCCCCTCTCCCCTCTCTCCTCTCTCCTCTCTCCTCTCTCCTCTCTCCTCTCTTAGGTGTGGATGTAAATAACTGCTTCAACTTCTCCCTGACTTGACTTCCCTACAGTGAGTCTGCAACCCGGAATTATGAACCAAATAACCTCTTCTGCTCTCTCTTAGTTGCTTTTGTTAGGCTGCTCTATCCCAGCAACAGGAAATGAAACCAAGACAACCTCTAACCCTACATTATGCACATCATCTAAGCCAAAAGGCGAGTCACACGCCAAGTCTCCATCTCATTTGAACTGTGTCTTGACAACCATTTGCAACCTCAGCTCTTATTGCAATCTGCCATGATGTAGATCCAATGGATATAATCTGTCTGTGGGTCAAGGAACTGGAAAATTAATATGTATGTATCTGAATAGACAACATCTGTTAACAAGCTTGTCTAAACAATTTGGTATGATTGCCTACAATGTACAGAAACAGAGACCATTTATCATCTGGAGTGCTGCTTGAACGTGCAAGCTTGTTTTTAATGTATTGCAGGAATATATATATATATATGTATATATATTCTATAAAACATTTGAAATGCTTTTGTTTTCTTTTCAGTTTTTTTGCTTGCTTTTTGCAAAACCTAAGACCCAGAAATGATAGAAAGACACTGTATCTCAGTTGTATTTCAGGCACATTGTGTGTGTGTGTGTGTGTGTGTGTGTGTGTGTGTGTGTGTGTGTGTGTGTGTGTTGAATGTACATATACATGTCTCCCTGTATACACATAAGACCAGAAGTCAATATCAAGTGCTTCCCTGAATCATTCTCCACATTCTTTTCTGATTTACTATATAGCCCTGGCTAGCCTTGAACTTGCAGCAATTCAACTGTGGCCTCCTGAGTAGCTGGGACTAGTGGCCTATGCCACCAAGCTCACCAGAATGTTTTTACACAATGGCTTGTTTATTTGGGTTTTGATTTTGGTTTTTCTTGTTGTTGTTGTTGTTGTTGTTTCTTAAGTAGCAGAGCAGGGTAGTGAATAAACTGGATCCAGTCTGATCTGCTTAGCAAGATTTTTATCTTGAGAAAAATAAATGTAAAAGGATTAGGACTCACTTCAGGAACTTTCTTTGAATTCTATTTCTTCATAGCATCATCTTTCTTCCTAGATCGTGCTGTGTGTCGATGGCGCTGATCTGCCTCTTAAGCTGCCTTGTGTGATATGATTAAGTTCCAAGCCCTGATACCAAGTTCCCACTAGTAAGCTCTAGCCCTTCAATTGCGATATTCCACCTTGAGAAGCTCCCCGAACAGCAACAACACAGAGTGAGTATCCTAGTGAGTACAGTGATAAGCTGCACACTCAGGAGGATCCGGGTCCAAAGCACACTGACCATTTTCTGGCTCAGACTTCTG
This sequence comes from Rattus norvegicus, assembly GCF_021556685.1. NCBI lineage: Eukaryota > Metazoa > Chordata > Mammalia > Rodentia > Muridae > Rattus > Rattus norvegicus. The sequence continues at coordinate 196,448,091 of NC_141534.1, read as the reverse complement.
TAAAAATAGAAAACCTCTCTGATCTTCAGACAGAAAGTCAAGATAAAATGACCTCCAATGTACTCAGTCGTGTCTATTGCAACAGAAGGCTGGTGGTAGACCTGAAATAGCTAAGGCCTGGAAGCAACATGAATGGCCATCAACAGAGAAGTTGGTGCAAAAAAATAATATATACATTCAACACAGCAATTTTCAGCCTTGAAAGGGAAGGAAATTATGACATTGAAGAAGCTTAAGGATATTATGTTAAGTGAAATAGGCCGGTTGAAGAAACATAAAGTATGAGTTCACTCACATGAGACATCTTGAATAGGAAGATTCACAGAAGTGGGATGGGACACTTATAATTCAAGTTTGCAAGATGAGAAAGTTCCCCCAAAAATCTCTTGCATAACCACTTGAATATACCTAACACTGCTGGACCGTAACCTAAGAGGCTGTTGGATTTTGTGTGATGTGGTTGGAACTATTAGAAAAATTATATGAGGTTGTGCTTATAAAGACCTGAGCACAGGCTCTACCCTCTACATCTATTAGCTACCCAGAGTCTGACTCCCACCAGGTCTATAGGGAACATTTTTTTTGGACCTGGCCCTATACTGAATTTCCAGGACAATACACTTGAGAAAGATACACCATCCTCTCCTCTCCGATGGGAAACTATGTTGTCAAAGATGGTTAATAATAAATAAATAATAATAAGTAGTAAATCTGGCACAGGCAAGGAGAAGGGACAGTGGGCTGGGGATGCAGGAGGGCGAAGTCAGGGGGAGCAGACAGAATCCTCAAGGATGTTAATATATCAGGACCTCTTGGCCTGGAGCCTGGCCTGGAGCCAGAGCACAGATAGGCTGGGCATTGCTACCACCACAAAGTGTGATCCACCACAAAGGGCACGAGGACAAGAACTTTATCTATCATTGGAATTACCCATTGCCTGGACCCAGAGAGAGACTTATTAATGTCACTTCAGCCCTTGGCGTTTATAACTCCCAAGATTAAGTGAGAGTTAGAAGTCAGTTGTCAGAGGTGCCAGGGAGGGAAGGCATGAACATTGTGGAGGGCGCCATCCATACTCCAGACTCCATCCATGTGCTGAATATTAGTGTGTGCTGACCTTCAAATGTGTCCTCTAAGTCTAACTGGAAAACGAGCCAGGTGCAATCTCAGTTCAACTGCCCAAGGGCTATGACCCTAAACCTAACTGACCCAAAGGCTCTTCTTCCTCCATCCTGATCTTCTCCATCCTGACCCTCCCCATCCTGATCCTCCCCATCCTGATCCTCCCCATCCTGATCCTCCCCATCCTGATCCTCCCCATCCTGATCCTCCCCATCCTGATCCTCCCCATCCTGATCCTCACCTATCCTGATCCTCCCCATCCTGATCCTCACCTATCCTGGCATTGTTTAACTACTGAAATTAATGATCTTGGTTTTCCTTGGCTAAATTGGGGCCCATTAGTACACCTTTAAAGCACATTTCAGAGAAACAAACTACTTCTTAACAAAAACCAGGGGTTTTAAAAACAAAAACCCAGATTTACAAGTCTTACTTGAACACAGACTCATCCAAGGAATTGAGAATAGCATATAACAAAGTGCAGTACAGCACACAGCTAATTAAAAAGCCTTAAATGGCAGCTTGTGCCTCAGGGGGCCTCAGCAGACACAATTCATGACATTCCAGGGGGTCTAGAAAGAAGTACTTTGTCATGATGTATAATTTATGTGAGCAAAAATGTGTCTCTTCTCTTCCCAAACCAGTCAAGAGACAGCACAGAGCCATCCTTTGACACTCTGTGTCCCTACACAGAGAGTATCATTCCTATAATGGTCTAATGTGTGTTTTGACCCAGAACCTACTTTTAGATATCACCCCAAGGTTGAATGAGCCCCACCACAAGACCTCCTACCAAGAATGAGCTGGTATACATCATGAGGGAGCATGGGAGCAGAGTATTATGTATGCAGTTATTTAACTAACTGTGTTTTAACTAGCTCACGTTAGCATGAATGAGACTCTGTGGTTTGCCCACCTGAGAAGCAGCCTTGTTGAGAAGCATGGAAACAAGCCATGTCTACCCTGTGACATTTGGCTCAAGGCGTCCCAGCTATTGCTGTGCTCACAGGTCATAGTTTTCTCCCTACTCCTACATTGTGTTGAAGTTGTCAGGGAATCACCTCGGCTGTATGTCCCTCGCATCCTCAGGCATATGAATCATTTTCTCTTCCACCATCCACATTAGCTCAAGTCACTTCAATGACCCAGGATCAACCCAAGCAGCCTGTTCATCTTGTCACCCCTACAAAAGCTATCCTTCAAGCTCAGCTCTCACCCTACAATTTTCTCTGTTTATGGTATTCTCCACCCCTCAGATTAAAACTCCCTAGAAAGGGGGAGTGTGTTTATCAGCTGGTCATCTTCCAACAAATACAGGCTGGAGCTCTTGAGCCAGGTCACAGAAGAGACCAACAGTCCACACAGCCAGCACGTCAAGCCAGTATGAAGCTGCACATCTCAACTGTTTTTATCAGCTGCAAATAGTTTTGCATGGGAATGGCACTGACTTTTCTCAGTACTTCCTCCTGTGAGAGAGTTTAGGGCTGATGCAACTGTCTAGCTGCCATGTGGGATATGCTTCCAGCCCCTTGCAACTCTCCCAAATGAGTGGTGGGAACAAAGATGGGAGTCAGCCGTAGGCATCCATTTACAGATGGTAGACGGCAGGCTGAGCTTGAAGGGTGGAGTCTGGCCATGAACTTGAGATCGGCACCTTCCTGACCCTGTCCTAACAAGCTTGTGTCTTTTCCTTCCTACCCTTGCTGTGACCTTCATACCCCTCTTGTGTTAATGACGATGACTGTGGAGACAATGCTCATCACACGGGTCATTTCTTCCTTCTCTAGGCTAAGACGCAGGGGCTCCAACGAAGGGGAGAAACATCACTCACTGCGGAGGAGCATTCTGATTCAAGTCTTCAGATTCTGCCTGTGGTCCTTTCCCCTCACATCACCTAAGCTGGACTAGGTCGGCTGGGAGAAACATCCAGATTCTAGAGTGCAATCAAAATGGAAGATTGGACCACCTGCAGTCTCAAGTTTTACCACTTAATTTTCAGGGATTTATGGGGGAAAGGAGGAGGCAAAGAAAATGTACCAAAGAAAGATTTTAACATATAAAATTTTGTGCTTTTTTTTTGGAAATGAGGTCTCATGTATCCCAGATTGGCTTCAAATTCACTTTGTAGCAGAGGGTGACTTTGAACATTTGATCTTCCTACCTCTACCTCCTAAGTGCTGGGGTTATAGCCCCGCAACATCATATCCAGCTTTATGTGGTACTGTGGATTGGATCCAGGCCTTCATGCATACTAGACAAGTGTTCTATCATTCAAACCTCATCCCCAAACTGTTTCTTTCTTAAGCATCCCCTGTACCTACCCCGAAGTCGTCCTTGTTGGGGTGTTTTGTATGTGTTACTTGAATGTCATTCTAAGCAGAAATTAAATGGAGGCAAAACTGAAAATTTTCACTGTGAATTTCACCATTCCTCTCTACAGTGTACAATGGTGCTCTTAAACACAAACAGAAGACGATCCGACTAGGCTGTAGCATCTCCAAAACTGTTCAGTTGCACCTCATGCTTCACACGAACCTGTAGGTTTGCTCTTCCCCATCTCAGCACTCCTTACTGCTGGAATTGCCCTATCTTGACCTCTTCCTCTGTCATTTTCAGAGTATGTGGTGGGCTAACCTGGGAAAGTAACGTAAGTAGAGAAGGATATGACAGTATTCTGCTCTTACTGGTCTCTCTACAGAGACTACTGACACTCCTTAGAATCCTCCTAAGTTCTGCCTGTGGGGATTTCTCCCAGGAAAATAGTCACAAATTCATGAAATCTACTGGTCCAGATATTTTCTTCAAAGAAAAGAGAATGCTGTACATTTCCAATGTAGGTAAAAAATGAAACAGTTACATATAATCGGATGTTTAAATGACATTTTTAACTTGATTATTTCAATAATATAATAATCAGGGGAAAGAATGATAGTTAAACATCATGATAAGGAATGAAATGCTATCATTATGTATCCAGCCTACAACCAAATTTGCTTTGCATTGGTTTTAAAACTATTGTTAAAATTTTAATGTGTGTGTGTGTGTGTGTGTGTGTGTGTGTGTGTGTGTGTGTGTGTACATGTGTGCCACAGAAGCCAATAAGATTCCCTGAAGCTAGAATTGCAGACAATTGTGAACCAGTAGCTGAATATGGGGCTGGGAACAGAACTGCGGTCCTCTGAAAGAACAGCAAGTGCTCTTAACCACTGAGCTCACTCCAGTGCCAAATTTGCTTAAAATCTTATACATTGGGAGGAAAAAAAGAATAGAAGGAAATGCTTCAAAATGATGGTAGTGGTGGTTCTGGGTTTAAGTTGGTATAAATGTTTCTCATCTCATATAAATTTGATCATGAAAATCAGGTTAACACGTGATCCTGCCCACTGCCTCAGCTCATACAATCAATGGTTGTAACTATTAGCCAAGCAACTGCCCCCTTAGAGAACCAGGCGCTATGACATAGAAGTATAAACTCTCATTGTAGTTTTCTTTTTAAAATTCTTGTAGTATTCCACGTACTTACATATGGCCATATTCAGGGAGGAAATCAATCCAGTTCAGCATTTCACTGCTAAAACCACAGCACAATCTGTCTCAATTTGCTTCCGTGACTGGAACTCTGCTCGGTAGCTCCTGAACATACGACCAGAGTCAGCCTGCCCCACACCATCTGCTGTGAACTCCCCCACAGCTGGAAGTCGGAGAAAAAGAAAATCTCCATGACTTGCCAGCGGTGTGTATTATTATAATACCAGTCAGGCAGGGCTCAGCAAACAGGAGCTTGTGCCACGGGCGACGCTGTGAGCTCTTGGAGGGAAGAGCATGAGCGGGTAAACACGCTCTGAGTGTGACTTACCAGCAACTTGTAGCTGGGTGTGTTGTGCCTTGGTCATGACTGATCTTCTCGAGGCCCATATACTAATGGCTTGTGTCTTAGGGTTTCATTGCTATGAAGAGACTCCATGACCAAGGCAACTCTTATAAAGGACATTACATTGAGGCTGGCTTACACTTCAGAGGTTTAGTTCTTTATCATCGTGGTGGGAAGTGTGGTAGCACACAGGCAGACATGATGCTAGACAAGAGGCTGAGAGCGCTACCTCTGAATCGACAGGCATCAGGAAGATAAAGACACATTGGACCTGGCTTGAGCATCTGAAACCTCAAAGCCCACCCCCAATGACATACTCCCTCCAAAAAGGCCACACCTACTCCAACAAGGCCACACCTCCTAATAATGCCACTCCCTATGAGCCTTTGGGGTCCATTTTCATTCAAACTACTACAATCTGTTTCCCAGGAGGTACTGTTAGTATAGAACCTTTAGAAGGGAGAGCATATTGGGAGGTGTTTGGGTCCCCGGGAGTGTGCCTTCAAGGTAATTGTGGAAGCTGGACTGAAACACAGAGCCAAAACACTAACGTTTCCTCTTTGTGCAATGATACATCAAATATTTTGTTACAGTAACAGGAAGTTGACTCACATAGTTTACGTCATAGAAGTACCTACCATACCAGGGCTGGAAAGTGGTTAAGAGCACTTGTTGCAGAGGACCTGCGTTCAGTTCCCAGAACTCACATGGTAGATCATAACTATCTGTTATATCGGTTAAGAGCACCGACTGCTCTTCCGGAGGTCCCAAGTTCAACTCCCAGCAACCACACGGTGGCTCACAACCATCTGTAATGGGGTCCAATGCCCTCTTCTGCTGTGTCTAAGGACAGCTGCAGTGTGCTCGAATTAAATAAATAGGTAAATAAATAAATCTTTAGAAAATAAAAAGAACTGTCAAACAAATCTCAATTTTTTGAAAGAAGTTTCGGATTTTTATAAGAGAAAATTTTCCTTTAATCATGCTTAATTTTATTATATTGACCTTCATTTTTGTTTCTCTTTCTAAACGGTGAGCTTTACCATGTGCTTGTGGTGCTGTTAAACATGCACTTCTCTGCACATCCATGGGGAATCTGGAACTTGTTATTGGGTGACTTCCTTAATGGCTCTCCACATATCGAAGCAGAGTCTCCCACTTGAATCAAGAGCTCATTGGTTTGGTTAGTCTGCCCAGAGCACAAGGCTCCGTAGAACCCTGTCTCCATCTCTCAAACACTGAGATTTCCAGTGAGCTGCTATTCCTTCCTGGCATTCCCCTGGGTATGGGGTGGGAAATATCTAGACTCTAGTCCTCATGCTTGCATGGAAAGTGCTTTGCCCACTGAGCCATCTCCTCAGCCCTGTGTTATGTTTTGAATTTAAAGACAACTTTTGTTGTGGAAACCACACTCAGACAGAAGGTGAAACAAAAAGAAGTCTTAGAAGGACAACTGGGACCGGAAGAGTTATTAAGGAGCTGCCCAAAGACCCCTTGATTTTGTTCAGTTTTGTCTAGAAGGCCCAGGAAATTGGGTTTGGTTTTGTAAGTCACAAACACTGGGGTTATCCTGCCAACAGTGCTGTGTACAGTATTTTAGAACACTTCTATTTGCCCAATACACCGCAAACTTAGCTGGAGCTGAGGTGTAGACTCAGAAGCACAAATAATACAAGATTGGCTTCAGAGATTCACATCTAAGACCAATCCCTTGCTCTTTCAAAGTCAGTCACCCAAAGTGTGCTGCTGAGGGACATAGTCTCTCATCAAAGATCAAGGGAACTGACTACAGAAAGGCACAGGACTGTGAAGAATTAAACATGATCCTGCTGTCAGTCCTGCAGCTTTCCAGGGGCTGGGCTCATTCGCTGCCAGCCACAAAGTGTGGCAAAGCATTACAAAACGTATTTCTTACATCCTAAGATGCATTTGCTGTTCCAAACAGCCGGAGTTAATAATACATCCTAAAGTCACTCAAGATATACGACAGCTATCCTACTGTGTACTCAGCCAGTTTGCTTAACCTCCCTTAAGATAACAGTGTAACAGCCAACCTTACTTACCTCCTATTTTCCATGCAATCACCTTCTACAACCTAAGTCAATGAATGGCCGCAATTTTATAAACCTTTCCTGACCCCGGCCTAAGAGTAGTGCCTGTGCGTTTGTGTGTGTGCCACAATAACCATTGCCTGAAAACAGAAATAGAGGTTGAAAGCAACCTCATAAAGTGGATTTCCATAAACATGGAAGAAAATGTATGAAAAACACTGAAAATTTATAAAAATAAGAAAAGAGTTTGGTTGATAAGCAATGGTGTTTGTAATGCCGTTTGTCATTTGAGTCTGTTGGAGTTGGTGACTCTGTCCCTTGTAAAATGGTTAAGGATTTCTGTGAAGTGTCCCTTACTCCTTTCCCATGTGATGATTTCTGTACTGTTCAGTAAAAGAAAAGGCAGAGTCCTCTGTGAGGGATTTACCAACAGAAACTTAAGGACAGCATTCAGACAAGCACAGATTCAGAGTCAGACAACAGACAGACAGACAGGGATGACAGAAGACATAGAAAGCAAAATAGAGAATTAAAGGCGGGTCTCACTCTTGGTCAAATGGCAAGAAGCGCTTTATTGATTTCTACCCCTGATGTGACAACAGTGCATTATTGGTGACTCGGTTTATAAATCTCAAATTCGTTAAATTCAGCATCACAGATTCTCAAAGTCACAGTCTCCGTGGGTGGGAAGAAGCCTGATGCGGCAAGCTCACTGCGAAGCAGTCTGTGGTCTCCATGGCGTGACCAGGGAGTCTTTGTGGGCCCCATGAAGAACCCACTAAGCATTTGCTCCCGTTTGGCTGCCTCTTCAGAACGGTGTGCACAAGAGAAAGCCGCTCTTCACTCCACCCTGCTGAGGATTTGGGTTATGAAATAAACGGAGATAGGTAACTAAGGGGAAAATCATTTTTAATTACCAATGAGCACATGAGAGGCCAGGAAAAAAATATGAGATTCAAGGAAGCTTCCAGAAAATTGAAACATGAACAGCATCTGGAGTGGGGAGAGGAGCAGGACTCTGCAACTTCTCAGGAGGCCTGGGGACAGATTCTGGAAGGCGACTGTGCCTTATTCACCTACATTTGACTGACTAGGACTCCAAGCTTCTTGTGCAGATAAAAATCTCTCAGGCACTGAAAGCACCAGGGTTCTCTATCTTCCTGCTTCCTCATTAATTAAAAATTTCCTCGCTCCAGGGTAACTTTCAGAAATTCTGCCAACTCTATAATTTCTCCAACTGACCCGCTTAATGGAAGTGACAAAACGAAGTGTTTTAGAGGGGCCATGTTTTCTGGTCTGCTACAGTTATATCTGAGGGTTTTATGTTCTGATCTCCGGGGATCCCGAGTGCCCTGCCTTCTCCTTTATTTCATTTATAGCTCTCCTCCACTGTCTCCTTCCTCTCACCTACTGCATTATTTAAAAGCTGAACTCATCCAGTATATCGTTTGTGTTCATTCTTTGATTTCTTATAACATGCATTTTGATCACATCCATACTCTATCACAACTCTACCTCCTGTCATAGCCCAGTCATAGCTCTCCCCAACATTACCTATCCTTTCCATAACCCACTGAGTCCAGCCAGTGATGTCCTTGTGTGCGCCAGCATGACTACATCACCATTATCATTGTTTGATAGTAACTTCTTAATATCATTAAATATCAGTTACTCAAGCTTTTCTTCTTTGTGTTCTTTCTCCAGCAAGGCCACACCTCCTAATCCTTTCCAAACAAACACTAGGAACAAAGATTTAGATGTGAGCCTGTGTGGCTATTCTTTTTTTTTTTTTTAAATTAACTTGAGTATTTCTTATATACATTTCGAGTGTTATTCCCTTTCCCGGTTTCCGGGCAAACATCCCCCTCCCCCCTCCCCTTCCTTATGGGTGTTCCCCTCCCCATCCTCCCCCCCTTGCCGCCCTCCCCCCAACAGTCTAGTTCACTGGGGGTTCAGTCTTAGCAGGACCCAGGGCTTCCCCTTCCACTGGTGCTCTTACTAGAATATTCATTGCTACCTATGAGGTCAGAGTCCAGGGTCAGTCCATGTATAGTCTTTAGGTAGTGGCTTAGTCCCTGGAAGCTCTGGTTGCTTGGCATTGTTGTACATATGGGGTCTCGAGCCCCTTCAAGCTCTTCCAGTTCTTTCTCTGATTCCTTCAACGGGGGTCCTGTTCTCAGTTCAGTGGTTTGCTGCTGGCATTTGCCTCCGTATTTGCTGTATTCTGGCTGTGTCTCTCAGGAGCGATCTACATCCGGCTCCTGTTGAATAGAGAGGCAAAGATTAAAACAGAGGCTATTCTTATTCAAACCACAACATTCCACTTCCTGGCCCCCATAAGTTCGTAGCAATGTCAGAATGCAAAATGCATAGTCCCCACCCACAGTTTTTCCTTCAATCTCAACACTGTTTAAAAGTCCAAAGCCCATTGCGTGTGGTGGCACATGCCTTTAATTCCAGCACTCAGGAGGCAGAGGCAGGTTTGTGAGTCTGAGATCAACCTGATCTGAATAGTTACATAATAGAAAGAAAAAAAGTCAGACTCCCAACATACAACAGCACAGAACGTACAATACCATGCTAAAATGGAGGAAAGGGAAGATTGAGAAAGCACTGGACCAAAGCAAGACAGAAAACCAATGGGGCAAACCCCAAACCCTCCTACTCTGTGTCTGATGTTAAAGGACTTATTAGTAATAGGCTGTCTCCTCAGAAAAATAAGCCAATTCAAGCCAAATTGAAAGTAAAAAAGATAAATTTATTTGGGAACAGCTCTCAGGTGGATTCACCAGTTCCCAAGGAACTGAGCAGGGTGATGGGGAGAGAATGCATAGGGTGGGGGAGGGAGGAGAGAAAGAGGGGAAAGGGAGTCAGGAAGAGAGGAGGAGGGGAGGGAGAGCTTTTTGGATTGCAAATCTCTCTCCCTGCTGGTTCTACTGTTGTGTCCCCTGAGATATAGGGGAAGGGGTTTTTAAAGGAAAAAAAAACGCAAGTGGGGGTTTCATATGATTGGGTAAGAGGTTTATGGGGAAGTTGACTTTGAGACTTTAGTCTAGGGAAGTAGTTGAACATTGTAAGTGAAGCTTAATGGCCATCCAAGGAGAAACTGGGAAGACAAACGGTAGAGCTGAGGGGGACTGAACTGTGGAGGCCCAGCTCAAGAGGTTTTCGTGGTGAATCATTAGCAACCAGCTAGAGATCATTCTTAGGATATTTTGGCAAAGAATGTGGCTGCTTTCTGTCCATGGTCAAAGAACTCACCTGAGGCTAAATTTAAAAGTAATGACTAATTTCTGTGGTGGAGACTTCAAAACAACCTAATATTGACTCTGGTGCATGGTTGGTACCGATCGTGTTTATGTGTTTGTGTGTTTGTTTATGTGTTTATGTGACTCTACAATGAAAAATAGCAAGGGGGACAAAGGGAAACACAAAACGAACAATTTGAAGAGAAAAAGAACACCACACCCAAGATTTATGCTGAAAAAGATAAGGAGATTAAGGCCAGGCTTGGGTAACAGGAAAGGCATCCTCGCAAGACCCTATCCAGCTAAGCATCCAACTTGTGAAAGGAAAACACCTAAGAAATTTTCTGTTCCTAAGATAACAATAACAAATGAAAACTCAAGCAATGTGATGCAAAGGGCTTCACCCTAAGCAGGCAGGCTTCACCCCAAAATAGGCAGCCAGACTTGGCAGTGTTAACCTCATGGTAATGGCTACGGGCTCATGGAGCATACACAAATAAAGGGGTTATGGAGTATTTCTCCACAGTTATGGAGAGCAGCTAAGGTCAAGCAACCTGTGCCAGGGAAGTCCTGGTATGAGGGCCTGGGAGGTCATTGCATGAAGCTGTAAAGTGAATCCTGGATTACATTAGAGACACCAATGTGTTAGAGGTGCCTGAACCATAGGATATTTGCTGCAGTTGGGAGTGAAAATAGCTGGAGAGAAGTACGCTGTAGGCGCCAACGCTGGAAGGACAGAGACTCTAAGCAAGCCCTTCTGCATCAGACATGGGCCTACAGGATTTTCCCTGCTGGGTCTGGTATTTCCTCACTGTGCCCTGATTTATCTCTTTTGAAAGAGGATGTATATTCCATGCCATTGTATGCTGGGTGTATGTTATTTGGTTTTTGAGTTTATAAGGGATGCAGTCAAGAGGATTGCCTTGAATCTCAAAAAGACTTGGGACTTAGAAATTTTAAACAATGCTGAGACTGTGAAAGACTATGGGGACTTTTGAAATTGGGATTAAATGCATTTTTCATGATGATCTGGCCACAAGCTCATGGAAGTCTGGGAATTGAATATGGCAGTTTGAAAAAGAATCGACCCCATAGGCTCATATATCTGACCATTTGGTCTCCATTTGGTGTGTGTTTGGAAAGGGCTCTGAGGTGTGGCCTTGGGGGGTCAAAAGTGTTACCCCATTCCCAGAGAGCTCTCTCTGCCTTCTCCTTGTAGTTCAAGATGTGAGCGCTCAGCTGTTCCTGCACTCTACCATCACTGACTCTTAACCACCTAAACTTGTGAGTCAGGGCGAACCCTTCCTTCTGTAAGTCACCCCTATCATAGATCCTATTACAGCAATAGAAAGGCACTAACGGTAGCCTTTCAAGTTCAACTTATATTTTTTTACTACTTTAAATCTAGTGAAAGTTCAGTCACATTCTGAGTGATAACTATTCTTTTCATCTTGAGAATAGTCATTGGTTCTTCAGTACTCATTTGTGTGGCCCTAAGTGGCTCTGCCCTCCAGCCCTGATAAGGGGTTTTTATTGGATATTAGGCCCCATTTTATTCCGAAAGGCCTTTTTCTCTTTGAATATGAGCTGGATCCTTTCTCTAGCCATGACATCGAACATCCCAGAATAGCATGCTATTGTTCACTCTGACAGTATAGACGGAGAAATTTGAAATAATTCAAAGAGACTTGATATTGGGAGAAGGGAGCTAAACTCTTAAGTTCTATGTATGGGCTTGAAAATTAAACTGAAATAAGACAGCAAAGAAATATGCATACAGGTTTTATTTTGTTTTTATATGTATATGGAAACCTTCAAGATCTTGAGGATCTTGATTAGGAAAGCAAACAAGAGTTGGACAGGGAGTGAAAACAGAGGAATCTTTATACGATGCTGAAGAAACTATTTGGGAAGAAGACGATCACAAGAGAGGATGGTGTGTTTTTCATAATTAACCACGGAACCATATCGCTAGTTCCAAATACCAATTATTTTTTTAACTGAAGCTAGATGAGAAGTAGAAGCTTCAGGGTAGACTCTCAGAATTTCCTTTTCTGCCTAAAGCCAGTTCAGAAAGTTTCCCATGAGAACAAAGCTCACTCTATGCCAGGAAGAGAATTTTTTTTTACCTCTGAGGACTGGGGCTTGATGTCATAATGAACCTGTATGAACAAACTTGTCCATACCAGCAGCTAAGATCTGACCTGAGGTGAACCGAGGGTCTACTGAAGACCTGGATTAAAAGTTAGTGAAGCATGCCATCCACAGCTGTTGGGTAGGCTGGCCGGACAGTCATGGACAGACTGTCACTGATCTCTGGAGTGAGAGGCCATCTGCCCTCACTTCCCTGAGCAGCCTGCTTCAGTCCTTTCACTGTTGCTTGGTCAAGAGACAGATTTGAATGACCTCCTGTCTCCTGACTGTTCGACTTTCAGCAAAAGCTCTTAAAAGTCTACGACACCATGTTGACCCCTATGTATATTGACCGTGAGCCCTTTCTTGATGTTACTACCAGTATAACTGGGTTCAATCCCCAGCACCTACAGGGTAGCTCACAGCCATCTGTAACTCTAGGTCTAGGAGTCTGATGAGGTTTCATATTTTGATATTTTCCTATGGCCCCTTGGCCTCAGCAGGCATTAGGTCTTCTGATGGTACATAAGCTCACATGCAGGCAAAACACTTATACACATAAACTGTTTATTTTGAATGCGATCATCTTTTGAACCCATACCCCGGTGCCTAGAATGCTAAGGTGAGAGGATCATGAGTTCAAAGTCCACCCTAGACTACCTACTTGAAATCCTGTCTCAAAATGATTTTTAGAAAAAATATGGATGGAATCTCCTCATTTACCCTGACCAGCAGCACAGCAGGTCAGCTGACTCCCTAGATTTGAGATCTGACTCGGTTATCTCTCCAACAAGTCACATTGCTCTCCAAAAACATCACTGACTACCTAACAGAGAATTATTTTCCAACAAGAGTAGCATAAGAAAATATCGAGAAGTGAGTCCCGTCTCTGTGGGTGTTTGTAAATTGAAGATAATTGTCTCTGCTCTCTCTGAATCAGGACCTGCCCCGCAGGGCCAATGGTAACATCATTTCTAAGGCCCAATTGCGATCCTTGCCTAAAAATCTCATAAAGATTTCATTTCACATGGGCTCCAGGCTTACTCAAAATTTGAAAAGTTACTTTCCTACAGGAAAAAAAAACAGCAACAAACAACGGAAAACAACCTTCCTCTTGAAGCACACCTTGAGGAAGAAACTCTAAGACCTTCATAGTTTATAGCCCCAAGTATTAGAAAGATCATGTGCCCCAATCCAAGATTCTAAAGAACCTTTGCCTCCATGAAAGTCATCTATGTCAAAAAAATCAAGGGATCCGTGGCCTCACACAGCTTCTTAGATGGCACGGTTTGACTTTCTGATGCAGAGGGATCGGCAGCAATCAAAAAGGCAAGCTCAGTAGACATCAGCCAAGAAAAACTGCTTTGAAAGCAATCTGTCAGAGCAGGGAAGTAAAGGCACCTCCCATCTTCAGAGCCGAACTATGAAATCCCTACCTGAAGGATGGGAGCAGATATCTGGATGGAGAGACAGAGACAGAGACAGAGACAGACAGAGAGACAGAGTGAGACAGAGAGAGAGACAGGGAGAGTTTCAGCAGATGAAATATGGAAGTCTGGGTTCCATTAACTGCCATAGAATAAACATCTTTGGCAGTCAGAGACGTGCCCAGATCAGAATAGGAAGATGCCTCTATGCTAGCTAGTTCCTAGCTAGAGGCAAGTGGGTAGTTTCTGATTGGCAAAGCTTAACTTTTATTATACTGCTTAATATACTGAATTGGGTTGGGTTTGCTTAAGAACCCTGGTGAGAGAAACGACCTCACCTTTCTTTGCCTCTTTCTTATTTGCCTTAAGAGCGAGCTGATGAAATGAACTAGTCCACCTTCTAGAACTTTTCTAATGTTAGCACTAAACAACTTGCATCTCAAAAAAATTTTAGTCATGAAAAGACAGAAGGCCAGGCTTGGTAACACATGTTCTTGTCCAGATCTCAGGAGGCAGAGGCAAGCAGATCTCTATGGGTTTGAGGCCAGCTTTGGTCTACATGGAGTTCTAGACCAGCCAGGACTATGCAATGAAATGCTACTTTAAAAAAAGGAAAAGAAGGTTGGGGATTTAGCTCAGTGGTAGAGCGTTTGCCTAGCAAGAGCAAGGCCCTGGGTTCGGTCCCCAGCTCCGGAAAAAAAAAAAAGAAAGAAAAAAAGAAAAAGAAAACAAAGAAATAAGAAAATAGGTACAGTTGTTCCCCCTGCAGAGCACATCCCAGAACATGAACAAACACTGGCTTCCATGGCCCACTACTCATTCTCTTTATATCTTGTCTGCCCCAATCTCTCATATCCTGTGACCATACCTGTGAGTCATTCCCCAACACCTGCCATGGTGCAGGTCACTGCCCAGAATAATGAAGCCTTCTTGAACTGTATCCTAATCCCACAAATGTCTATATGTTTTATAGTCTTTAACTATTGAAAAATCACTATCAGCAAAAGCAGTGAAGTGGCATGACAGTACGGTGGAAAAGGACAGACATATTTGCTGTAACTGGTCTGGAACAGAAAACTTAGACAGCCACAGTCCAAACCCAGTGCTTTGCAAAGCCAGAGGGCTATGATGATTCCTGATAGCGCTGGTTGTGACATTCAAGAGCAAGACCAGAAGGCAAATGATCATTAAGCATGCATCAAAAGCCAGAGGTACCAAAGCTCAATTAAAGACCAGCCATTTCTAAGAATGACTCTGAAGTCCTCCTTGAAGATGGAGCCTACGGGGAGTGGCGACTTAATGGTCACTAAAGTTTGTTGCTGTCACACTTAGCACCCTCACTGAGCTCTCATGGATTTCTATTGGCTATCCACCCATCTAGAACTCCCAGCCCAGAGGTTCCTGAGTAGCAGGGATGCCTAGAGCCTGGATGAGCATAAAGCTGGAACTCAGTGACCATATGTGGATGTCACAGAAGTTTTCCCCAGATCGCAGATGGTCAACCTCTGGGCAGGAAAGATAATAAAGAAGAAAACATGGAGGGCTCAACCAGATCGTTCTGAGCACTTCAATTCCCTGCTCCATAAAACGGGAAGTGTAGGGGCTCAGTGAGAGAAGGGACACTATCCAGAGAGCTCTGCCTGGCACCAAGTAAATACCGCAAAGCACTGCTGCTCCGGCAGCTTCAGTAGTAAGAAGGTGACCTGCGTGTGTAAAATAAGAACAACCTGAAGCTTATTTAGTAAATGTGAAGTGATGGGAATATGTTCTAGAAGAGTGTGTGAGGAGCTGAGGGTGCAGCCACGGTCTGATCTCCAGCACTTCATAAACCCAGCCTGCGGTGCAGACAGACCTACAACCACAATGCTTGAGAGTTGGAAGCAAGAGGGTCAACGTTCAAGGTTGTCGTCTACTATACAGCAAGTTCAAGGGCAGCCTGAGACACATTAGACCCTGTCTCAAAAGACAACAGCCAAAACATTGTGTATGAAGTGATCCCATGTACGTAAGAAAAAAAACTGTGAATACACCGAAGGTCTATGTTTGAATCTTGTGTAGTAGAAACACAGTATGAATTAGCCATATCTCATTTGTGGATATTTTCAATGCAACAAAAACTCAAAAAAAAAAATGGATACCTCCCTCTCAAAAGAGTTCTCTTAACCATGGCTGCCCTGCTCAAACTTCAACCATACCTGAGCCTAGCCATCTAACTGCTGTCTCCAGAGTAACTATAGCACCTACCTGGGTAACCTAAGGCTCCTCTTCCTCTGTGCTGTTAATGTGCAGGCTGGATATTCTTCTTTGGGGGACTGCCCTGTGCATAGTAAGCCTCTGTAAACATTTCTAAATGTACCCTAGGGGACAAAGTCATCCTAATTAAAAAGTGATGTTCTATTCATGTGAAAATAAGCCAGTGAGGGTCACCTTTGTTGAGGGACCACCAACTCTATGACTCTTGTGCTCTGCCAAGACCAGCATAGTCCTGGGGCAGAAATAAAGATATCAAGGGGGCTGAGAGACCACAGCAGCACTCACTATCCTTCAGGAGAGCAAGAAAGAACAACTTAGGATGGCTCTCTGCTCCCTCTCAGTAAACACTTCATGTTTCCAAAGACTGTTGGAAAGATCCACAAACGACCCTTCCCCACCAATGCTTCTGCTTCTCCTCCAGCTCACAAGAAAATGTCATCTCTTTCCTGAGGGCCTAAAGCAATGAGGATGACAGCTTACATTCACAGTGTGTGCTCTCTGGGAAGAAGGTGTTATGTACTGAACTACACAGGGAACCTTGGAGAAGCCATCAACATCAAGAATACTGAAGTTCAACCAGAGAGGAGTAACCGGAGAGCACACCTCTAAAATCTGAAGAGAGTATGCGCACTCTCCCCTTCCCCAGCCATGCCCCTCACTAGGGCAACTCAAGCTAAGGTGGGAACTCTGGGAAGGATGCTTTAAGGACTTTCTCATGCCTGAGAGTTGGTCCCTAAAGAGGAGGAACACTAAGCCCTGGTCAAAACCCTGGTCAGCTTCACTTATCTGAGTGCAACTTTGGACAAGTTATTAGCCTCCCAGACCTTGGTGTCTTCTTCTATAAAATGGGTATCCTCCTCTGCCTAGTCTAAGAAGTCATTGGGGCAATAGTTGTATTGGCCTTCATAAGTTACATGGAAACTATATGTACTTCTGTGACCTGGGATTCATCCAGCAGCCATCGGCTACCAAATCCAGGGATGAAACTACGAGAGAACTCAGGGAAGGAGATCTGAGGAGATAGAGTGTCTCTGCTCAATAGCATGTGCTGTGAAATTCAAATTAGGATTTCAGGGACTTATGGACTATAGCATTTGTGTCTATTTCAGAGACTGCTTCCCGTGTGTGTCCTTTGGGGACAGCACAGTTGCCATTCATGGCAGGTGGAAGAGAACAGGAACTTTACAGGTGACAAAACTGGACTGTCAAGAGAAACATTGGCTGTGAGCGACAGAGTCAGGACTCAAACACAGGTCTGCCTAATCCCAGAGCTTTCGTCTCAGCAGAGCCTTGCAGTCATTTTGATGCCGAGCACATCTGTCTCACACTTGGATCCAGAGTCAAATCACACACTAGCAAGATCCTCGCAAACCCCATCTTCCAAGTGGCTCATAGCCAGTGAGGGCTGGGTTCCTCCATCTCGTGTTGTGGCTTGCTCCTCTTCTAAACTCTATTTAAGAGGTAAGGGTGGAGATCCTAGGAAACATCATTAATGCCTTCATGGAACGTTCTCAATCAGATGAAACAAATTAACAGCTGTGGTGCTTTGAATGAAGGTGGCCCCCACAGGCTCATACGTTTGAATGCGTGGTTACCAATTGGTGGAACTGTTTGGGAAGGATTAAGAGGAATGTTCTTGGGGTTGGGGGTTTAGCTCAGTGGTAGAGCGCTTGTCTAGCAAACGCAAGGCCCTGGGTTCGGTCCCCAGCTCCGAAAAATAGAAAAAAAAAAGAAAAAAAGAAAAAAAAAAGAGGAATGTTCTTGAAGGAGGTTATGGCGCTGGGAACAGGCTCCAAGGTTTCAAAGTCCATTGAGAGTTAGCTCTGTCTCTTTACCTGTGCTTATAAGTCAGATGTGAGCTCTCAGCTACTGCTCCAGTGTCACGTCTACCAGCCTGCGCCAGGCTTCCCCTCGTCCCAGAAGCCATGAGCCCCCAACTCTTTCTTCTATTAGTTGCCTTAGTTGTAGTGTCTTATTATAGCAAAAGAAAGGTAACTAAAACAACTCTTTTCCCTATTTGAAGTTACATATTCCAAGGAAAACCAAGTGTAAAGTTTTTTAAAATGAACCTGGTGACTATGAAGCTGGAAATCACCATAATGGCCTCCAGAAGAGACCAAAACCTGATAAACAAAATTATTGGAGGAGAAACTGGTGGCTTCCCCTTACCACTACAATATGAGAGAGAGAGCTGGTCAACCTTTTTACATCAGCTTTTCCCATGCTTCCAAATTAAGCAGAGTACAAGAGGAGGAAAATTGGGTTTTTCTTTCTTTCTTTACTAAATTTTGAAGAGGTATAACCTTGAACTAAAAGACAGCCTTTTATTTTCATTAGCATACGTTAATTAAATACCATGGGTTTCATTATGACATTTTTATACATGTATATAATATATCTTTATCTAGTTACCCCTCAATTCTTTCTTTCTTTCTTTGAGATAGGATTTTGCTAGGGAGCTCAGGCTGATTTTGAACTTGCTAAAAGTGCAGGTATGTATGCCCCAACATACAAGGCTGGAAATATACTTCTGACATACAATTAGTGACTTGAACTTATTACAGAAATTTTAGAATGATTTTATATTTTAAGATGGTTTGACATCCAGAAATCAATCAATGCAATTCATCACAGCAATGAGTTAAAGAAAAGGACGTGGTATCTGTTTTGATGGATAGCATAGAAACATCATATAAAGTATTTAAACTTAAATTGAACAAAGCACATAACATATACCATAACAAACCCTTCATTTAAAAAGTATAGTCTAAAGCTCCCAGCACGAAAGGCACTGCTGTCCCTACTCTCCAGCTTTGGGGTTCTAGATTGTTTACTTATAGATTTTTGTTCTCAAATTAAACTTCAACTTAAAAAAAACTATTAGAACAAAAATCACTCAGTAGCACAACTAGATAAAATCTAAATATACACAAAGCAAAATTTAAATAGCCAGAAGTAGAAAACATGATGAGATAGTAGGGCCATCTCAAAATATGTAATACACACACTCACAAACACACAGATATACAAAAACACAAATACATACTTATATGCACACACAAGCACACACTCATATGCAAACACATATACATATACACACACAAGCACACATTCATACACAAACACACACATACATATACATATATGAATACATAACCACATATTACAAACATACAGAGAAATACATACACACGAATAAATACATGCTCATACACAAACATCCACATATACATTGAGACATACACACACACACACACACACACACACACACACACACACACACACACATAAAAGTTTCTCTAGTGCTATCCCATAGCCTGAGGGTTTTATTGTTTTGCCTTGATTTGCTTTGCCTTGCCTTGAAGTGGAAATTCTCAGTTTCTTTGGAAAGTCAGTTGTGTCAGATGGTGTTTTGCTGGGGCAGACAAGTAAAGGATGCAAGGACGTTTTGTTAAAGCAGACACGAGAAGGAACAGTTCACTGAAGCAGACACAGGTGAACAATATTTTGCTAAGGACACCTGATGAAGGATTATAAATATGAACCCACAGACAGGGGGCGCTCTGCCTCACTACTGGCTGGCGACACATGTGTTGGTTTGCCTTACACTGCATTGCTGAGCTCTGCTTGAGGTGAGACCACAGAAAGAAATGCACCAAAAAACATCTTGTGGTATTTCTAGTGGCATTCTGGTGGCTCCTTGTGGCTTCTTGATACTTCCTTGGGCTCGGGCTGATTGGCAAACTGAGGTCAGCTGACACAGACTCACGTGGAGTTTTGCTAAGACAGACTCACATGGTGAGGCAAGGCCGATGGGAGGACATGTGCAGTTTGGAGGGACTATAAATAAGACTCAAAGGACGGTGATGACAGGCTTGCATAGCTAGCTTTACAATACATTGTTAGTCTCACATTTTCACTGATCTTCACTCTGTTGAGAGAAGCATGGCAGAGAACCTCTCCTGGCTCTCCTGGCTCTCCTGGCTCTCCTGGCTCTCCTGGCTCTCCTGGCTCTCCTGGCTCTCCTGGCATTCCTGCTCGTCCTGGTTGCTCCTGCTGACTCATGCCAACTCCGCAGAGGCCTGGCTATTTCTGCTGGGTCATGCCACCACTGCTGATTTGTGTTTGCTATCCTGACACCACTGAACTGGACTGCTGGTCTATATTTTGACTATGCAGTTTGGATTTGCTCCAAAGAACTGTTTCTAAACAAGTCCACTCCTCTTGCACCCCCATATCCTAATAACCTTTCTTTTTCACTACCTCTGGGTAGTGGCCTTTAAGGGAGGTTAAAGCATTTAAAAACCCATATTAAAAGTAGGTTTTGCCTTGCCTTGCCTTGCCTTGCCTTGCCTTGCCTTGCCTTGCCTTGCCTTGCCTTGCCTTGCCTTGCCTTGCCTTGCCTTGCCTTGCCTTGCCTTGCCGTACTGAGACTAAGCCCAGGACTGCACTTGTACTAGGCAAATACTCTACCACTAAGTGCCACACAGCCCTGGAACTATCTCAGTTTATAAACACTTACTGCTCGGGTAAATTCCTTAGTATCTGCATTTATTTCTCATTGCTGCAAGAGCTTAGAAACTATCCAGTCCGCTTCCCAGCTCTCTCATTCTCGGTAAAGGAAGCTCATTAGGGAAGGTTACATAACCTGACCGCTCACAAGCCTGGAAGAATCTGGATAAAGCCCTAAGTCAAACCCGGCCCACTCTCTTCCACGGTGTTTTCCTACTTTCACTGAAGGATTTTAATGCCACAAAATTTACTCAAAATGCCCTTTGATGGAGAGGAAATAATTTGCAAATGCCACTGAGATTAGAACAATATGTGATTGTTTACTCGTGTACCTTAAATTGTCTTTGTGAAGTAAAAGTCTGCAGGGTAGAACAAATGCACTATCCCCTTCCATCATGACAAACTGCTGGCAATTAGTGCCTTTCAGTAGTCATTATGCCTTTTCTGAGACAATAAAATCTAGTGCCCGTGATGCCTGGCTGCAGACCGCCAGGCATCTTCTCTTTAAACTCCCCAAAGTGTCAGCAGAAATCCATCCACGGTTTTGCAATTATAATAAAAAAATGTTTGAATGTGAAACTCTCTACCTTCCACCATCTGGATGAGATCCTTCATTAAATGTATTCCTGGCATTGAAGGATCTCAAGATAATTTGTTTGGGAAGAGAAGTGATGAACCCGTGGCTCATACACCTGGCTGCACGGCTTTTCATCTTTCATTTAACAACAAGCCTGATAAACAGAACAGAAACTGTGATGTCTTTTTTGAGGCATCCTAAAAGGTAGACTAGAGAGATGAGGACCACAGGGGATCCCAGAGGCAGTAAAGGATTAAAAGTCACCATCAATCAACTCTAGAAATAAATCCAGGGAGAGATTGAGATTAGCTGTAATGCCATGAGATAAGTATCAAGATTTCATGATTCCCACAAAATCCTGTCCTTTCCCCACCACCTCCATGGAAGAAAGGAAGGGTGACGTCCTCAACACACAAAGAAAGACCACTCCAGGCCACAGAAAGCTGGAACCTTTTTGCTCCCTACGGATTCCCGTGAGAGTAACATACTTGGGGGGGTGGATGAAATGTGGAGTTTTAATGGAGGTTGTGGCTTTTTCTTTGGAGAAACCACTTTTCTATGACTCAAAAAGCAAGGTCTTAACATATATGCAGGACGTTGTCTTGCCTTCATGATGAGACCATGAATTTTCTATGAGCAACTATGTTTGTGTCTCCCTTATTCTCTGTCTCTGTCTCTATTCTGTCTCTGTCTTTCTCTCTGTCCATCTCTGTCTGTCTCTGTCTCTCTGCTCTCTCTCTCTCATGCTCTCTCTCTCTCTCTCTCTCTCTCTCTCTCACACACACACACACACACACACACACACACACACACACACACACCTTAGCCACAATATCTAGACCAGCATAGGCTCACAGGAGCCTGCTGTGCTCGCTCAGGAATCCACTCAGAGGAGATACCCCACTCACAGAACATCTCTTGCCAAGGAGGGCAAAGGCAGGTGCCTTCTCTTGTCTCCCAGGCAGTCAGCTGCAACAGATCTGCTTTCACTGCTTCCAGAAGAACCAGACGGGAGGAAGCAGATACTCCTCAAGACAAATTACCTGCTCCCCAAACACACACAGGATGTAAATCTGGGGTAGAAGAGAAGGAAAAGTTCAACACACTATAGATTTGGTTCCGACCTGGATGTGAAAAGAAATGGAAAGTAAGAGAAAGCTTGAAAGTTGGCCCAATACTATTAAGGGACAGGAAAGGAAATTGACAAAATGTGGCTGAAAGGAAGAAAGAAAAACGATTTCTTGTTCATATCGCCATTGCATTTGGCAGGTCACAGCATTTTCCCACAAAACAGAGATAGCACAGGAAGACGAGAAGGGTCATCAAGGGCTGGACAGATGGCTCAGTGATTAAGAGCACTGACTGCTCTTCCAGAGGTCCTGAGTTCAATTCCAGCAAACATATGGAGGCTCGCAACCATCTGTAATGAGATCCGATGCCCTCTTCTGGTGTGTCTGACTATGACTACAGTGTACTCATATAAAATACATAAATCTTTAAAAATAAGAGTCATCAAAGGGCTGCAAAAATAAGCAAATAACTCTGAGAGATAGCACACGGACTTACAGTTACTATAGAAAGCAGATCCAAGAACATCCCACCCAAAAGACAAGGTCTCAAACAGGTAAGGCTAACCCTGAGAACCCAGACAGCCCTAAGGAGAGAAAGGTCAAGTGCAGAGTGCAAAAAAATTGGGAGATCCTTCCCAAATCACAGTGCCAAAACTACCTAAGGAGGGTCAGAGCCACTAGGGGAGTGAGATGGGATTTTTGTTGTTATTACCACTCCATTTATTTTAATATATATATATATTTTATATATATATATAATGGATGGATGGATGTCCCCATGGAGTCCTGAAAAAGAGGTCAAATTCCTTGGTACTTGAGTTATAGACAGTTGTATACAGCCCAACATGGGTAGTGGGAACAAAACTCAGGGCCTCTGGAAGATCAGTACT
Organism: Rattus norvegicus; assembly: GCF_021556685.1. Classification (NCBI taxonomy): domain Eukaryota; kingdom Metazoa; phylum Chordata; class Mammalia; order Rodentia; family Muridae; genus Rattus; species Rattus norvegicus. The sequence continues at coordinate 196,424,937 of NC_141534.1, read as the reverse complement.
CAGTCTTAAAGAGCCTCAAGAGCATTGTAAGACTGGTAGAAATATTCTCCATCTTGATGGGGATAGTGCAGCACAACAGATAGACTGTATGCCTAAAATGGGTGGGTCACACTCCGTAGGGTTTCCTTTCATTTGTGTGTATATATATGTGTGTGTGTGTGTGTGTGTGTGTGTATGTTTGTGCGTGTACAGATGCACATATGTGTTTGAGTACATACGCTCATGTCAGCACATGTATATAGAGTCCAAAGATCGACCATGAATGTCATACCTTGTTTCCTGGCCTGGCAGTTATAGGTGTGTGAAACCACACACACATGCACACACACACACACACACACTGTTCTTGGGATCTGAGTGGGACCCTCAGTTTTGCAAGGCAAGCACTTGCTAGCTGAGATTATCTCCCTGGCCTACTAACATTTATTTTAAAAAAGAGATTTAAGAGGCATATTGCCCATATGACAGATGTGGGTCTTAGATGGACTTGATTCAGACAATTTATATTGAAAAAATGACTTTGCAGAATAAGGCAGAAAACGTGAGCACTAGCTGGATATTCTGTAAATTAAGGTATTTTTGCTGGTCTGGGTGAGGTAGTGATGACATTGTGATACATTCAGAAGTGCAGCTATTATCTCTTAGCGATTCTTTCTAAAATATTTACAGACGAGGACAAACAGTGCTCCATGGGTAGAGGCACTTGTCTCAAGCCTGACAACCTGAATTCAATCCCCAGGAACCATGTGCTAGAGGGAGAGAGCCAACCCCTCCAGAAGCAGGTTGTCCTCTAACCTCCCATTATGCTCTGTGTTTCACACATGGACATACATACATACATACATGCATACATACATACATGCATGCATGCATGCATACATACATGCATGCATACATACATACACCATATATACATACAATGTAGTAAAAATAAAATGTTTACAGATGAAAGTAAACTACATCTGGGTTCAGTTCAAGATAACTTGGAAGACTGAGGTGATAAAGGGAGGAATAAAAGCGATACCGTTAACCTATTACAAGTTAGTAGCTGCATGATGCCTGGATGGGCTTCATTATATTCTTCCCCTACTTTTTATGTCAGGAATTTTCCATATTAAAAACTTAAAAGCCATTGTGTGCTCATATAAAGACCTAAAGAAAATTCAATAACATTAAATCAATAGTGGGTTTTAGAATTTGAGTTCATTTCCATTTTTTCTTTATAATCTTGTATATCTCTGAAACAGTTTTAGGAAAATAAGACTTTAGAGGTTTTTTTTACCATTATAATCTCACCCATCCTTTATGACATAATTCAAGTCCTTTCTCCTCCAAAAGCAAGCCACTAGCGGCAGTTTCTCCCACCCAAGGCTGGCTTCTTCCACCAGACTTCTAGAAACCCACTTCCTCTCCCCAGCCCCATCGTGCTTACCTCTGATGATCTAATGCCATCGCTAAGCATTCTCTCAGGTTTAACTCTGCCAGGAAGTTGCCTGGACCTCTGAGATGTCACTGTCTGCACAGCTATGATTTCCTATAAGTGAGAGGGTACGGGTTAGCCTTAACCAACAGAAAGAGAACTCAGGGTAGAGTCCAGAAGAGACTGCCCCTCTCTCTTTCCCTCCCCCCTCCTCTCTCCCTCCCTGGCCACTCCCTCCCTCTAGCTCCTGTTATTATTTTGTTCCCTGTTCTATGTAGGATTGAAGCATCCACACTTTGGTCTTCTTAAGCTGTGTATGGTTTGTGGGTTGTTTTGTGGGTATTCTGAACTTTTGGGCTAAAATCCACTTATGAGTGAATGCATACCATGTGTGTTCTTTTGTGACTGGGTTACGTCACTCAGAATGATATTTTCTTTTTTTTTTCGGGGCTGGGGACCGAACCCAGGACCTTGCGCTTCCTAGGTAAGCGCTCTACCACTGAGCCAAATCCCCAACCCCAGAATGATATTTTCAAGTCCCATCCATTTACCTATGAGTTTCATGAAGTCATTGTTTTTAACAACTCAGTAGTACTCCATTGTGTAGATGTACCACATTTTCTGTATCCATTCCTCTGTTGAGGAGCATCTGAGTTCTTTCCAGCTTCTGGCTATTATATATTTGGTTGTGAGCCTAGCCTTTAACGGCTGAGCCATCTCTCCAGCCCTGGCTATTATAAATAAAGCTGCTATGAGCATAGTGGAGCATGTGTCCTTGTTATATGTTGGAGCATCTTTTGGATATATGCCCGGGAGTGGTATAGCTAGGTTTTCAGGTAGAACTATTTCCAATTTTCTGAGGAACTACCAGATTGATTTCCAAAGTAGTTTTACCAGCTTGTAGTCCCACCAACAAGTCTTCTTTCTCCACACCCTTGCCAGCATCTGCTGTCACCTGAGTTTTTGATCTTAGACATTCTGATTGGTGTGAGCTGGGATCTCAGGGTTGTTTTGATTTGCATTTCTATGATGACTAAGGATTTTGAACATTTCTTTAGGTGCTTCTCAGCCTTTCAAATTGAGAATTCTTTGTTTAGCTCTGTACCCCATTTTTAATAGAATTATTTGGTTCTCTGGAGTCTAACTTCTTAAGTTCTTTGTATATTTTGGATTTCAAGTCCATAAAAGAAGAAAAATGACCAATGTTAACCCTCTTACAAAGGAAAGTACTTTCCTCGGGACCTGTTTTAGTTAGGGTTTTACTGCAGTGAACAGACACCATGACCAAGGCAACTCTTATAAGGACAACGCTTAATTGGGGCTGGCTTACAGGTTCAGAGGTTCAGTCTATTATCATCAAGGGAGGAGCATGGCAGCATCCAGGCACGCTGAGAACTCTGGAGAGTTCTGCATCTCCATCCAAAGGCAGCCAGGAGCAGACGGTCCTTGGGCAGCTAAGAAGAGGGTCTCAAAGCCCATCCCCACAGTAACACACTTCCTCCAACAAGGTCATACCTCCTAATAGTGCCACTCTCTGGGCCAAGCATATTCAAACCATCACAGAGCCTTTACCCCAAAGTTTGTTGAGAGGAGGCCAACTGAGTCTTCTGAACAAAGAGAGGCAGTAGTAGATGTGGACCCCCAAGACCAGCAAGACTTTGGAAAGGATGGAAAGAAAGTTTAGAGGACTCAGCAATGGGAGACTTAAGGAAAGAACTCAAAAGCAGGTGGAATAGCTCAAAGTGAGGCTGTAATCTAGGAGCGTCAGACCAGCCGGGGAGCTCACTAAGGATACAAAAACTTGAGCCCATCTCATACCAAACATGGATGCATAGGATAAGAACAGAATGTGTGACTTAGCAAGTCATCCAGAAAATTTTAGTCCACATTAAAATTGAAAAAGTACTAGTATTTTAAAAAGACAAGGAAAGTGGGTAGTTATTAAGGGAGGGAGAGTCATGTCCTCTGGGGACATGGCTGTGAGTAGGTTTTCCATGTTCCAGTGGATGGTCCCACACCCATGCACATATGGGCAGGACTAACTGGATGCAGGGGCTATCAATAACAATGAAAAGATAGAGGATATGAAATTGGAAGGGAGATGAGGTAGGAGACACTAGGAGTGATGGTGATGGATCTAATATGCTGTATAAATGCAAGAATCTTTCAAAGAAAAATACATTTTAAGTTATACATTCTGGAACTGTCAATAAAAGGAGAAGAAGGACAGAGTCAGGGGAAGTGAATGGTCTCTAGGGAAGGGTTCAACGGACGATGCATTTTATTCTCACTTTCAATACTCGTGGGGTCAAATTTGGGGTTGGTCCCTATATCAATCAACTGGAGATGCTGAAATTTAATTCTAACACTGTCTACCTGGAGTTATCAGCAGAGTCCACACATTTCAAAATTCAGTCCCCCAAGTCTGCCCTTGGCTTGGACGCCAGTCATAAGGATTGGTCCCCAAGTTGCCCACACTTCTGTACAAATTTGCTATCAGTTGTAGGTTCTTATGATCCCTCTCTGTCAGCTCACCCAGGTGAGAAGAGCTCTCACCTGCATTTACTAGCTAATTATAAGAGACATAGTCTAGCCAAATGGAAGGGATGACAGGTCAAGGTCCTAGAGAAAGACCATGGCGTTTCCATCCCTTTCCCAGGGTTACTATCTTTCTGGGCACCTTCAAGTCTAATCTCTCTTTCTCAGAATTTTTCATGGAGGTTTTATCAGGTAAATATAATTAATTAAGCCATTGGTGATTAAACTCAATTTAAACTGTCCTTAAAAGTAGAGGAGGGCAGAAAGTCAATCCTCCCATCATGCTTTGGTCCTGCTAGTGATCAGCCCTCATCCAGAACTACTAGGACAGACCCCCAGCCACAAGTCCACTTATTAGTACACAGAGGGCATTTGTTATTCTGGTCATTCCAAGAAATTTAGGAGTTCTATGACCAAAACTAAGGACAAAGACAAATACATATTTCCTCCTATGCACAGGAAGCCATGAAGAGCAAGTTGCATCATGAAACACATAGCATCTTAGATCAGAGACATTCATGAGGACCTGGCCCCTAACACAGCTTCATTCAGGCATCTAAAGCCTCTTGAGTCAGTAAAGCTGCTAATCAGGACTGCTACACTCAAGTAAAAAGGCCAGGAACAGAGTCTTTTTAGTAAGTACAGAGCTGATGAGCTGGAGAAGCAGCTCGGTGGTTGAGTATTGTACTGCTCCTGTAGAGGACCCAAGTTCAGTCCTGAACACCCATGTCAGAGGCTCACAAGCCCCTATAACTCCAGCCCTAGGAAAACCATGCCCTCTTCTGGATCTCATCAGCATCTGTGCTCCCGTGTACAAATCCATACCCCAAAGTGTACATATACATGTAATTAAAACATAAAATCTTTTCTTCTCTTATACATTACATCCTACTGCAGTTTCCTCTCCCTCCACTTCTTCTATTCACACACACACACACACACACACACACACACACACACACACACACACCTCCTTTCTCCCCCAGATTCATTCCTCCTGTTTCCCTTCAAGAGAAGAGCAGGCCTCCCAGGAATATCAACCAAATGTGGCATAACAAATACAAGAAGACCAGACACAAACCCACCCTTATACCAAGTCTGGACGAAGCAACCCAGTAAGAGAAAAAGGGTCCCAAGAGCAGGCAAAAGAGTCAGAGAAAGCCCCCACTCCACTGTTAGGAGTCCCACCCACAAGAACACCAAGCTACAAAACCATAGCATATAAAGAGAAGAACTGGGTCAGACCCATACAGACTCCATGACTGTCGCTTCAGTCTCTGAGCCCCTATGAGCTCTGCTTAGTTGATTCTGTGGGCTGTGCTCTGTGGTGTCCTCAAAATATAAAATCTCTAATTAAAAAATAATAATAACTGACATTGTGTCAAGGTCTTTTATCTTCCACAATAAACCCTGTTATCCAATAGCCCTCTGCTGCCTCTCCTAGGAACCAAAATGGGCTCCTGGAAAATGTAAAACTCTGATCTCTCGAATCAGCAACAGAATACAAATCATGGGTAAATCAACTTAGCAATATTTATGAAAAATTAAGGTGCCCTGTCTTATAAAGGATAAAGCACTATTGGGCCTGCAGTTATGACTTGGTTTAACAGCTCACTCCTCCCTCTCCTCCAGTCTCATTTTCGCCCTGTTTATTGGGGAAAAAATAGATGGGAGTGGAGCAATTTCCATAACAATGATCTTCTCTCAGCCTGGAGACACTCTTAATCAATGAACCGACAGCATAATGTAGGCTCGTTAGATCCTTCAAAAACAATAAGCCCAAGCTGGTGATGGGACTCTGCCTGAGCTGCAATCAAGGAAACCACAGAGGACAGGAGGAAACTCCCAGGGGTCAACACTCTTCTAAAAGAACTGTCTAGCGGCGTACACGCATTTTGCAGACCATTACCAACTTTGTTGTGATTTTCTGTACAAAGGAAAATGTATAAAGAATCCGATGTTTTGATGAAGACATCCGTTCAAATGGTTAGGTTTTTTGAAAGAGGAATAATCAGTAAATCGTTGCAGAATAAACAAACCCTCAGTAGATTAAAAACAGCAGTCAGTTCATCCTCAAAAATGTGGGGCTGCAGTGGCTAAAATTTCAGACAGAAACAACTTAGAGAAGCAGGAATTTATATGAGCTCGTGGTTTGAAAGGTCTCATGGTAGAGAATCTGTGGAAGGCAGTCCGTACAGCGGGGACCCAGAAGCACAGAGAACCCAGGCAGAGGCGTGGCCAGTCATCACCCTCAAGGCCTATTTCCCAAGAAGCCACTTCCTCCAGCCAGGCCCCACCTACAACCTTTTCAAGTAGCACCAGCAGATGGAGAACAAGTGGCCAAGCACATGAGACTCTAAGACACATTTCACCTTCGAAAGATAGCAGAACATAAGCAGGTTACTATGCTCATCCAGGTTCAGCTAGTCTCTCATTTTCCTTGGACCAGCGGCCCAACACAGCCTTCTTGTGACTGAGGCTGACATAGAAATCCATAGGACACTTGCCCTTGGCTTGGGCTTGACGCTGACCTCTGCCTCATTGATGTTGACAAAGGAAACACTATAGCTAAGCCAAAGTCAACAGGGAAGAAAATGCGCCCTGCCTCCGTGGAAGAAATCTAAAGTCACATGGTGGTGTGTGGGGAGACAGGAAGGGATTATACCAAGACCAAGTGTTTGGATCTAAAAGCAAGAAAGATCCATTTTCCCATGATTCATGTCAGCTAAAGCATCCTGTGACAAAATAGCTCTTTTTAGGAAGCTATTGAGCCAGATACCCCAGGGGTAGACACTTGCCTAGCATATGCTAGGTTTGCTCACAGCCCAACAAAAAGTAAAGATAAATGTGATGAAATATCTCCCTAAAATGAATAAGGATGGCTCTGCTCCAAATCCTTCTTTTCAGCCTTTGCTCCATCAAAGCTGGATCTTGTCCAATCCCTCCACAAAAGCCAACTGTCCAAGTCACTGGTTTCCAGAACACTCTGTGTACAAGTCAAGATTCTCTGGAACAGACAGAAATGATACATGTTAAAAGAAGAAGTTATTAGATTAGCTCAGGTGATACAGTCAATGGCTGTCTTGCACCAGAGAGGCCAAGAACTGAGTATGTGCTCAGTACATGAAGTCAGACACTCCAGTAGTCCTAGTCTGGTGCCAAAGGCCCAGAGGATTCTTGGAGAGCCACTGTTCTCCAGTCCAAAGAAGCTGGTTCTATTCTCAGCAAAGGAATTACCCTCAGAAACAATGAGGTTGGTGCACTGACCAGCAAGCCTGAAAGGCAAAGTGAGAAAAACAGCAAAGCTCCCATCCTCCACCAGGAGGTACCACTGGCATTTATGGTGGGCCTTCCCACATCAATTAAAGCAGTGGACAACCCCCTCAGGTCCCCTGATTGGGCAATCTATCACTAAGGCTCCTTCCAGATGATTCTAGGTTTTATTAAGTTGCTCATTAAAAGTAACCAGTCACAACCCAGTACCTTGTCTTTGCTGGGCATGGTAGTCCTCAAAGTGTAAAAGTATTGGCGGTGCAAATTGATTATGGCAGATTTTAGGTCCTTATCCAAGACAATGCCTCAGAACCCATGTGGGTGTGGCCTAACCATCTAATGACGTACATTTCCACGAGCCATCACTGATTCCCATCATGTTTAAGTATGGAAACTGCAGGCCTTAGAGCATTCCTCTCCCAAATCTTGCCACTGAGAAGGATCTGTGACTTTGCTCTATTATTAAATCCAGCACAGGAACCCCTAAAGAAGCTTTTTATCACACTGTGCCTTCCAATAAAGCACTTACCCACTACTGAAATCTCAGAGCATCTGCATATCCAGCCAATTAGACACATAAATAGAACAGTGTCTTAACTCCACAGTCCAACTGTAGACACAAAGGTCATTTGCCATGGAGTTAAAGTCAAAGAGATCCAGGCTCCGATGCAACTCTGCCCGTGGATAAAGCCTTGGACAGGATGACCCCTATGAACTTCAGTCTCCTCTTATGGGTGTGGGGTTGATAAAGACACATGGTGTTCACACAGAAAAGGAAATAAGAGTGCAAGCACTTTCAGCATTGTAGCAAGAAAGCTGAGTCAGGTGTGAAGGGCCAAGCTTTAATCTCAGACTTCAGAAAGAGGAGACAGGTGGAGCTCTGTGAGGTCAAGGCTGCCCTGGCCTACATAGTGAGTTCCAGGCCAGACAGGTTTTTATACTGTCTCGAAAGAAAGAGTGGGGGAAGAAAAGAGAAGAAAAGAAAGGAAAAGAAAAGTCAATATTCCAGTATAGAGGAAAGAGGGGAGGAATCACCTCTAAAGGCTGTGGTGGGTGGGCGGCTCCACACCTGTGATTATGAATACCACAAATTGGACTTCATAGGTTGTAAAAAAAAAAGGGAGGGCATGAAGCTGGGAGGAGGTGGGAAGATAGGGTGAATGAATCTCAGAGAAGTTAAGAGGAAGAACAAGGGGTGAATACAATCTAAATACATTGGGGGGCATGTGTGAAATTCTCAAGGAATTCATGAAAACATTATTTTAAGAAACAACAAAAGCAGGCTGGAGAGGTGGCTCAGAGGTTAAGAGCACTGACTGCTCTTCCAGGGGTCCTAAGTTCAATTCCCAGCAACCACATGGTGGTTCATAGTCATCTATAATGTGATCTGATGCCCTCTCTTGGCATGCAGGCAGAACACTATACATAATAAATAAACACTTTTAAAATTACAAAAGCTCTTGAAGACAGAAACATAAGCAGAAAAAGAGAGAGAGAGAGAGAGAGAGAGAGAGAGAGAGAGATAGAAAGGAGGCTAGGACTAGGATAAAAGACTAGCATGGGCACCCCATAAAGAAAGAAAATCTTCTATGCTCGCCTACTTATTTGCCTAATGATGAGGCTGATTCCCAAAGCTAACTTTAGAGCCTTACTGCCTTTTGGTGGTTTGGGGGACCAGGGTTGTTGTTGCTGCTGTTGCCATTTGAGGGGGCAGGAATCTCACCCTACAACTCTGACTCAAATTCACTATATAAAGAAGGCCGCCCCTGAATTCACAGATCCTCCTGCTTCTGCCTCCCTGAGATTAAAGGTGAGTGCCACCATGCCTGGCCAGGCCCTTAATACTTGGAGATGGCATCAAAAGCATCATACTGAACCCAATGATCAGCCGTTGCCTGTCAGTTTCTCGTGTGTTTGTGTCCTGGCCATTGGCTGGTCTTAAGGACTCAAGGCCCTTTTACTTTGTTCAAGATGCTGAAGATGTTCCCCTAATTCAGAGTATTATGCAACTCTGGGATTTACTCATTGTCCCCTGAGACATCCACATACACATGCTAATAAGCTTCTGTTGTCTTGTTAGTTTTTTATTACAAGGATTCAGCCTAAGAAAGACAAAATCACTTCTTCTTCCTCCTCTGCACTAAGACTTGAGCCCTGTCATCTCTGTTACAGCATCGGGCCCAGGGCAGTGAACACATTAAACTACCCACAAAGCGCTTCATGTGCTTTAAATATAAATGGAGGGGCAAGAGAGGTTGCTCAGTGGATAAGAGCAATTACTGCTCTCTGGAGAGCCTGAGTACAGTTCCCAGCATGCACGGTTCCCAGCATGCATGGTTCATGATAGGTAACAAGCATCTGTCACACCCCAGAGGATCCAGCACCCTCTTCAAGTCTAACAGAGAACTGCACACATATGGCACACTTACATGCGGGCAAAACACTCAGACACATAAGATGAAAACAAAAACTTTCAGAATAAATAAATACAAATAGAACATCAGGCTCTAGACCAGCGGTTCTCAACCTCTGGGTCACGACCCCTTTGGGGTTTGAGCAAGCTTTTCACAGGAGTCACCTAAGAACACCAGAAAACATAAATAATTACAAGTCATAACAACTACAAAATTACAGTTATGAAGTAGCAACAAAAATAATTCTATGGTTGGGGGTCACCACAACAGGAGACACTGTATTAAAGGGCCGCACCATGAGGAAGGGTGAGAACCACTGCTCTAGACATGGTTGCTTCCCTGGAGAGTTCAAAGTTGTTGTGCAGCGTGTGTAACTCACCCTTACTACCTTCTCTGGTTATGAGAGTGTGACTGGGATTAAAACCCAGGCTGCTCACTGAATGAAGGGTCAGCATTCAATGGGTGATGGCTGGCTGGAGGAACAGGTTTACTCAAGGGCTAGCAATCTCAAGCACATGGAGGAGCTGGTAAGTTCAGCATTCCACCCCCTAGAGCTCCAGAGTGCACAGTGATGTCATAGGAAGGGAAGGAAGAGCAGCCAGGAAGGCTCCATGTTGGGCAGGGTCTCCTACATCGAAGGCCGGTCTCCCTTTTTGTCTTCTCTGTCCTATGGTAAAGGACCTTCCGTTCCTGGACCAATTCCCATCGTCCGGGTCTGAATCTGTGTGTTTTGCCTTAACGGACGTTAAAGAGGAGCATTACAAAGTTCACCTGATATCCTGGAGTCTGTAAATCTAAAGAAATATTTAGCTGTTAATATCTTAACCACTTAGATGGAGCAAAATGAAGATGGAGGGGCAGAAAGGCAAAAGGAGAGGCTGACGGAAAATTCCAAAGGAACCGCTGTATTAAGAGTTGAGCTCGGAAGGAGACCTGAGGCCTAGGATAATGAAAGCCAGTGAACACACTCAAACCCCCCATGCTAGTCTGAGACACATGAGCAGGGATATTCGGGTAAGCCAGAGATTTATGAGCATCATCCTCCAGCCCTGCGCCCTCGTTCAGTTGGGTTTACAAGAGGCAAGATTGTTCCTCCAGCTTAAGAAGCACAGAGCTGCGATGTTCAGCGTCTGACTGGTGTTACATGAGGACACTGTAACTCCCTGCATTGGCATGCACTGTTAAATTATCCCAGCCGAACCAATCCTCGGGAAGGAGATGATGCTGGACCAGACAGCTTTCTGAGTCTCCCCAGAGGCTTTGGCCTGATGAGTTGGGAACTCATGAGATGAGAAGAATCGAAACACCCCTCGTTACAAAACCAACTGGAATTTGTTGTACCTAAGAATTTAGAGATGCAAACTCTGGTTAAAGCCATTACAGAGGCAGGAGCTGTGAATTTAACCATAATCACTTCCGTTCCACTCGAAAGAGATGCTAATTATGAAAATGGGTTTGTAAAGAAATCAGCATATGTTAGGGGAAAAGATTTAATCACTTTATATTTGTAGACAAAGGACTCATTTTCTAGAAGATAATGCAGGTGCTACAACTGAGTTTCTGGAGATATATATGTTTGTGTATGTCACATAATATTTATGCCAGGCATGCTAGAGCACATCCATTCACAACCAGAGCACTCTGGGGGTAGAAACGGAATAATGAGAAGTTTACAGTCATCCTCACCCACATTCTGTGGGCAGGGGACCGGGAGACGGCTCAGTTGTTATGCGCTTGCTGCCAGAGCATGAAGACGTGAGTTTAGATCTCCAGCACCCCCACAAAAAGCTGACCATTGGTAAAGTCACCGTAATCCCTGGGGAGATGAAGACAGCAGATCTCCGGAGCTCATTGGTTATCCAGCCTCTGTCTGTGTTCAATTTTGTTTTTAAGGATACAGATTGAACCTAAGTGACATGATTCACTGGAGCTCTGTGCTCAGGTAAATCACCACAAGCAGCAAGAGTTAAGACAGCCTTGAATGCAGTCTCCTGTGTTCCAGTAATGAGCCACCTCCATCATTCCAAAATGACCCCTTGTTGCAAAATCCTCATCTTTGAGATGGTCCATTGCTAATGAGCAGTGTCCCGCCTCCAGTAGAAACATTTCAGTTGTTCTGAGTTTGTCCTGGCCAGTAGGAAACGTAGGTCTCTCACCCTGTGCTCCTTCACCTAAAAATGTCGTTAGTAAGGGATGAAGTTGCCGTCTGCCAGGTTCAAAGCTAAAACCCACATTCAGCAGGGTCATCTCATTGCTATCTCTATAGCTAACACTGAACCAACTGATTTGGTATTACATTCCAACCAGATGTTCGTCTTAAGCAAGCTGTGTGGAGAACTCTCAGTTTTGATTTTTATATAACTCAAATACTACTTAGATTCTTTTTTTTTTTTTTTTGGTTCTTTTTTTCGGAGCTGGGGACCGAACCCAGGGCCTTGCGCTTCCTAGGCAAGCGCTCTACCACTGAGCTAAATTCCCAACTCCTACTTAGACTCTTGAAAGAAGAAATCCCTTTTGCTTAGCGTCCCACCTCTGATCAGATGCACGGGGCACTTGCTCCTAGTTGTTCCCTAGTGATGCATTATCTAGACTCCTCCCTGATCAGCCCAACTGATCCACCCTCCACACATCCCAGGTCCTGCTGATCCTGTCCAGAGTGAAAGTCAGGATATCTGCATCAACCGAAAGGTGACTTTATTTAAATATTTGCTACAAAGAAGGTATCCATTAGTGAGAAATAACTCAAAGAAAAACAAGGTGCCTGTGGTTCTCTATGGACAATATTGTCCAATAAAACATCTTCAGTTCCTTTGAAGACCGTGAGAAGGGGAGAGGTGAGGCAAATGGGGACTTCTACAGAAGTACAAAGGGAGGGCAAGCTCTTTACCAAAATTTAACATGATATGTTTTCTTCTTCCTCTGTCCACATACTTTGCCAAACAGTTCTGCCATACATCACCAGATATGACCAAAAGGTTGACAGACTTGGTGCCTCTTGTGACTAAACGAACATAAAACCTGTGGGACCGCTGTTATGAGCACACTATATCAAAAATCATAGGTAGACACACTTATATCTTCCCACAATATTGGAATTTATTTATTTATGATAAATTCATAAACTATATTGGTTCTGTTGGTTACAATTTGGCCAGGAGTCTCAATTTCCCTTGACAGCTGGCTGAGGTAAACACAGATTCTCTTACTCTAATTTGGATTATTAATGTTAACTATCAAATCACATCTATAACATAGTGTGTACGCATGTGTGTGTGTGTGTGGTGTGTGTGTGTGTGACTGCAAGTGGCTAGAGAAGCTTTTAAGGATCTGAGTGAGCGCTGTTGGTCACATTCTAGCCACACCCCAGGGTCACAGCTGAGTACAGGGATTAACTGGGTTGTCCAAGTGAGTATGCGAACCTACACTACTGGACCTAAGACAGGTCAAAAAGAATAAAGAATGAGCAGACAGACAAGGGGATGGGAAGTCCTGACTGGCGACTGAATGGATGATGGTTGTTTAAGCACCCGTGTTAGCAGTGGGGACCAAGCTGAGCTGCACCCCTGAGACACTTGGGCATTTGTCCCTGTCAGTCCCTTAACACACATACCAGGTTGGAAGGGGCCATCACCGTCGCAGTATAGCCTGCTGATGGGGTCCCAGTGAACAAGCTGAACCCTCCTTTGGCCTGGTGTGTTGGGTAAGTTCTCAAATTCTCGGGGCTAGTTTTACCGGTAGGAATTTAAACTTCCCATGTGTTCATAGAGTCCCAATTTACTTCAATAAATATATAGGGTGTCACTTTTTGTGCTTTTATGGACAGGTGATTTGTCAATCTGAATCTTAGGCTAAGGACCAGATGGCATTGCTTATGTACACCAGGCACAGAATGGGCCTGCCCGTGTTTTCTCGAGAGGATTCAAATGCTGATGATGAAATAGGTTTTTCAAGACAAGATGCAGCCTAAAATAACCAGTTTTATACAATACCTAGTAACTTGGAGCAGGACACAATCTACTCTTAATCCTCATACAAATGACTCTGAGTATATCCTAATGAAATATAGAGAGTAAAGAGACATGGGGAGATTTGTTGCTATAAGATGTCTCTGGTGGTCCCTGAATCAATTCAGCCGTCAGACAGTCTGTCAGGGCAGACTCTCCGGACATTTTTCAGCTGGTCTAATGCTGGACATCACACAGTGGGGCAGCTCCTTATTAGCTCCCCACTAACTCTGCTTTAGATGACGTCCTGTTACATGCTATGGCTACTTTGCAGGGAGTTGAAGGCGGCTTTTGCTAAAGGCCCGTGACTGCTCACTTAGCCTCTGTAGACGGCTGGTGGGTGGTGAAAATGGGACCCAGAGTTGACACCTCCATCTTCATGCTGTACCCGTCTTCTTCGCTGCCTTAATCCTGGTGTCAGACTGTTCAGCTCTGCATGAGGACAGGTTGATAACTTAAGTCTGCTCATGACTACAGGGCAGGGCTAAGTTGGCCTGCGGCCTGCTGGAGCTAACGTGTTTTACATCATTCTTCTGCCATCTTGCCAAAATCTGAGCCAGCTCTGCCAGGTCAATGATCGATGGGGATTTTACCTGCTTCTCAGAGAAGAGGTCTGACACAATGGCAAGGGGTTGGAAGTTTCTGAAGATATTGGTTGGCACAGCCAACTCTAATCCAACATCAGCCTGGTAGATGCTCAGGCCTCTGTGGCCACTAACTGATCTTGGATGAAGGTCCTCTTGGTTTAGTACTAGTTGAGAAGTGTTTGTTAAAATAGGCACTGTTAAAAGAAAGCAGTGGACTTGTGTCCATGTGTTTTGGGGAAACTGTAAGGGTATAAACCTCTAAATAAAACTGGTGTCTTTAGAGGAGAGCTCCTATATTAACATAGCTTCGGTGGCTGAATGTGCGTCCAGATGTATCCCCATCTGCCATCTTGATTCTGCAAGCTGAGCCTGCCCCAAAGTGTTCCTGTCCCCCAGTTTATCCTCTAAACAGTGCTATGACCTTAAGCTAAACATGTCCAAAGTTGTACTTCCCCATCTTACCTTTCCTTTTTGAACTCTGACCTTTAGCTGAACACGCTGGAGAATGTATTCACCTCTAAAACTCTTTTCTAAATAAATATATTGGCTCCACCAAATAAAAACCCTGTGGTCCCTTCATTCAAGGATGGCTCCTCCATTTTTTGGCTTTGCTGTTTTTGACCTTGCACTTCACCAAGATGCGAACCCATTGCTTTTGGTTACAAGGATTTCTGAAGCCAGTTGCATACAGAAGTGACAGTCCCTTTGGAAGGAAAACAAAGTGTTAAGTGTCAAGATTATTCATATTCTATCTCTTTCTCTATTTCTGTGTGTGTGTCTCTCTCAGTCTGTCTCTCTGTCTCTCTGTCTCTCTGTCTCTCTCTCTCTCTCTCTCTCTCTCTCACACACACACACACACACAGAGAGAGAGAGAGAGAGAAAGAGAGAGAGAGAGAGAGAGAGAGAGAGAGAGAGAGAGAGAGAGAGAGCACAGCAGACAAGGGATGCCCCCTAAGAAAGCCTGATGTTAACAGGGCTATATCTGCCTGTTCTGTCAGTTCTCCTCAGCTCCTTTGGCATGCTCTCCCATCTCACCTCCTCGTCACCATGGACATGGAAGCATTATAACAGCTGGGTAAAGGAAACCATCCAGCTGTCCAACAGATCTCCTTGAGATTTAGAACAAGTCCTATTATCAATGTATGTTTTGATCAACCTATGTCCTGTCACAGATTTCTCTAGAAATCCTTGATAAAGAGAAATTTATAATTAGCAGAGACTCAAACACTCAAGTTCCCACCCATATACCACCAGTGTCTCTGTGGGCCTCTGTGTGTCTGAACCACCAGTCCACTCTCACCTCTTCCCTGTAGGCTTAGATTTTTCAAAATCAACTTTAATTAGGGTTCTTAAACACTTTAACCTTCCTCTAACCTGCCAACCAGAGGTAGCAGAAAAATAAGGTTAATAGGATTGTGGACCTGTTTAAAAGTAGTTCTTTGGGGTGATTCCAATCTCCCTTGTCAGGATATCAGCAGTGCAGTCCAATAGCAAACACCAAACATGAATAGTAACATGAACTCCATCCAGCAGAAACCTCAAGCCTCCCCTGAATTGGCATGAATCATCTAGGATACCACAAGAAGTTCTTTGGTGCATTTCTCTCTAAGAAGTGAAGACCAGCAATGGCCATTGAAGCATTGCAAAGTACGTCAATGCAAGTGAAGACCAGCAATGGCCATTGAAGCATTGCAAGGTACGTCAATGCAAGAGTGTCCTCTCACTGCCTGTGGAGCTGTTTATATTCTTTCTAAACTCCATGTGCCCTCTCAAGCATCCAATCCTGTGAAGCATCATATGCACTCTCATGTGTCTGCATCAGCAAAACACCCTCTCACAAGACAGCTTCCAGAAAAAATCACGTGACACAACTGAGTTTCCAAAGAAACCAGAAATGTCCACTAGACAGATAGAAACTCAACATGGGACACATAGAGGTCAAAAGAACAAATATCTCTGAAAGGCCAGCCTTGGGTTATGCATCTAATTCTTTATCCTTTGCTTTATCACCATCAGTAGTCAAGACTGGTCAGAGCCAGCACTGGAAAAAAGTGTGTCATTTTCGGCAATGCTCTCCCCACATCTTATCTTAATTTTAACTTGTCCCTGATTTCATACCTCTTGTAGTATGGCTGAAATCCTACATAACAATGCTGAACACAAAGTAAAAGATGGAATTTCTTGCTGGGGAGATGGCTCATTGGTTAAGAGCACTGGTTGTTCTTTCAGAGGACCTGAGTTCAATTCCCAGATCCCACATGGCAGCTCACATCCATCTGTAAGTCCAGTTCCAGAGGATCTGACATCCTCACATAGACATACAGGCAGGTAAAACACAAATGCACATAATTTAAAAAAAAAAAACTAAGGGGGTTGGGGACTTAGCTCAGTGGTAGAGCGCTTGCCTAGGAAGCACAAGGCCCTGGGTTCGATCCCCAGCTCCGAAAAAAAGAACCAAAAAAAAAAAAAAAAAAAACTAAGGCTGGACAAGTGGCTCGTGGTTAAGTTCCTCTTCCAGAGGAATCTGATTCAAATCCCAGCACCCATACATCAGGGGGATAAAAGGATCAGGAAGGGCACAAGTCACACAGACATACATGCAGGCAAAACTCCCATGCACATTTTTTTAAAAGATGGAATTTCTCATTCACACAGACTTTTCCATTCAAGGAAGCATCAGGACAAAACACTGACGCTATCGAACGTTAAAGTCATAATGAACATACCATGCTAGAGGTCAGCCATCAGAAAGACTAGTGATCTCTTCTGGGGCATAATAATTTAGACTGCCTCTGCTTGTTTGTTTGAGATGGGTCTTGCTATTTAAGTTGGCCTTGAACTCAAAATTCTCCTCCCTCAGACTCCAAAGTGACAGAATTACAGGCACACACCACCGTGCTTGGCCTACGATTTTTTTTTATAATTATCAAATTATTTCTTGTTCAGCATCTGGGAATGTAGCCTCGTTGATCACTGAGCTGTGACCCTTTCCCTTAACAGTGTTAACATCTGAGATGTAACTCACTTGCCATAAAAATGTCAGTATTACTTCCAGCTTTTCACTGTAAGTTTTTGTATTAAGCAACCCAGACAGTGAACTCACTGATACCTGACAGCTACATCACTATAAGAGTATAAATGTCCAGCTTTCAAACGCAGCCAAGACTGTCTCGTGGCTCACCAAGTCTTCTCACTGCTACATCGTATGCTCTCACCCTTTTCTCCCTGGATTCTGTTCCCACTCCCTTCAACCCCAGCCACCTTAGCTTCTATCTGGAAGGATCTTTGCCTGGAACTTTGCAAGGTCAGCATCTCATGGAGATTAGAACGTCATCCTCTCCACATGCAATGACTTCTTTGAGCACCCTGTCCATCTCTCCATATTTGGCACAACTTACAATCTACATTTTTTTCAATCATTTTTGTCTTTTTCTTCCACTCACTAGAAATCAACTAACTCCAGGAAGGCAGGACAGGTCAGAGCAATGAGAAAAGAAGTGGCTCACCTTTCTGTTCTTCTGTTCTAACCTTTTCCAGAGCATCATGGGGTATCTTTCTCAACAGACGACCACTACATAGATATCTTGCTGTATTTAAGTCTTATAAGCCTCTCTCTCTCTCTCTCTCTCTCTCTCTCTCTCTCTCTCTCTCTCTCTCTGTGTGTGTGTGTGTGTGTGTGTGTGTGTGTGTGTGTGTGTGTGTGTGTGTGTGTTCGGGACTCTTGGTATAGTGTAGGACCTCAGTAAAGCCCACAGTGAAAGAATCTAACTAAACCTTTCCCTAGCTCAGATGAGTCTCAAAGTTTAGAGGTTTAGCCATTTATCTGTTTGTACACTAGAATAGACCCAGGGTTGCCTTCTAAGGGAAACTTCAGTGTTGCTGTTAGGGACTGCTATGACCTGCCTGTATGGACAGGTGGGCCAGCCCTCTGTCTAGGCCCAGGTCTTGATCATATTTCTCTGATGTTTTAAAGGATGCCCACTCCTCCTCTAGCCTGGGGGTTCTTCTGTTTTTCAGTGGTGACTTGGCTGATGCTGTAGAGTTTTGCGTCTGAGGACAGGCATCAAACTTGAAGCTAGCCTGTGGTTATTAGTTGCAACTCTTACTTATCTGAAAGAAATAATTTTGATGGAGAACTGTGCCAAGTTTGCAGAAACCTGCCACTCAGTCTTTCATTTCATTTTAAAATCTTTTAAACTCTGCCAGACACTTGAAGAGGAACCTTGGAACATTTTGCTCTTAATGTAAGTTTTTACTAAACTGTCTTTTTTTCACTATCCTCTTGACCTACATTGAAAAATACTGTAAGAAACATCTTTGAAAAACTCATTGTTATATATTATTATATATTCTAGACGAATGTCTTTGAGGGTGTTATTTTCTGCACCACACCGGGCCTCCTACTGAAAACCCAATAGAGAAATTTGTCAGCAATCCTATAGAAAGAAAAACTATGCTTTTCCAGGCCTCTAGCTTATGCTTAATCTTCTTATATCTTGTTTATTCCTGTGGTTTGAAGGATAAGAAGCTCAAAGTCACGCTTTGGGGCCATATCTGGGTGCTTTATATGGTCACATTACTTCATCAAATTTTTCATACCTTTATTTTTCTCTGACATCATTTTCTTTAGTAACTGAGGGTCTTCAATTCTTTCTGGGACACAGTGGGATTCACTGTAACTATAGTTATAGTTTCCCAATCTTGTACCGTGTCACATACATACTCACAAAGGAGATATGGGGCACATTTGGGTAACCTGATTTAAAATACTGCATGTTGTCTAATATCCCCAAGGATCAGATCTGCAATTCCTGGTGTTGCCACAAGGACCTTTAAGACTTAAATACACCAAGATATCTATGTAGTTGTCTGTTGTGAAAGATACCCATGATGCTCTGGATAAGGTTAGAACAGAAAGGTGATCCACTTCTTTTCTCATTGATCTGACCCTGTTCCTGTTGCCATTAGCAACTTAAGAAATGATTTGCTTTGGCTCATGGTTTGACAGGATACCATCATAATGGGAAGGGCATGCCTGCAAGGACTCCATCCACAACAGCCTGTCACAGAAGACCACAGTATCCCATCCCCAGCCAGCATGCTCCGTCAGGAGTGAGTAATGCAAAATATACCACAAACCTCTAAAGTTCCTACAGCTTGGACCAGCAGCTACCTACACTCTATAAGGCTAACACCACAGCCTTGCATCTGAACACAAAGTAAATACGTAGAATATGAGCCTGGCTTTCCTCCTTGACCCATGCCTGCCCTCTTTGTACGGCATAGTTCTCTCCCCCTGCTCTCCCAGTAGGTAGCTCTCTGCCCATCCATTGTTGTAACACTCAGATGTGACTGAACGGCCTTCAGAACACACCCACCCACACATGCATGTACTCTACATGTAAGGTAAAGAGACGTAACCAAGGGAAAGATCAATGAAGTGTGTTCATGAGAAGCCGGAGGGAGAAGCCAGAGTGGTCAGTCCTAAACACACATATGGGCAGCAACAAATGGACTCAGCAAATTAAAGGTATATGCATATGTGTATGTACATGTATATGTATACGGTAATAATTAAAGAAAGAGGTTGCTAGTATAAGAGTGAGTGTGGAGGAACAGGAAGAGTTGGAGTGGGTGGGGCGGAAAGAAGGTAAATACAGTACTCACTACAAAATTCTCAATAAAATAGAAATTTTCCTTTTTAAAAAAGAGGAAGGAGACTCAGATAAAGAAAAGGAAGAAAATTCACCATGACCCCTTGTAGGACTATGACGGCTGTTCTTAGCTGTTAACTGACTACATCTGGAGTTAACTAAAAAACCAAGAGGCTAGGTATACTTTTGGGATTTTTCCTGATCAAGTTATTTGAAATGGTAAGACCCACCCTTAATCCAGACCTTTCGAGATGGAAAGATCCACCTTAAACCCGGGACACACCTTCTGGTAGGAGACTGTACAAAGGACTTGAAGAAAGGAAGCTCTTACTCTTCACCTGCTTGTTCACACTCTAGCTGGCAAGTTTCTTCCTTCATTGTTTACTTCTTCCTGTTTATACTAAAGACCAGCTGAGACATCCAGCCTATGGAACGAACAACTACTACATTGTCAAAGACAGCCATTGTTGAGTAGTCAGACCATTACTTGTAAGCTACTCTAGTAAACCCCATAGATAATGATAGATAGATGATAGGTAGATGATAGACGATAGATAGATAGATAGATAGATACATACATACATACATACATACATACATACATACATACATACATGCATACATAAAATAGACTCATTCTATGAGTACTCCTTCTCTAGAGAATCTTGACTAAAACGAGGACTTTCAAGAAGCCAGAAAAGAACAATATGATTTTCTCTTCAAACATCAGCCAAGAGGAAAAAAAATTCCAGCATCTATTTTAAAACATAGCCAGACTGTAATTTCATATGATTAAATCCATTGTTTTAGCTTACTACCTTTCCTGAAGACTCACTCCTTCCCATTATCCTTAGCTTCTGGTGGCAACAGCCATGTTTAATGACACCCACTCCCACCGCAGACCAAAATCTTCTACCCAAGGAATTTAAAGATCCAGGAGACAATTCAACCTTACAGGAAGGAAATGAGAGACACAAAGGACTGGCAGCAACTCTGAGGGTGCTGTGTTCCTAATGCTGAGCCCTGGCTCTGCTCATAGATTCTCCCACGGAATTGGACTTGCTAAAACAGCTCAAGTGTTTGTTTGCTTTGTTGTTGATGATGTTGCTGTTACTTGAAGCCTGTGAAAATTAGATTGAATATAGCCTCTACAGGAACTGAGAGCCCCAGTTGGAACTGATTGAGAGGTGTCAAAGGGGGCAGGCAGTGAGGTTTAAAAGCTCTCTCTCTCTCTCTCTCTCTCTCTCTCTCTCTCTCTCTCTCTCTCTCTCTCTCTCTCCCCGCCCCCCAGCCATGCCTACCTCTTGCCTTGTTCTCTGACACAATGGCCGTAGTCTCTAACCCTCTGAAACTATGAGCCCTAAATTAAATGCTTTCCTTCGTAAGTTGCCTTGGTCACGGTGTTTTATCACAGCAACAGGAAGTGTCTGAGGCAAGCCTGCAGAGCACTAATGAGGAGAGATAGCTAAGGAAGCAGATCATGCCCATTGTGGGAGCTTCAAATAAAAAAGGTAAGGTGATCCAAACTCATAAAACAAACAAAAAAGCATAAATCAAAATATGGCATGAAATCAAGCGGGGGTAGGGAAGACATTCTGGGGAAGAAGAAGCAGTTCAGAAAGACAAGTATGAAGTGGGACAGAAGTTGAAAAGAGAGGTGAATTAGAACAAAGTATGGTTGCACACTATCAAATGCTGTCCCAAACCCAGCTTATATTCTAACCTTAAAAATGAATAAGAACAAACTAACAATAAGGAGCCACCACCATGGCACCATGTCTATCAAACAGGACATTGCTAGACAGTTACAAAAATGCTATAAGTTACAAAAATGCTATGTGTCCTGCTATCCTGGGAATATGCAGAAAGGAGTCAACTCTGTAAATGCTGAGGCAAGGGACAGATCAATGACTGCCTTTCACTAAGTAACCTGCTTCTAGGAAGGCAAAGGTTGGGTTGTGACTACTCCTCCAATCAGATAGACCCCATAGCAGCACTATCGCCCAGAGCCTGGTCTCCCTTAGAGCTGGAAGGCTGAGTCCCAAGGTTCTCACTATTCTCAGAAGCCCATGAAGTGACACACAGAAAGACATTCTGAAATGTTTCAGTCACTCCACTAGTACAAAAGAGAGAACTTAGGACTGGAGAGATAGCTCCGTGGTTAAGAGCCTGTACTGTTCTATCAGAACACCCGTGTTCAGTTCCCAGCACCCACACTCCATGGCTTACAACTGCCCATAACTCCAGCTGCAGAGGACTTAACAGTCTCTCTGGCCTCCAGGTGCCCTGACATACACGTTCCCACACACAGACACACAGATGTGTGATAAAAAATAAAATTAAAATTTTAAAAAAGATGAACTACAAGTGGCCAATAGACAATCTTTTTTAAAAAATTAAAAATTAAAAAAGAAATCAGGGCTGGAGAGATGGCTCAGCAGTTTCCAGGATGACCTGCCCAGGGATGGCATCACCCATAGTGGTCTAGGCTCTCCTCCACCAATTAGAAGTCAAGAAAATACCTCCCAGATATACCCAAAGGCCAATCTCATAAAGGCAATTCCTCAGTTGTGATTCCTTCTTTCCAGGTATGTTAGGTGTGTGTCAAGTCACGTCAACAGAAACTAACCAACACACGCTCTGTACGATACCTCTTGCCATCCTCCTTATTTAGAGCGCCAACTTTGAGGACTCTGCTTTCTAGTGTCAGTAATTTTCATGGCAGCCTATGAGAATTCCAAACATGTCTGCTGGGTACATACCCAAACTCTCGCTAGTCTCCAGTGAGACGGGCAGTAATTATTGTCAACTATAGATATGTTCTTCAAGCTACTAGACAGCTGTTCTTGCTTTGAAATCTCATTTCTCAGCAGCCAATTCCAGCCTGTTCTATTCTGCCTGCCTCCAAGTATCTGGCATCGTTACAGCAAGCAGATTTCCCATTTGAACTTGAGATTGCCCCATTTATCTCTATTATGCTGCCCTGGAAGACAAGACCACATGCATTACTGTGGGCTCTGTGTTATCTGGTGACATAAACACTCAATTAGGGGACCATCACTTGTGTTTTGGATCTCGATGGGTATTCACAACACTCAAATAAGCACCTCTTACTTGGACCACACTCGGCATTTCCTATCTGTGACCTCAATCCTCAGGACAGGCAGGAATTTTGTTATAATTTTGTGGCTAACTAGTGGGAGAGCCCAGCCTAAGGTATCAGATTCTAAGCCACTCTCTGACTCTCTCCCTGGGTGCACACTGGAGCCAAATCCAGAGAAGGAGAGAAAGGTGGGATACAAACCCAAAAGATGGAAGGTTTGTGATTTCTCACCTGAAAAGAAGCAATTAAAGGCTAAGGAGATGGCTGTGCAGTTAAGAGCACTGGATGCCTAGCCAAAGGACCCGAGCTTGATTCTCAGCATCCACACAGGCTCAGAACTGGCTGTAACTCCAGTTCCAGCAGAGCAAATGCCCTCTTCTGTCCGCTACTGGCAGCAGGCATGAAGATGCTGCACGGACATACATGCAGCAAACCGCCTGTCTTAGTTAGGGTTTCTATTGCTGTGGTGAAACACTATGACAAAAAAAAGCACGCTGGGCAAGAAAGGGTTTATTTGGCTTATGTGTCCTGATCATATCCATTGAGGGAAACCAAGGCGGGAACTCAAACTAGGTGGGAACCTGTAGTCGGGACGTGGTGCAGAGGCCATAGAGAGGTGCTGCTTACTGGCTTGTTTCTATTGTTTTGCTCAGCCTGCTTTCTTATAGAATCCAGAACCACCACCCCAGGGATGACACCGCCCACAATGAGTTGAACCATCCCCCCATCAAGCACTAATTTAAAACGTGTCCTACAGGTTTGCGTACAGCCTGATCTTATAGAGGCATTTTCTTAATTTGGGTTCTCTCCTCTCAGATGACTTTAGCTTGTGTCAAATTGACATAAAACTATCAACACCATTGACCTTTGGTCAGCTTGACACACAAACATGTGGCCATTAAGTCACAATCTTTCCCTTCTCATTCATCCCCAAGATCTTACACTAAAAATATAAATAACTTTTAAAATCTCTCACAGTCTTTACCGATTCAAACACTTTAAAAGTTCCAAAATAGCCAATTTCTTAAAATTCAAAGTCTTTTGAAATTCAAAGTCTCTCAATTGTGGGCTCCTGTAAAATCCAAAATAAGTCGAAGGCAACCAGAGCACAGTCACAAATCTCAACATCCAATATCTGGGATTCATTCATTATCTTCTGGGCTCCTCCAAGGGGCTTGGATCATTTCTCTGGCTCTGCCCTCTGCAGCACACAGTTTGTCTTCTAGGCTCCAGATGGCTCCATTCCACTGTTGCTGCTGTTCTTGGTGGTCATCCCATGGTACTGGCATCTCCAATATGCTGAGCTCTTCTGCTGCAACTGGGCTACACTTTCACCTATAGCCTCTCACAGGCTCTCTTCATGATGCCAATCCTCAACTTCTCTGCATGACCCCTTCAATCCTGAGCCTTCAACTTCCACTACACCTTCACCAATGTCCTCTCGGTCTCTCACAGTACCAAGTCTCAGCTGCTCTCCATGTCCCCTTCATGCCTTCAAAACCAGTACTACCTACGTGACTCTTACCTTAACATGTTTGGCCGCCAGCAGGAGATACAACCTTGATGACCTCCGGTAGACAGCTTCTGTGTGCTGGGTCTCCGGGAATACTCGCCAGATTTTTACCTCAATGAGGCCAGTCTCTTCTTAATCACCACTAATTTCTCAAGTTAAATAGTGGCAAGTATCCCAGCAAAACAAAGGTTTTCATTTATTAGTTCTGGTATCTTATTAATCACAGCTGATTTTTCAGCCCCAGCTAACCAGAACCATAGCATTTTAATCCAAAATAACAAGTCTTTAAATGTCCCTCTGAAACTTCACAAACCAGGCCTCCAATCTTCTACACTGCCCTCAACATTCTTATCTTCCAAGCTCCCACAGAACAGCTCATCAAGCATTGAACGTTCTCTGGCTTTTCCTGCACAAAGTTCCAAAGTCCTTCCTGTAGCTGTGGGCTTTCCCACTACACCCAAGTTCCCACAATAACAATCCTGAGACTGTGAATAAATACTTAGGCCACAAGTTTTGGCCCGTTCTCACTGGCTCATAACTCCATTATCCCATTTGAAGTAGTCTAAGTCCAGTCACATGGCTGTCACCTCTTCTCAGTTTCATACATCTCTTTCTGTGGAGTTCAGGGTAAATCTCTTCCCTGCACCCAACTCCACCCAAGAATCCTCTCTCCCTGCCGGAATTCCCACCTCCTAGTTCTTGCCTCAGCTAATAGGCCATTAGCTTTTTATTGACAGGTGATGCTTCCACACAGAACACAGGAGGTTATCCCTACATCCTCCCCTTTAGTCCAATTAAAAGCTCTTTCTCTTACAGTAATGAACTATATACCATAATAACAATGATGAAAGCTATCAGGTAAGACTGCATTACATTACTGAATAGGTAATGCCCAGTCCATTCTAGGATGGAGTCAGGAACGGGGTAGGGACTTTTCCCCTGAACACTGATGGAAACAGATGCATGAAACTAAGAAGAGGTAACCAGCCACATGGCAGAATTTAGACTAGTTCAAATGGAATAATGGAGTTATGACCTAGCAGAAGTGAGCCAAAGCTTGTGGCCTAAGCATTTATTCATAAATAATTAAATCTCAGAGTCATTATTTTGGGAACTTGGACACAGGTGGAAAAGCCCATGGTTACACCGTCTACAGTCCTACCCAAAGCAACATGGCTAGGTCTGTCACAGCAATGCCCAGCTCCTGGTACCAACTTGCCTTAAGTTAGGGTTTCTATTGCTTCATTAAAACACCATGACCAATTCAACTTGGAGAGAAAAGGGTTTATTTGGCTTACACTTCCACATCACTGTTAATCATCAAAGGAAGTCAGGACAGGAACTCAAGCCAGACAAAAACCTGGAGGCAGCTTGTGGAAGAATGCTGCTTACTGGCTAGCTCATCACAGCTTGCTTTTCTTGCTTCCTTGTGGAACCCAGAAACACCATCCAGGGATGGCACCACCTACAATGGAGTGGGCCCTCCCCATTAACCACCAATTAAGAAAATGCCCTATTAGTTTGCCTACAGCCTAATCTTACTGAAACATTTTCTTACTTGGGGATTCCCTCCTCTCAGATGACTTTAATATGTATCAAGTTGATATGAAACTATCTAGCACATACTCATACACATCAAATATTAAAAAAGAAACAAGTTTTTAAAAGAGGCTTATTTTAGCTCACATTTGAGGGACTGTCACCTATCGTGTCAGGGGAGGCATGGCAGTGTTCAGTTCTATCATGCCGGGTGTGTGAAGAAACGGGTTGCTCTCATCTCATTCCCTCATTTCAGGAAGTAGAGAACAGGAAGTGGGAACGAGCTTACAGTCTTAAGACCTGTGCCCTGCCCCCATTGACTCACTTCTTCCACAACCTCCCAAAACAGCACCACCAGACAGGATCAAGTGTTTAAACACACAGGCATTTTGCATTGAAACCAGGAGAGGTAACAGGAATATTTGATCCAAAATAAGTGACTCCAACCTCATTGCATCCCCGCTCAGCATTTTCTACCACTCCAAGGTACCTATTTCTGTCATTATTCTCTTGCTATCT
The DNA here is from genome assembly GCF_021556685.1 of Rattus norvegicus. Classification (NCBI taxonomy): domain Eukaryota; kingdom Metazoa; phylum Chordata; class Mammalia; order Rodentia; family Muridae; genus Rattus; species Rattus norvegicus. Next base: position 196,398,373 of record NC_141534.1, on the reverse strand, counting down.
ATCACCAAACTAGAAATGGGAACCTGAGGCTAGGAGGAAAGAGAAAACCATCATGTCTTGCTTCTCAGCTGGATTCTGACATAAGACACTATGTTGAAAGTCATATTAGAAATGGCTTGATAGCAAACTAAATCACCAGCAGCAAAGAAAACTGCCTTGGGGTTTGTGCCCTCCCCATCCCCTCCTGCAGCGAAGGCTCCTCGTCGGGATTCAGTCCCTGAGACCACAGTGCAAACCTCAATCTCCAGGACTCTGAGGATGAGGAAGACTCAGGGAACTCCCTCCGGGGGCAAGTGACTTTTTAAACCCCACCTCTGCTTCCTAATGAGGTTGTCTCTAAAAATTACAGCAACATTCTAACAAATGCACAGTGAGAACTTCATTAAAATCAGATGGCGTATATTGGTACAAAACAACCTACCCCTGAGCCTCAGCATATGCAGTCTGCTAGACTGTTTCTCACCAGAGTACATTTTTCTATTGGATCAAAAAGAGAGAGAGAGAGAGAACATATCAAAGCACTGAGTGCAGGTATTTTAAATTAATGAAAAGAACATATCAAAATTTAATAAGGGAAAATAGGTCAGCTCCTATTTTTCATCAAGAAAAAAAGGTCTTCGCAGGACAGCCTTGGCATGTGCCACCACTGAGAAAGGATCATTGCTGGAGAAATTGAACCTGGAGCCTAAGGGCTTCCTCTGCCTTTGACTCTCTATCTCCCTAAGTGATAGGAAATGTGGTTTATTTGTAGAAATCCAATGTGGATTGCTTGAGGAAAGCTGACATGAACAAGAATCTATCAAAATAAAGACAAATGCTTCGTAAAAGGCAGGTCTGCACATGAAAGGAAATGCTACTGTTCTGCTGGAGCTTGGTAATGGTAACTGAATCAAGGCAGAGCTGAGAAACACCACCAGTTACTGTGCATTAAGCTTTGTCTAATTAGTCATGAGAACCAAGGTCAGGAAAGGAGTAATGAAGCAAGGCTGTCCTGGGCTTGCCAATTAGCAGGACTTTCTTCTCTCCCTACTCCCATGGATCCGCTAGAATCGTCACTACCCCACGGCATGCTGTGCAAGGACTCTCGCAAAGATTATGCAGCCAACCTAAAAGTAGTCACAGGGTCCTCTGTGTCATCATTAGTTAAAAAGCTGAAATAGCCAAATGTCCATCAATAAACAGATGGATAAATTCATACACTATACATATGCGTACATATCACATATATGTGCTTATAAGATAGATATAAATAGATACATTCAGCCATAAAAACAAAACCCTGTCATTTTCAGGAAAATGGGTGGAACTGGAGATCATCCCATTAAACGAAATAAGCCTGGTGTCTTAGTGCTCTATTGCTGTGAAGATGCCACGACCACGTGTGGTGGTTTGAATGCCTCCCATAGACTCACATGTTTGAACGCTCGGCCCATAAGGAGTGGCACTATTAGGAGGCAAGGCATCGTTGGAATAGGTGTGGCTTTGTTGGAGGAAGTGTGTCACTGTGGGGCAGGCTGTGAGGTCTTAGGAGCTCAAATCCAGACTCAGTGGCTCACAGTCCCTTCCTGCTGCCTGCTGATCCAGACATAGACCTCTCAGCTCCTTCTCCAGCGCCATGTCTGCCCTCACACCACCATTCTTCTCACCATGATGAGAATGAACCTGACCTCTGCACCTGTACGCCAGCCCCAACTAAATGTTTTACTTTAGAAGAGTTGCCATGGCCGTGGTGTCTCTTCATAGCAATAAAACCCTAAGACAGCAACAGATCTATGAGCCTATGGGGACCATTCTCATGGGGACAAGCACACAGGCTCAGAAGTACAAGAGTCATGTGTTTTTCTCATACAGAATCTAAACATTCTCATGTGAGTTTTAAGATTCGAGTAAGAGTCAAGAAAGTCTAAGAAGTGAGTCTAATAAAAAACAAACCTATGAGGGCGGGCCTTCTGTCCTCCACATCACACAAGTATGGGTCAGATTTAGACACGGTGGTGCACACCTGTGACCTTACCCACAGGAGGCAAAGGCAGAAGAACTGTGCAAGATCAAGGACAGCACCGTCTGCGTAGAGGGTTCTGTAACAGCCAAGGCTATGCCTCACAATAAATAAAAAGAGGCAGACAGACCGACAGACAGATGGATAAATGTGAGGCAGGAAATCCTTTGGACAGGTTACAATTTTCTTTTTTAAGAAGTATTGTATTTAAGTGTATGTGAGTTTGTATGCCAGTGTAACTCTGTGTGCACAATGTATGTGCAGGAACCTGCAACTGTCTATAGAGGTGTTGGGTCCCCTATAACTATATATCAGAAAGTTGTTGAGTCCCTATGTCGGTGCCAGGAGCTGAACTCAGGCCCAGGTCACAGTTTTCTAAGAAGCTATAGATTTAATCAAAGAGCCGTGGGTCAAACTGAGCAGAAAATTTGCAAACCACAACATTCCGGCCAATACCAACCATAGAGAAAACACAAATGACAACACCTCCCAGACTCCCTCCTTCACAGCTGCAGCTTGGTCATATCTGTCTCTCATTAATGCCTATGTGGGTGGGAGGGCAATTGGGGGCTTGGGATGAATAATGGTGAGCCATCCACCAGGAGGGCTGGATTCAAGGGCTGATGGACGCTGTGAGCACTACAGTGCTCAGGAGCTCATCTGAGGCAGCACCCTGCCTGCAAAGGGCCCAACCCCTGCAGACAAATAGAGCAGAACTTTCTCCAACTTAAAGAGCTGAAAACACTGTTCTGGCTCAAGCTTTACAATATCCCACCCAAAATCCTGCTCTCACAGAATGTTTTATACAGGGCAGATGTTAATTGTGCATCCTGGGCCACTGCTATCCAATCCTCCCCTATCCCCAGAGACACAGACTCTAGAATAGAAAGGGTTAACAGAACATTCGTCCATCCGCACACTCACAGGGAAGTCATCCGTGCTGGGATGAGACTCTAGTGGTACAGCTGCCCCAGGGTCTCCAACGGTCCTGCAAGGAGCCCCTCACCTAAATAATCCATTCCCCTGTTGCAAGGAAAGCCTACCAGAGACCACCACGTGGACACTCTCAGAGCCAAAAAAGGAAGTCTTCCTTGCAAGCTTGTGGCGACACAGGGAACTTGTCTAAAGCATGTCGCTCTAAGCCGCACGGTCTTGTGCCTTCTATGCACTAAAACCGCCTCCTGGTTGTCACGTTTCAGTTCATCCAAAGCAGAGCTACAGAAACCAAAAGGCAAGGTTAGTGCAGTTAGGGACTTTCCTGGAGCTATGGACTAGGTCTTTGTTCCTGTTTTGTCAGGTATCGAGAACTACATGCTGGGTTTAAAGATCAGAACAGAGCCTGAGGGCCTGTTACACCCCAAGTCGACTTTGGTGGAGTTGTATTTTGGTTTGGTTTTGGTTTTGGTTTCCTGGAGATAAGGAAGGAGGAAACGTTTGTTCCTGTTACATCTTCCAGAGGAAGAGTTAATGGACCAGGAGGATGCGGAGGAATCTTATGAATCCACCGTCCTTCCTGTCTCACCATCTTCAAGTTAAGTATTTGCCCAGAACAGTGGCGAGAGGGTTCTGCATGAGCGTGAGAACGTCTGCACACACACACACACACACACACACACACACACACACACACACAGCAAACGGCTCCTCAGCAAACATGGACAGAGCTGAGCACAAATGTGAAAGCTACATTTGAGGAGCATGGCCGCTTAGAAAGTTCTAGGTGCTGTAGAAATATTATTATTATTTGTCAGTGTTGATAGGAAGACCCAACTATTCTAAAAACTGCTGACCTCAGGGCCCATTTCTGCAGATGCAGGCACAGCACACACGCCAAATGTGTGAACTGTGAACTACCTAACATGCCTGACCGAATTCTTCTTCCGAGATCTTCCTCAAGAAGCGGTCAAGACATAACCAAGAAGGTAAACATGTTGCGTTGCACGAATCATTAGGAAATCAGTGAACATGGTGGTTCCCTCTCCCCATTGTGGAGCATCCCGCGCGTGTCTGGGTGGGGAAAAAATCCATAAAAATAATAAGACGATGACAACTCGTCTCTCCCCGCCTTCAACACAAACGTACCCTTCTCTAATCATCTCCGTTCACACCACCACCTCTCACATTTTGTGGTTCATATCAAGAAATTCTTAACCATCGATGGACCACCTGACCATGAGAACTCCCCAAAATTTTACCAAACAGTCATTGTGTGCATCACTTAGACAAGGGGACCAGGCATTTGCTAAGACACTCAGTGGCACTGCTGAGTCAAAGGAACTCTAGGCTCATTATTATTGTAAGGGTTCCCTCGAGAGATCAAATGGATGAACAGAACCTAGCTTTGACATGGTCCCTGGTTGCTGCTACTTAGTCTACCATGTTCTAGGCCATCCCTCTCATCGGCAAGGTCCCGTGTAGCCTAGGTCCAATCATTGTGGCAACCTCTGGATGCCACCATAACAAACCTGGGCTGCCACACCTGACACATAGCTCAGTGAGTGAGTAAAGCATTTGCTGTGCAAGCATGAGGACCTGAGTTCAGATTCCCAAGCCCCATGTAAAAGTTCAGGCACCATAATGTGTATGGCTATAACCTTCAGCACTTGGCAGCCAGGTTTGGGAGCAAAGATGGGCATATCACAGGGACTCAGTGGCTAGACGCTGTCTCCAAAGCTAAGGTGGAGGAGCAGCTCAGGACGTTAGCTGGGAAATGTCACAGGGAGGCCTGAGGAGATTGTGCTGGCTGTGCATGGGCTTTGAGAGTTTAAAGACTCCTGCCAGTCCCAATCTCTCTCCACTTCCTGCTTATAGGTTTAAGATTTGAGCTCTCAGCTGTTCTCCCACCGTGACTGCCACCTACTGCCCAGCCATGATAGACTCCTACCCTCTAGGTCTATAAGCCCTCTAGGTCCATGAGACTGACTGAATTCTTTCTTTTATCAGTTGCCCTGGTTGTGGTGTTTACCATAACGATCGAAAACACTAATACACAGCCCAGTGTCCAATCTCTAGCCCCCATACATACCCACACTGGCAAGTTTACAGACACACACACACACACACACACACACACACACACACACAGAGAGAGAGAGAGAGAGAGAGAGAGAGAGAGAGAGAGAGAGAGAGATTGATTTACAATGGGAAGCCAAATCAGGTGTGTTTCACAAAGACCATGCCAACTCCGAGTAAATGATCTTAGGTTTCCTGGCCCACCTGAGACTAGGGATCATATCCATTCTGACCGAACGAACCTCTTAGACTCTCTTGTCTCCCTTGGGTTTACACAGCATCATTGGATATCACAATGTGAGATATTTACAATTAAAATTCACATCATATATTTGCAGACAGCAACAGAACTGAGTGAAGTCATTAGCACCCCGTGGCTTCCCAAGACTCTAGCCCTCAATACAATTTTCTTACCAGCTGCTGCTGATTTGTCTAGCATCATTCCCCCAGGTGGGACCAGTTCTGGTCTCTAGAATCTTCTGCAGCTTCTCATCTGTGTGTGTCTCACCCACCCAAACCCAGGAAGCAGATGTCAGAGTCACGGTTTCTATAAGGTCCCTCAGAGCTCTCCCAACTCAACTCCAGTGAGTCTCTCCTATTCCAGGGGAGGCCTTCCAGACTGAGAGAGAGAGAGAGAGAGAGAGAGAGAGAGAGAGAGAGAGAGAGAGAGAGAGAGAGTAGTGAGGCAGGAGGGAATGAGGTAGCACCAGATACAGAAGTCACACTGCAACCCCAGCTATGGTGGGAGGGTGGCACTCTACTTAGTGATTAAAAAAAAAAAAAAGAGGCAACTTTGAAGTTGAGGAGCGGGTGTGTTGGAAGACAGAGGTGGGACAGATATGGTCAAAATTTATTGTATTCATGACTGGGATTCTCAAACATTTTATTTTAAAATCTATTTTTTAAAAAGAAATATGTGGGCTGGAAAGATGGCTCAGTGGTTAAGAGCACTGACTGCTCTTCCAGAGGTCCTGAGTTCAATTACCAGCAACCACATGGTGGCTCACAACCATCTGTAATGGAATCTGAAGCCCTCTTCTGGTGTGTCTGAAGACAGCGATAGAGTACTCAATATAAAGTAAATAAATGTTTAAAGAAAGGAAGGAAGGAGGGAGAGAGGGAGGGGAGGAGGGAGGAGAGAGAAAGAGAGAAAGAGAGAGAGAGAGAGAGAGAGAGAGAGAGAGAGAGATTGAGAGTGCAAGTACATGTTTATAAAGTGACCCTGGCGCTCACAGGCTAGTTCCTTTCCACTGAACCACAACACTGAGTGAACAGGAAGAAAATGTGTATAGATCAGTCCCAGGGCAGACTAGGAGGCTGGCCACTTGTGGCTTGTCCCACTCAGACGCTCCCAGGGCACTCACCTGCAGTTAACTGTCTGCCCCGACCACATGCTAAGATTCTCTGCCCTACTTGGAAAATGCCCCACTCTTAACATCTCTCTCACTTGGAACCCGTTGGGGCTAAGGCTCTGTCACTTCCAGGGAGAGGAAGATGTCCTTTACAGCTATCTCCTCTCACAAATGTGGGTAGCGTTCCTCAAAGCTCCAAGATTTAAAGGCATGTTAAGTCATTAGAGGTATGTCCCAGAAGAGGACTGTGGGACTCTCATCTCTCCTTCCCTTGCTCTGCTTCCTGGTTTACCAGGTGAACAGTTTGCTTCACCGCAAGCTCTCCTCAGAGGCCCAAAGCAATATATTCGCCTTTTGACCAGAATCAGGGGCCAAAACAAATGGTTTTTTCTTCATAAATTAACTCCCTCGGGTGTTCTATTGTTGTGGTAGGAGGTTGACTAATACACTCCTTGGAGTAAATGTGTGACTCTGAGCAGTGGCTTGGGGGAACCAAGCCTTCAGTTTGCTTCCCAGTTCAGGAGAATATGGATCCATCTTAAGCGTGCCCGGACTGGTGACTGACATCGGTGCTGGCAGCAGGACAAATGGAAATCCCTCTGTGCGATTAGTCCATTCCCTCCAATCCTGCTCCTGCCAGCCTTTCTCCTGCCAGATGCGGCACTGGGGTTTCCGGCTCACTTTACTTTCTCTTCCCTAAATCCCAAGGGAGCTGTTAATAAATGGAAGGCTGCCCAGTGAGCAGGAGCTACACACTGTTGGAGGCCACAAGGCTGGAGGACTTCCAAAGGGGACAGGTCTCTCTTGTGACCTGAAGCGACACTGCTGGACCAGTGTGCAGCAGAGCCAAGGTTCCAAATTGTGGCTCAGGTTAACCTCACATTCACTCTTCCTGCCTCCCCCTCCCAAGGTTTTGCCTCTTATCAAGACAATTTAGTGGCCAAAAATGCAAATGCAACAACTGATTTCCACCCTTGTGTTCCTCCCGCAAGAGTTGCCCCAATGTCTCAAAGTCACTCTGAAATGACAGCCTCTAGAGACTCAATGGTGGTGGCCTGAGAGTGGAAAGAGATTCGGGTTACCTGGCCCCCACTAAAGGCACCTGCTGAGGTCTCCTTAGTGTCTAGCAGAGCCGTGAGCGCTTCCCATGGAGACCTCCTGTTACAGTGCGTGATCTAGCGCCATCTGCTGGGAGTTTGTGATTGGTCTCCTGCACTCAGCCACGGGTTGACTGAAACAACTACAAGTTTGGGGTGGAGCTGCTTGATTGAGACAGAGACTGTTAAAATTTGCTGTATCAATCCTTACTGATTTATTCAAATAATCCTCCCATTTGTTGTGTCCCTCAAATTTCAAGCTCTCACTACATCTCACTTCAAAAAGATACTATTCTAAAATTAAAATATTCTCACTGCAAGCCATTTGCTAATTCCAAAGAGAAATAACGGGGTAGAGGTATCACAGATAAATGCGGCTTTCATCCCTCATCAAAAAAAAAATCTTTCTTTGTACCTGACAGAGGCTGTTACAGAGATCCAGAACTGGTCAGATTTCAGAGACCAAGTAGCCATGGGGTGCCCAAATGCAAATGGTACGTCTGCAGTGCAACCACTGTATCTAAGGCTCGGGGGAAACAAGAAATGGCTATAATGCTTGTCAGAGCCAGATGACCAGGGTGCCTGCTGTGAGACAGTATCCTCTAGGCCCGACAGAGATGCTGACGCCATGAGGTCTCAGCAGTCTGCTTGCCTAAACAAGACCTCCATAAGACCACACCAGCCGGTGTGGATGGGGGAAACTTCACAAAGCCCCATCTCTAAATGAAGGACAACAGACATTAATGGCTGCAGAGAGAGTAAGAGTCAGTTTTCCTCAGGGATCAGCTCCCTGTCAAGGGGTCAGCCCTAAATGTGTGTGTGTGTGTGTGTGTGTGTGTGTGAGAGAGAGAGAGAGAGAGAGAGAGAGAGAGAGAGAGAGAGAGAGAGAGAGAGAATAGTGATCATAGAAGAGTGTTGGGGAGGAATGATGTGGAGGGGCAGAGAAAGGGGTGGAGGAAATGATGTCAATAAAATAAATGATAGAAATACAGTCCTCGTGTATGAACTTCTCAGAAAATAAACTTTTCAATGTAAAGGCCTAGGGATACAGATGCCCAGGCAGAGCAGGTCTGACAGTTGATCACTAATCTCTCAGCCTCAGTTGTCATTTCCAGGCAGAAAAACAAAACTCCAACTGCATTTCCTGGGGTAGTTCTTCAGCAACATTCAGAATTTATTAGGGAAAAAACTGTGGAAACACAGCACTGAGACACAGAAAAGGGCTAGCCTGGACTTCTTCGTAATCCTGTGCTGGGTGCTGATGATTCTAGTAGACAGAAACGTACAATGGATTCATTTGGAAATGGAATCTGCAGATATAAAGTTTGCTGTGGTCAGGTGCTGAGGTGAGCATAATCACCTCAGTTTTATTGCTAGAACCTCAGTAAAGGTAAGAATTGCCCCAAAGATGTGTCCTCTGATGTGCACATGTGCATACATGCACACATACAGATACACATAACACATACATACATACATACATACATACATACATACACACACACATACATACATACATATGCACATCTCAAAATGAGTGGAAGATTTTCCCTCTTTTTAAATATTCTGGAATCATTCGCATAAAATTTGTTTTTTGAATGTCTAGTCGAAATCCCAAGCATGTCCATGTATACAATATTCTTCTCTGTGGCAAGATTTGTAACAAAGAATTCAAATTCCACTTAATTATAAGACTATCTGTTGGCTGGAGACATGACTCAGCACCCACATGGTGTGTTATAACCATCTGCAGCTCCAGTTTCAAGAGATCTTATGTCCTCCTTTGATCTTTATGGACAGCAGGCAGCATGGGGTGTACAGACAAACATGCACGCAAAACACTCATACACATTCAATAAACTACAAGTAAATTACATGAACTGAGTAAGTTATTTATATATCCATATATAGGTATATATGGATATATTGTGTGTGTGCTACTACATACTACATACTACATGGACACACACAAAACTTGCAAGACTACTTGGCATTCTATTTCTTCATGGGTCAACTGTGGTGGGCCGTATGGTTCTCTGAATTTGTCCATTTCATCTAAAGCTGATTTTTATAAACTTAGTCACTTGTGCTAACTTGCTGCATCTTATGCATTCCTGGTATTTTTACTTCAAATACGTTTCTTTTTCTCTAATATTTAAGTCATTCGTTCCTGAATTTTGAAATTGTTTTTAATCTTTTCAAAAAAAAAAAAAAACCAAACTGGCTTCACCTAAACCACTAACCCCAGAGCAACAGTGGGCAGCTGTCTGGGTAAAATTGACATGAGGGCTTTTGTGGTTTTTCCCAGTGCCTTCTGAGTGTCACAGAAGTTCCCCGCATTTACCATTTACCGTCTGACTTTTCGACAGCATGGCAGGCAGTCCCTGGCTCAAGAGAAAGGCTGAGTAAGGGATGCGGGAATTCAGTCTCCTGGCCTGGAACCAGTACCAACCTGAGCATGTGTCTTTCCTAGTCCCTGGGTTTGGGGAGTCTGCCTGGGATAGAAAGGAGAAAATTCAGAGAAAGAATGTCCTTCCCAATAAAAAAAAAATCCGTGAGAAAGTTCTGCTTGTCTTTCCTGCATACATGGCCTTCCGAGGTGGAACCCCTCAAGCTGCCACACAACGTGAGGGGAAACCCCAGAGATGGGCGGAGTTGGAGAACAGCAGGGAGCTGGCGATTGCGTGCACAGATCTGGATAAGCCGCCCCTTACCGCTTAAGCTGCTTTTGACAAGACTTGTCATTTGTAGCTGAAAATGCTGTGCTGGTGTCACAGGAGACAAACTATCTGGCTCCTGAGTGGCGGGCGTTCGGGGACTTTATCATCACCTCGCAGTGAATTCAGACCCTAGAGAAGGCACCCGTATGTCATGGCGGAATTGCTCTACGTGGGGAAAGAACCCTACACTAGGTGATTTTGAAGTGATTCCAAACAATGACACGATTTGCTACATGTTGTGGGTTTTTTTTCTTTACTCTGAAGTTTATTTAAGAATGTGATGCCCTATCAGACTTCATACAGGAGAACTTGACATGAACTTACAATCCCCAAGAAATATGACATCCCGGGTTGGGGATTTAGCTCAGTGGTAGAGCGCTTGCCTAGGAAGCGCAAAGCCCTGGGTTCGGTCCCCAGCTCCGGAAAAAAAGAAAAAAAAAGAAAAAAAAAAAAGAAATATGACATCCCAACTTGTCAGACACTCCATCCCTCATATGACCTCAACCACAAGACTTCAAACTCAAGGGATCCCCTGGCACGCTGAAGGCTTAGGCTGTGACAGCCCATGCTCTGCCAGCTGCTTCACACGGTGCCAAGAACTCAGGCTACCACTGGATGCCACTCATATAGATGTAGAGAGTTAATCTCCAAAGACCCATCTGCCATCAGCCCTCCTCTCTACAAAAGAGCCCCAGGCAACCTTCAGAAGCCCTACTGTGGCGGAAAAGCCAGCTTCCTCCAGGACTAACTCATAAAGCCACAATTCAACCTGCAACTAGACCTGGCTTTCATTAGACTCTTGCCTCCGTCCTCATGGCGAAATTGAACTTTAGTAACTGTGAGACTGGCTACCGTGTGATCACTGTGCCTAGTCTGTGTTCTGTTAGCATCTTTCTCCCCTTCTGCAACAATGGGGAGCCGAAGAAAACTTTCTGAACAGCAACGAATGTTGAAATTCATGAAACTGTATCTGGCCACTCCTAATCCCATCATAGGCAGTTTCCTACGTTGTTCTTAAGAACTTGAGACAAAGTGCGTTCTAGACAGCCCAGTCTCAAAACAAAGCAAAAAGTTAAGAAAACGTTCTAATGGTAAACGCTTACGAAAGTGGTGGTTCTTAAGAGTTAGTCTGTGTGGAAAACAGAATAAATAATGCAAGCTGAGATCTTATTCTGGTAGTTGAGTGACCCTGATCAAACTCCTAGAAAGTCACAGTGGGCAGGCATGTCCACACTCCCTGGAGCTGGGGACCATCCTGGGATGTTTCATCACCAGCCCGATTCACAGAGGCACTGAAACTGTCTTGGCTGAGCACTCGTTTTTCTGGGAAGTGACAGTTACACTTTATGACCCTTTCTCACGAAATCTTTAAACGCTACCTTCAATGTATCTTCAATTTGGATTGTGAAGTGTCCTTTGCTTGCAGACGGCTGAAACACTATCCCAGCCTGGTTCGGAAAGGCAAGGAGGAGGAATCCACATACAAATAAATCTTCACCGTGATACTGCTTCACTTAGCTACCATTCTGACTTTGTCATCTCTTGCTGCTTTTCTCTGCACTTGGCCCCGTCTTCTCTCAGATGCCCTGGGAGGCTGGAGTCATGGTGGTGAGCTGCCCCGCATCAATCGCTCTGATGCTGAGACACAAAGGCAACCAGCTGCAGGGAACTCAGTAGAGACTCTGAGACTCATCTTGGTGGGATAACATGGTCTCTAGACCAATCACCGTGAAAGATAATATCTGGGGATGGCTCAGTTGATAAAGTTCTTGTCTTGCAAACATGAGGACATAAATTCAATCCCCAAAACCTACATTTAAGGAGGGGAAAAGAAGCCAAGTATAGTGTCCGTTCTAATTTCAGTGCTTAGAAAGGTAGGAACAGATGGGAGCCCTAGGCTCAGTGGCCAAGTTAGTCTAGCGTACTTGGCAAGTTCCAACTCAGTAAGAGACCCTGTCAGAAAAAGGAAGGGAGGGAGGGAGACATGCAGGGAGGGAGGAAGGAAGGAAGGGAGGAAGGGAGGGAGGGAGGAAGGAAGGGAGGGAGGGAGGAAGGAAGGAAGGGAGGGAGGAAGGAAGGGAGGGAGGGAGGAAGGAAGGAATAAAGGAAGGAAGGAAGGAAGGAAGGAAGGAAGGAAGGGAGGGAGGGAGGAAGGAAGGAAGGAAGGGAGGGAGGGAGGAAAGAAGGAAGGGAGGGAGGGAGAAAGGAAGGGAGGGAGAAAGGAAGGGAGGGAGGGAGGAAGGAAGGGAGGGAGGGAGGGAGGGAGGAAGGAAGGGAGGGAGGAAGGAAGGAAGGGAGGAAGGAAGGGAGGGAGGAAGGAAGGAAGGGAGGGAGGAAGGAAGGAAGGAAGGGAGGGAAGGGAGGGAGGGAGGGAGGGAGGAAGGAAGGAAGGGAGGAAGGAAGGGAGGGAAGGGAGGGAGGGAGGGAGGAATAAAGGAAGGAAGGGAGGGAGGGAGGGAGGAAGGAAGGAAGGAAGGAAGGAAGGAAGGAAGGAAGGAAGGGAGGGAGGGAGGGAGGAAGGAAGGGAGGGAAGGAAGGGAGGGAGGGAGGGAGGGAGGAAGGAAGGAATAAAGGAAGGAAGGAAGGAAGGAAGGAAGGAAGGAAGGAAGGAAGGAAGGAAGGAAGGACAATGCCCAAGGAACAATATCTAATGTTGTTCTCTGCCCTGCAAGCACATACGTATGGGCACACACACACACACACTCACACACTCACACATACACACACACTCTCACACACTCACACACACTCTCACACACTCACACTCACAAACACACTCACACACACTCACACACACTCACACACTCACACACACTCACACACTCACACACACTCACACACTAACACTCACACACTCACACATACACACACTCTCTCACACACTCACACACACTCACACACTCACACTCACAAACACACACTCACACACACTCACAAACACACACACTCACACATACACACTCACACACTCACACACTCTCACACTCACACTCACAAACACACACTCACACACTCACACACATTCACACATTCACACTCACACACACACTCACAAACACACACACTCACACATACACACTCACACACTCACACACTCTCACACTCACACTCACAAACACACACTCACACACTCACACACATTCACACATTCACACTCACACACACACTCACAAACACACACACTCACACATACACACTCACACACTCACAAATACACACTCACACACTCACACACACTCACACTCACAAACACACACTCACACACACTCACACACACTCACACATACACATACAGCAAAGTCTCATACATATAAAGTAAAGCCTTTTTTAAAATGTTTAAGTTGAAATATTTAAAAAAAATTAAATTGAAATTTTTCCTAAACAGATGTGCTTATGGGGGTTGGAGAGATAGCTTGGTGGTTAAGAGCACTGACTGCTCTTCCAGAGGTCCTGAGTTCAATTCCGAGCAACCACATGGTGGCTCACAACCATCTGTAATGAGATCCGATGCCATCTTCTGGTGTGTCTGAAGACAGCTACAGTGTGCTCATGTACATAAAATAAATAATTATTTTTTAAAAAAGATGTGTTTATGCCATAACTTCTAGTATGTATAAATGCAACTTTGTGGATGAATAGGGTCTTTGCAGAGTAATCAAGCCATGATGAGGCCACATTGGATTAGGGGATGGAGAAATTAGGACACAGAAGCACACATAGAGGGGAAACACCATGTGATAAGGGGGGGAGTGGACCACCAAACCAATAAATAGCAAGGACTTCCAGAACCTTCTAGAACTCAGAAAAGACCTAGAACAGATTTCCCTGAAAGACACCAACCTTATATACACCTTGGTGTCAGACTTGTACATTTATGAGGGAATAAACTGCTGTCATGGCAATGAACTGGGCTGTAATATACTGTTACAGCAGCCCTAGGAAACTCGGGAAGAGACATAGGACACCATATCAATCAGGCATCCACAGCAGGGACCATGAAGACGGGATACTATGAATGGCAGCTCCCATCTATGGTTAAAGGGTGGATTACTCTTCTCCTCAGTATGACAGAATGCCTTGTACCAAGAAAGTGAGGGAAGCCGGGCATGGTAGCACACACCACACACCTTTTATCCCAGTACTTAGGAGACAGAGGCAGATGGATTCCTGTCAATCTAAGACCAGCCTGATCTACATAATGAGTTCCAGATCAGCCAGGTCTATGTAGAGAGACACTATCTTAAAATGAAAATAAAAAGAATGTAAGGGGAAAGGATTTATTCTCTCAGTTTTGGATGATACTACAAACACTCAGTTCACCCTCACATTCCTGGAGTCATGGAGTTACACCTTATCAGTTCTCTAGGAGATTTCAAATCTAGTTGAGTTGTCCTCAAGACAGCAAGTGAATGCATCACTAGACGTGGGTGAAAGACATTGATTTAACTCTGTAGAAACCATCATATCAATAAATACAGTCATATGTGTATATATATATACATATACATATATATAATACACACACATACATATGTAAAAAAAATTTATTCTTTCTCCCAACTGTAGTGTAGATTCCTTCATCCAAAGTTAGGAATGTATAAGCCACTTCGATTTCACCAGTTTTATACTTTAAATAAAGATGAAAGTGTTTGGATTTGCCTTGATTTTCAGGAAGCTTATGAGATTTATCCTGTGATGTATCCTGCTACAAAACAATATTTATTAATTATATACCGAGGTGTATGAAATATTAAAAGTGAAGCATGAGGTCTATATTTGTCATCTATCAGTTTTAACCTTTATTACAGAAATAAAATTCAAACCATGCATAAGTGCAATAAAAATATATTCTTATGAACTAAAATTAGTTGTCATGGTAATGTGTTTTTAAACTATTTTTAAGTTGTTAACATGCTTGTATTAATGGTCAGTGTAAAGTTGGGAAAGTGTTAGTTGCTTACAGAGAATAATCTTCCACAGACACCATCACATAGCCTTGTGCTTAAAGATTCTATTTCAAGGCAAACTCCACAGCTGTTATAATTCTAATGAGCCACACAGACAGAATACTTTAGCAGCATGAGCAGCAAGACATCTTCCCTACAACTGTGCTCTTTTAAAGTGCAGACTTGGGATGAAAAGTTAAAGTTAAAGGAATTAGTCTCCTAAATTTGCATCCAGATCAGTCAGCCAGAAAATCACCTACTAGATGTTACTCTCAATGGTCAAAGAGCACTTTAGACCCTCCATATAGTCCACCAAATTAATTTCCAGACATCACTATGATATGGCATATCCATTGCTTTCCTCACTTCTGTGATCAAATACCTGATAAAAAAGCAACGTTAGGGAAGAGAGGCTCACTGAGGGAGTACAGTCCATTGTCATAAGAAAGACATGGCAGGGATGAATCTGTGGTGGCAGATTGTGTAGCAAACAAGCAGCAGCTGTTCATTCACTTATCAGTTGTCAGACGCCATGTAGAAAAGGCTAAGACATGCAAATAAGTTTTCTGGAGATGGCCCACCATTTTGCATGGCCTTCAGTGAGTGTGTTCTGAGATGTAAAGACATCAGAGTTTATCCCAGGATTGCTTCTAGCTGCTGGTATGCCTTTCCTGTCACTACTACATAACCTAATGATTCCTGGGTATTAGCCCACCCTATTGGGTAATTTTCAGATCAACCTGAAGATTTATTGTCATGTAGTAATGCTGTATAGACAAACTGATGATTTCACAATTTCTGATAATGATTTTAAAGAACTCTTAAAGTGATACAAGTAATCTCAAGACCCCTACAGAATAAGTTACAAATAGAGCTCTGTAACCATTACATGTCACAGGCTAATTGCACTAGGATACAAAAGCAGGCATGGAAAAAATTTGTGACCAAGGAAAAACTTTCATTGTAGGTCAGGTCTAAGGATGAAGCCACAGGTGTGCACTATGATAAAGCAAGGCCATGTGAAACTGTTGCTTTGAACTTACAATGAGCTTATAGAATGAAACACTGCTTTGAACTATCAACATCATTCAGTAACTCCCCTTTTGTGTAACATTGTATCTATGAGGTAATTCTATAAAGAACTTTTGTCAACAAAGGTATAAATTGCCAGAGAGAAGAAATAAAATGTGGCATCTATGGCTCTGCCCCATCCACCAAATGTATATGTGTATATGTCTGTCTATAGGTATGTGCGTACATACATGTGTAAGTATGCATGAACACTTGTGGAATTGTTGAGACAGGTGGTTGGCCCCAACCAAAGTGTGTGTGTGTCCCTGTATGTCTTTGTCTCTGTGTGTCTCTGTGTGTGCTTCATTTCTCCATTTCTTCCTTTTCTTTTCTCTCTGACTCACGAAGAGTTAATGAACTCTGAACCTCTTGGAGAACAAAGAGCCTAAGTAATTAGCTTCTTTTCTTAATCCCCTGCTGCTAACAGCAGGAGCTAATTACCAGAAACCGTCGGCTTTTGGCCACAGAATAGCTAGAGAGAGTTAAATTTCCAGAAGCCACCAGCTTCTGTCCCCAGAACAGTATGAGAGTTACAAGGCCAGAGATCAGCAGTCTTTGGCCTTGGTCCAACTCTGTGTCCTATTTCGGTACCTGTGATGCAGGGAAGGTCAGTGAACAGTGAACAAGGGACACAGAGAAAGAGAAGCTGGTGCTCAGCTGGCTTCCTTGTTTCCCCTTTTTATTGAGTCTGGGACCCCAGTCTAGGGGATGATGCTATTCGCATCTAAAGTGAATCTTTCTTCTTTACTTATTTCTCTCTGGAAATATCCTTGAAACCACACCCAATGGTGTGCCTCCTGGGTGATTCTAAGTCTGGTCGAATTGACCTGAAGGATAAATATCTCAGATGGGTACTCTGACCATCCCCCATCTTAAAGAGGCAAATCAATAAACCCTCAGAATGATGATGGATCTGGCCCAGATTCCCAGGTAAGAAGAAAGAAGCATATGGAACTCCAATCTAGCTTGCCCAACTCCAGAGCTTGTGGTCCTAACCCTCCTGGGACACAAAGAGTCACACAATACTTTTGATGAGATAGAAGCTTTCTAGGTGAGAGGCCAGTGTATGCTGGCACAGAGATGAGGTTAGTCCTGAAACTGTTCCTATCAATCACTGAGGTGTTTGACAGTCACCATGTATCAGGGCAGTAGCAAACAAGATGAGAAGGCCATGTGGGAGGAGAGATGGGATGGGCTTAAGATGAGTAGGTCACACACCTTGTAACTGAGTGGCACTTTTGGTCTCTTCGTTGACAAAAAAACAGTCATCTGTTTAGTGTCTGCCTTAGGGTTTTACTGCTGTGAACAGACACCGTGAACAAAGCAACTCTTATGTGAGCAACATTTATTTGGGGCTGGCTTACAGGTTCAGAGGTTCAGTCCATTATCATTAAGGTGGGAGCATGACAGCATCCAGGCAAACATGGAGCTAGAGAAGCTGAGGGTTCTGCATCTTGTTCCCAAGCAAACAGGAGAAGACTGGCTTCCAAGCAATTAGAATGAGGGTCTGTCTTAAGGCCCATACCCACAGTGACACACCTACTCCAACAAGGCCGTACTTCCAAAAAGTGTCACTCTCTGACCCAAGAATATTCAGCCAAGAATATTCAAACTACCGCACTGTCATTTTGCTTAGATCAGAACCCACACATCACTGGGAAACCGTTGTGACTAGACAGGCAGCTCATGGCATCATCCAATCCAATCACTATCAAATGGATCAAAGGGTGGATAAAGGATTAAATGCCTTCTCTTTGTTTCTCTCTCCTCTCTCTTCTCTTAAGCTGGGGACACACCATCCTTACTGCCCTTGAACATTAGGCTCCTGGTTTTTGGATCATCTGTGTTGGTTGAATGAGAAAAGTCCCCATAGGCTCATGTATTTGAATGTTTGCCAACCTCCCCACAACCCCACCCCTATTGATGGAACTGTTTAGGAAGGATTAGTAGGCGTGGCTTTGTTGGAGGAAGTGTGTCAATGGTAGGCTTTGCAGTTTTAAAAAGCCTAGGCTATTCCCAGTTATGTAAGCTCTCACTCAGACTTTGCTCCAGTACCATGCCTGCCTGCCTTCGGTCATGCTGTCTGTAACAATCGTCAAGGATTCTAAGCCTCTGGAGCCATGAGACCCAAATGAAATGCTTGCTTCTATAAGTTGCTTTGGTCATGGTGTTTTGTCACAGCGATAGAAAACAACTAAGACACCATACAACTCTAGCTAGGACTTTTCTTGTGTGACTTTTCCTACGGAGAGGGGAACAAAGTATCTATTCACCCCACATAGGGGACTGACAACAGATCAAAGAAATTACTCCACCCACATCTGGCTTAGTGAACCAATGAGCTTTTGGGGGTAACTTACAGGAATATGGGTGAGGAGTTACTTGTAAGAGTGTGGGTGACTCAAAAGCAGCTGTGTCACTAGGAGAACACCCAGCATAGGTAGCAAGCTGCCTGCCTCCCAGGCACTCCTGGCACAGCTTGCAAGCAGCTCCCTCCAGAGGTTAGAGCAGTGATTCTCAACCTTCCTAATAATACACTTTCCTTAACACAGTTCCTCATGTTGTGGTGATCTCCAACCATGAAATTATTTTTTGTCACTACTTCATAACTGTAATTTGCTACTGTTATGAATTGTAATGTAAAAGTATGTGTTTTCCAATGGTCTTAGGCAACCCGTGTCAAAGAGTCATTTGACCTCTAAAGGGGTCACAACCCAAAGGTTGAGAACCATTGGGTTAGCGTCTCCACTCCTGAGCTTGCTTCTTATATAGCCTTTAGAAAGGATTTTGTCAATCTTGTGAATTTCAGCTTTCTAGAACTTGTTGTAAGTTTGGCTTATTTCCTGAGTCTGCCTCTCTGCCTCTCTGCCTCTCTGCCTCTCTCTCTCTCTCTCTCTCTCTCTCTCTCTCTCTCTCTCTCTCTCTCTCTCTCCCTCCCTCCCTCCCTCCCTCCCTCCCTCTCCCCCCCTCTCTCTCTCACACACACACACACACACTTTACATCCTGATCACAGTTTCTCCTCCCTCCTCTCCTCCCAGTCCTTCCCTCTCACCTCCCTTCCCCCACCCCTTCTTTTACTCCTCAGAGAAGGGGAGGTCTCTCATGGATAGCAGCTCACCTTGGCATATCAAGTTGCAGTAGGACTAGGCACATCTTCTCTTATTGAGCCTAGACAAGGCAGCCCAGTTAGGTAAAAAGGGGTCCAAAGCAGGCAACAGAGTCAGAAGCAGCCCCTGCTCCCATTGTTAGGAGTCCCACATGAAGACCAAGCTGCACGTCTGTTACATATGTGTATGGGGCTGAGGTCTGTCCCATTCATGTTCTTTGGTTGGTGGTTCAATCTCTATGAGTCCCTATGGGTCCAGGTAGGTTTTCTTGTGGTGCCCTTGACTCCTCTGACTCCTTCAATCTTTCGTCCCCCTCTTCCACTAGACTCCTTAAGCCCTGCCTAATCTTTTGCTGTGGGTCTCTGCATCAGTTTTCATCAGCTTATGGGTAAAGTCTCTCAGACACAGCTATGCTAGGCTCCTGTCTAAGAGTTTAGGAGAATATCACTAATAGTGTCAGGGGTGGACTCTCTCTTTCATGGCATAGGTATTTCCTGAGTCTTAAGATCCTCTTGCCTTACTCCTCTCTCCAGAAAGGAGTGTTTTAACTCAGGGAAACTCACTAGCTGGGTGGTGGTGGTGAATGCCTTTACTCCCAGCACTCAGGAGGCAGAGATAGTCCAAGGTCAGCCTGGTGTACAGATAAAGTACCAGGACAGCCAGGATAGCAAATTTCCCTCACTGACTACTCTGGTCTTAAGGCCTTTGGACTCAGACCAGATTCCCAGGTATCTGGGTCTTTGAGGTTACAAAATTCAGATTGTGGGACTTCATAGCTTGATAATCACTCCAGCCAGTTCCAGTAATAATATCTATCCTGTCATCTGTGTTTCTTTGGATAATTTGACTAGCACATCACTGAAAAGACTAAAATTACCACAACCACTGAGTCAGGACTACCAGCACTGCCCAGGAGAGACTATAGCACCTTCAAGGAATTACCACCTCACTCTGTTCCCAGTTTCTCCACATGTAAAATGAAAATTTGGAAATTTAAACCAATTCTAGTGCTAGTAACATGTTACAGGATATTTGATCACACTGTGAACCCAGAGATTTTATTATTTACTAGACAAAAGCTGTTTCTAGTTGTGGTGTGACTCAACCCTAGCACATGCCTTTAATCTAAGAGCTTTCTATTTATTGTAAACAGGATTAAATAATAAATAAAGTCAAAGGTAGAACAATAACATAGAGCCAGAGTGAGTCAGGATGATGGAGAGAAAGATGCACAGGAAGAACGAAGGAGGGACATTCAGTTTAATGGTGTTTTGAGACTGTGTGGAGGAGAGCGCTTTTCTGTTTTGGAACATTAGCTGAGGAAGAAGGCCAGCTGATACTGGATGCTTTGTCTTCTTCTCTGGGCTACCAGGCTTTCACTCCATCCTCTGGGTCCAGAGTCTTCATCACTAAGATCCAAAGGATTGAGATTTTGTTAAAAACAACAGTAACCAACCTATTATTTCAGTTAACAACATTGTTAGTCCCTACCCACTCCCCAGTACACACACACACACACACACACACACACACACACACACACACACACACACATATCATGAACACAAGTACAAAGCTTTCTTATGTAGGAGAAAACTTTTGTTTCACTTTATTTCATTTATGATTTGAACTAGGGGCTTGGAGAGATGGCTCAGTCAGAACCTGAGGAAGGTTTGTTGTCAGCACCCATGCAGAAACCCAGTCACCAGAGAATCCCTGCAATCCCATTAGCAGGGAGACGGAGACACACATGTAGGTCAGCTAATCTGCATGAATGAGTGAGCTCCAGGTTCAATGAAGGAAATTATCTCAAAACAGTAAGGTGGAAAGCCACTGAGAAAGACATACCTAAGGTCCATTTTCAGCTTCCATATGCACACTCAAATATACAATGACATGTGCACACACACAGAGAGAGAGAGAGAGAGAGAGAGAGAGAGAGAGAGAGAGAGCTATGAATTAGAGGTATATTATAAGATCAATTTAATCCTTGAAGGAACTTTTTCTCTTGATTCTTCTAGATTGTTTTAGTATGAGTGTGAGTACGTGTGTGTGTGTGTGTGTGTGTGTGTGTGTGTGTGTGTGTGTGTGTGTGTGTGTGACAGCTCACAGAACCTAGAAGAGGGCATCTAGTCCTCTGGAGCTGAAGTTGTAGACAGTTGTCAGCCACCAGGCATGGGTGCTAGAAACCAAACTCCAGGTTTCTGAAAAAGCAGTAAGTATTCTTAACTGCTGAGCCATCTCTCCAGTCTGTCCTCTAGACTTTTTACATGTTCCCTGATTTACTATAGTCAGCCCTAATCAATTTCTCAGACAATGGTAGGGGATACCTTCAGGATAAATGAGTTAATAAAACTACAGAATATTTCTCATGTGTAGTGGTCCTTAGCTTTGGGAAGGCTTGGGGAGTGTAGTCACCTCAACCAGAAGCTCTCACCTGAGTAACAAGCCACCCCTAGTCCCCACTCCTCCACCACCCCTGTGGACTGTGCTCCCACAATTATACAAAGAGAAGAGAAGAATTTGCGTAGTGGATTATTAAATAAATTCAGGGGAAAACTACTCCAACAAAAATTTATTGAACATGTAGGCCACAGGGAGCCGGGGCTCAGCCAATCTAACTGCACCATAAATAACTTGACTTTGATAAGACAAAACGCTTGTGAGTTCTGCATTCTCCACTCATGCTGGTATCAGAGAAAGGGTTATGCCGGGTTCATACAGAAGAAAGGGCTGCACTGGGTTCACATAACTTGATGAGCAGTATATCCTGTGATGAACCCCCCTCCCTCGTGCCCTGCTCTGACTACACGTGACTTCGGAGGAACAAGGCCAACTTCGATACCTGTGTCTTTGTTTTCTGAAACAGACCGTGTGCTCAGGGAACACACTGAAGCTGTGCGTGCAGATGCGCTTTGACCTGACTCAGCACTGGGCTCAGCTCCCAGGTTCACCTTACATAAAGCTATGAAAAACAAAAGCACCATCCTGTCGGCCTATCCACGGAGGCTGGGAGGCCTCACGGGGATCGGGTTCATAGCTAAGGTCATCCTGTCAATCAAAGACAGGAAAATTGGAGCCTGAGCAACTGATAGTGTAAAAAAATACGTTCACTTTCCAGAGCAGAAAGGAACGCCTCTCATCCTTCTAAGTTAATACGTTTTTCTGCCCAGAGATTGCAGTTAACCCCTAACATGCCATCTGCACTGGGTAGCAAACATTTATTGCCTGCTGAATCAAATCTGTAAGTTCACTGTGAACGTTCAGGGCTTGAATTACTTTAGGAACCCCTAAATGCAGAGGTATCCCTGAGTTAGGATGCCTTAAAGCATTGTAAAAGAAACTTTACAAAGAAAACCTCATTAAATATTTAACCCCAGAATAAATGCAGAACTGGTGACATATGCCCCTAATCCAAACACTGAAGAGAGTTAGCAGTCAGAGTTCGAGGCCCGGATATGTAGTAAAACCCTAGATCAAAACTAAATACGTAAATAGTCTCAGGGCTCTCTCTACTGCAGATGAAAGTGTGCCTGTGATTTGGGTTGGTCCAGGAGCTCTCTCGGAATCCCAGCACTGGGGAAACAAGAAGGAATATCATGAATTTGAAGCCAGCCTGGGCTACACAGTAAGATTCTGCCTTTAAAAAGGAAAGATAAATAAAAAGAACTACTTTTTTGAAAAAGGGAGAATGTGAGCTGAGCACAAGTTTTCTCGGGTCTTCACAGATGAACAGCAAGATGCTCGACTGACAAGGCCACTGACTGCCAAGCCCAAGGATATGAGCTCTGGTGACTTCTATTCACAAAGCGTGGCATGCACACCTATACGCATGCATACGCAAAATAAAATGAAAGAATGAATTTGATTTAAAAGTAATAAAGTAAAATGGTGTAGCATGTATAGCACAGATAACATAGCACCTAGAGTAGGTAGAATCCAGCCCAGAGTCAAACACACACACGGTCGGCTGCATCTTAGCAAAAGTGCCAGGCAATTAGTTCAATGGATGACGAACAACCTTTTCACCCAAGAATACTGAAATAGCTATTTATATGCAAAATGAACAAAACTCACACATACAAAAAAAAGTCTAATCGTGCATCACACCACCTAGAAAAAGTAGCCCTCAGTGACCTTGATATGAGCATCAATATTATGAAAGTTCTAGAACATGGAGAAGAAAACACCTGATGGTTTGTCAGGCTTCTTAACATTTATGTACAGTTATCCATTGCCTACCTACCGGGGGCTCACGGGCCCCCATGGCATAAGTGTGGAGATCAGAAGGAAGTTTTAAGAAGTCAGTTCTCTCCTTCCACCCTGCGGGCCCCAGGTAGAAGCTCCAGTTGTCAGGCTCAACGGCACGTGCCTTTAACCACGGGGCCAGCTTGCTTCTTAAGGTTTCATAAACCACGGAAGACAGGAGCTCTTTTTGAAAACTGATCAGTTGGTCCACATGAAAGCATAAATGTTGTTCGGAGGCAGGAGGGATGGCTCAGTGGTTAGGGAGCAGGAGGGATGGCTCAGTGGTTAGGGGGCAGGAGGAATGGCTCAGGGGTTCAAAGTACCAACTGATCTTACAGAGAGGATTAGAGTCTGGTTCCTACACTCACATCTTAGAGTGACTTCAGCTCCAAAAGTCCAATACTCTCAATGAGTTTCTGTGGATACCCACATTCATGTGCACGCACTTACACACACACATAGTTAAAAATAAATCATATGTAATTTTTTTTTAAATTTTAAGAAAATACAAAGGCAAGCTGAAACTGGCATAAATATCTACCAAATTTAGGTCTATCTAAAATATACAGGCAGGACTCAAGAGAGCTCCATGATTAGGGCAATCCCATCTCTTGCAGGTGACCCAAGTTCAGTTCCTGGAAGCTACATAGGATAATAGACATCTGTCTGAACTTCCAGCTCCAGATGATGCAAAACCTCAGGCCTCCAAGGGCACCTGCACTCAGGTGCACGCACTCACACACAAACACTAACAATTAAAAATAAGAACAAGTATTCTTAATTAAATCAGAAGAAGAAAGATGGCTCAGCAGGTAGACACTTGCCGCCAAGTCTGACAGCCCATGCTCAGTCCCCAGGATTCATGTAATAGAAAAAGAGAACCAACTCCTGACAGTTGTCCTCTGACCTCCACACACATGATGTGGCATGCATGTGTCTCCCCCAGTAAATAAATAAATTTAACTTAAATGTAATTTTAAAGTCATGGTATACATAGATATAGAAATAGGTAGATATAGATATATCTTGTCACTCAATACTGATTGAAACAGGCAAAAATTAGAACAGACCATTTACCAAAGGAGACGTAATAGTAACAAGAGAGCACATGAGAAGATGCTGTGAATGCACACAGGCATAGAACAAACAAGAGCCACACCTGCTAGTGTGGCTAAACTAAAAAGACTGACAATATCAAGTGTTGACAAAGACGTGGAGCAAACTCTCATTGATTGCTGACAAGAGTGTAAAGTAACATACTTCGGAAAAACAATTTCTCATAAAGTTAACACAGAGCCTCAGAAGACTCAGCAAGTCTACTCCTAATATTCCCCCCCCAAAGAAATGAAAGTATAAGCCCTTGATAAACTTTCATACAAATGCTCAAGATAGCATGATTCACTCATAATAGCCCCAAACTGTAAGTAATCCGAATGTTAATTAATAGAGAAATGAATTCTGATATAACTATATGAAGGAATATCGCACACATACACAATACAAATATTCACAACACACATGGGATCTCAGAAACATATGTAAGGAAAACCACGCTGAAAATGCATACAATTCTGCTAAGTGTGGTAGTGCAAGCCTTTGATCTTAGCACTCAGGAAGCTAAGACAGGAGCATTGATCATAATAAGACCTACCCCTACCATGCTCAGGGCTGCAGATTCAGTGCCTAAGTGAAGACTCACATTGTCTGTGCTTGAATAAGTTATGCACCAAGCTGTCACAGGAGCAGGGAATGTAGTTCAAGTGTTAGAACACGTGTTTAGCATGTACTACGTCATGGACACCATGCCCAGCACCAGCCGAACTGGGTGTACATCTGTAATCTCCACATCCAGAAAGGAGAAGAACCAGAACAAGGCCATCCTCAGGGAGTTTGGGGCCAGTCATACACATATTGCATAATGTCAAAAAAATTAAAAGAATCAAACCGCTAAGTTAAATGTATCTTTTCTTCCTACCTTGTCCAGTATAACTTCATAAGGGCAGTGTTTAACATGGACATGAAATTAAGCTGTTCTGTAACTGAAAGTTGATGTGCCAGTTACCTTTCTGATAGTGTCATAAATACCAAAACCAGCTTCTAGAGAAAGGATTCCTTATATCTTCCGCATCCAGCAACATTGCACCACTGAAGGAAGTCAAGGCAAGAACTGTGGCAAGATCCTGAAGGCAGGATCTCAAGCAGAGACCACTGAGAAACATTGTTTCCTGGCTTGTTCCCTCTAGCTTGCTTGCTTACAGGGCCTGACCTGAGCCTACCTGCATAGGGATGGTACCACCTATAGTAGGCTGACACCCCCTACATTATCAATCAAGAAAATGCCCAAGACACATGCTCAACAGCCCAGTCTGGTTGAGGCAGCCCCCCAATTAAGACTCCCTCAGCTAACTCTAGGCTGTGTCAAGTTAACCTGAACTAACGAAGAGAGTTGGCAAATTGTCAAACACAACTGGATTTAGTATTGCTAGTACCTGGGAATTCTGCTAACATGCTAGTAGTGTTTTGTAAGCAGTGAGTGTTTACAACACTTCCTAACTTACATCTGAGACAGAGTCCCACTATGCATCCCTGGCTGCCTGGAACTCCATTGTAGAGCTCAAGCTCATAGAGACCTCCCTGCTTTGCCTCTCAAGTGCTGGGATCAGAGGTGTGGACCACCATTTTTTATGGATTCTTTTCTTGGCTTCGTTTTAGTAAAATCCTCATTTTATTTTTTAGAATCAAGAGGTTCTGCATAAATTGTGTTATAGTGATAACAGCCTAGATCAAATAACAATAATATGATATTCAAAATGTATAAGAAGAAAACAAACATTAACTAAAATATTTTGATATCACACATTCATTTCTATACTTTAAAAAATGAGCCATTTTTTCTAATATGTTCTAAGATATGAACATATTTAAGATACAAATTTTAATTGTTAGTACAAAATTGTAAGACCAGTAGTTTTCAATTGAGCCCTAAACCTACCAATGACCTGCACTCCAGGTCTGGTAGATGGTATTGAAAGATGAAATTGGCTCCCGTGGGGAAGGGCCCAGGAGCAGCAGGACCCCTGTGCCTGAGACACCGCCGGAACCTGAAAGAAACAGACCGGATAAACAGTTCTCTGCACCCAAATCCCGTGGGAGGGAGAGCTAAACCTTCAGAGAGGCAGACAAGCCTGGGAAACCAGAAGTGACTGCTCCCTGCACACACATCTCGGACGCCAGAGGAAAAAGCCAAAGACCATCTGGAACCCTGGTGCACTGAAGTTCCCGGAAGGGGCGGCACAGGTCTTCCTGGTTGCTGCCGCTGCAGAGAGCCCGTGGGGAGCACCCCACGAGCGAACCTGAGCCTCGGGACCACAGGTAAGACCAAATTTTCTGCTGCAAGAAAGCTGCCTGGTGAGCTTGGGACACAGGAAAGCAGAATTTCTCTAGGACCGGGCACGTTCTGTGTTTACCGGAAGTCCCACACCCGCGGATCCCGGCCCGCAGCAGCTCTCTGCTCCCAGACCCGGTGAGAGAGAGACCCAACCGCCTGGTCAGGTGGGCACTCCTGAGGCTGCAGAGCGGAAGACACCACCAACTCTGCTCACCCCTGCCCACATCCCTGGCCCAAGAGGAAACTGTATAAGGCCTCTGGGCTCCCGTGGGGAAGGGCCCAGGAGCGGCAGGACCCCTGCGCCTGAGACACCGCCAGAACCTGAAGGAAACAGACCGGATAAACAGTTCTCTGCACCCAAATCCCGTGGGAGGGAGAGCTAAGCCTTCAGAGAGGCGGACAAGCCTGGGAAACCAGAAGAGACTGCTCCCTGCACACACATCTCGGACGCCAGAGGAAAAAGCCAAAGACCATCTGGAACCCTGGTGCACTGAAGTTCCCGGAAGGGGCGGCACAGGTCTTCCTGGTTGCTGCCGCTGCAGAGAGCCCGTGGGCAGCACCCCACGAGCGAACCTGAGCCTCGGGACCACAGGTAAGACCAAATTTTCTGCTGCAAGAAAGCTGCCTGGTGAACTCAAGACACAGGCCCACAGGAACAGCTGAAGACCTGTAGAGAGGAAAAACTACACGCCAGAAAGCAGAACACTCTGTCCCCATAACTGACTGAAAGAGAGGAAAACAGGTCTACAGCACTCCTGTCACACAGGCTTATAGGACAGTCTAGCCACTGTCAGAAATAGCAGAACAAAGTAACACTAGAGATAATCTGATGGCGAGAGGCAAGCACAGGAACCCAAGCAACAGAAACCAAGACTACATGCCATCATCGGAGCCCAATTCTCCCACCAAAACAAACATGGAATATCCAAACACACCAGAAAAGCAAGATCTAGTTACAAAATCATATTTGATCATGATGCTGGAGGACTTCAAGAAAGACATGAACACACTTAGGGAAGCACAGGAAAACATTAATAAACAAGTAAAAGCCTACAGAGAGGAATCGCAAAAATCCCTGAAAGAATTCCAGGAAAACACAAACAAACAGTTGAAGGAATTAAAAATGGAAATAGAAGCAATCAAGAAAGAACACATGGAAACAACCCTGGATATAGAAAACCAAAAGAAGAGACAAGGAGCTGTAGATACAAGCCTCACCAACAGAATTCAAGAGATGGAAGAGAGAATCTCAGGAGCAGAAGATTCCATAGAAATCATTGACTCAACTGTCAAAGATAATGTAAAGCGGAAAAAGCTACTGGTCCAAAACATACAGGAAATCCAGGACTCAATGAGAAGATCAAACCTAAGGATAATAGGTATAGAAGAGAGTGAAGACTCCCAGCTTAAAGGACCAGTAAATATCTTCAACAAAATCATAGAAGAAAACTTCCCTAACCTAAAAAAAGAGATACCCATAGACATACAAGAAGCCTACAGAACTCCAAATAGATTGGACCAGAAAAGAAACACCTCCCGTCACATAATTGTCAAAACACCAAACGCACAAAATAAAGAAAGAATATTAAAAGCAGTAAGGGAAAAAGGTCAAGTAACATATAAAGGCAGACCTATCAGAATCACACCAGACTTCTCGCCAGAAACTATGAAGGCCAGAAGATCCTGGACTGATGTCATACAGACCCTAAGAGAACACAAATGCCAGCCCAGGTTACTGTATCCAGCAAAACTCTCAATTAACATTGATGGAGAAACCAAGATATTCCATGACAAAACCAAATTTACACAATATCTTTCTACAAATCCAGCACTACAAAGGATAATAAATGGTAAAGCCCAACATAAGGAGGCAAGCTATACCCTAGAAGAAGCAAGAAACTAATCGTCTTGGCAACAAAACAAAGAGAATGAAAGCACACAAACATAACCTCACATCCAAATATGAATATAAAGGGAAGCAATAATCACTATTCCTTAATATCTCTCAATATCAATGGCCTCAACTCCCCAATAAAAAGACATAGATTAACAAACTGGATACGCAATGAGGACCCTGCATTCTGCTGCCTACAGGAAACACACCTCAGAGACAAAGACAGACACTACCTCAGAGTGAAAGGCTGGAAAACAACTTTCCAAGCAAATGGTCAGAAGAAGCAAGCTGGAGTAGCCATTATAATATCAAATAAAATCAATTTCCAACTAAAAGTCATCAAAAAAGATAAGGAAGGACACTTCATATTCATCAAAGGAAAAATCCACCAAGATGAACTCTCAATCCTAAATATCTATGCCCCAAATACAAGGGCACCTACATACGTAAAAGAAACCTTACTAAAGCTCAAAACACACATTGCACCTCACACAATAATAGTGGGAGACTTCAACACCCCACTCTCATCAATGGACAGATCATGGAAACAGAAATTAAACAGTGATGTCGACAGACTAAGAGAAGTCATGAGCCAAATGGACTTAACGGATATTTATAGAACATTCTATCCTAAAGCAAAAGGATATACCTTCTTCTCAGCTCCTCATGGTACTTTCTCCAAAATTGACCATATAATTGGTCAAAAAACGGGCCTCAACAGGTACAGAAAGATAGAGATAATCCCATGCATGCTATCGGACCACCACGGCCTAAAACTGGTCTTCAATAACAATAAGGGAAGAATGCCCACATATACGTGGAAATTGAACAATGCTCTACTCAATGATAACCTGGTCAAGGAAGAAATAAAGAAAGAAATTAAAAACTTTTTAGAATTTAATGAAAATGAAGGTACAACATACCCAAACTTATGGGACACAATGAAAGCTGTGCTAAGAGGAAAACTCATAGCGCTGAGTGCCTGCAGCAAGAAACAGGAAAGAGCATATGTCAGCAGCTTGACAGCACACCTAAAAGCTCTAGAACAAAAAGAAGCAAATACACCCAGGAGGAGTAGAAGGCAGGAAATAATCAAACTCAGAGCTGAAATCAACCAAGTAGAAACAAAAAGGACCATAGAAAGAATCAACAGAACCAAAAGTTGGTTCTTTGAGAAAATCAACAAGATAGATAAACCCTTAGCCAGACTAATGAGAGGACACAGAGAGTGCGTCCAAATTAACAAAATTAGAAATGAAAAGGGAGACATAACAACAGATTCAGAGGAAATTCAAAAAATCATCAGATCTTACTATAAAAACCTATATTCAACAAAATTTGAAAATCTTCAGGAAATGGACAATTTCCTAGACAGATACCAGGTATCGAAGTTAAATCAGGAACAGATAAACCAGTTAAACAACCCCATAACTCCTAAGGAAATAGAAGCAGTCATTAAAGGTCTTCCAACCAAAAAGAGCCCAGGTCCAGACGGGTTTAGTGCAGAATTCTATCAAACCTTCATAGAAGACCTCATACCAATATTATCCAAACTATTCCACAAAATTGAAACAGATGGAGCACTACCGAATTCCTTCTACGAAGCCACAATTACTCTTATACCTAAACCACACAAAGACACAACAAAGAAAGAGAACTTCAGACCAATTTCCCTTATGAATATCGACGCAAAAATACTCAATAAAATTCTGGCAAACCGAATTCAAGAGCACATCAAAACAATCATCCACCATGATCAAGTAGGCTTCATCCCAGGCATGCAGGGATGGTTTAATATACGGAAAACCATCAACGTGATCCATCATATAAACAAACTGAAAGAACAAAACCACATGATCATTTCATTAGATGCTGAGAAAGCATTTGACAAAATTCAACACCCCTTCATGATAAAAGTCCTGGAAAGAATAGGAATTCAAGGCCCATACCTAAACATAGTAAAAGCCATATACAGCAAACCAGTTGCTAACATTAAACTAAATGGAGAGAAACTCGAAGCAATCCCACTAAAATCAGGGACTAGACAAGGCTGCCCACTCTCTCCCTACTTATTCAATATAGTTCTTGAAGTTCTAGCCAGAGCAATCAGACAACAAAAGGAGATCAAGGGGATACAGATCGGAAAAGAAGAAGTCAAAATATCACTATTTGCAGATGACATGATAGTATATTTAAGTGATCCCAAAAGTTCCACCAGAGAACTACTAAAGCTGATAAACTACTTCAGCAAAGTGGCTGGGTATAAAATTAACTCAAATAAATCAGTTGCCTTCCTCTATACAAAAGAGAAACAAGCCGAGAAAGAAATTAGGGAAACGACACCCTTCATAATAGACCCAAATAATATAAAGTACCTCGGTGTGACTTTAACCAAGCAAGTAAAAGATCTGTACAATAAGAACTTCAAGACACTGAGGAAAGAAATTGAAGAAGACCTCAGAAGATGGAAAGATCTCCCATGCTCATGGATTGGCAGGATTAATATAGTAAAAATGGCCATTTTACCAAAAGCAATCTACAGATTCAATGCAATCCCCATCAAAATACCAATCCAATTCTTCAAAGAGTTAGACAGAACAATTTGCAAATTCATCTGGAATAACAAAAAACCCAGGATAGCTAAAGCTATCCTCAACAATAAAAGGACTTCAGGGGGAATCACTATCCCTGAACTCAAGCAGTATTACAGAGCAATAGTGATAAAAACTGCATGGTATTGGTACAGAGACAGACAGACCAATGGAATAGAATTGAAGACCCAGAAATGAACCCACACACCTATGGTCACTTGATTTTTGACAAAGGAGCCAAAACCATCCAATGGAAAAAAGATAGCATTTTCAGCAAATGGTGCTGGTTCAACTGGAGGGCAACATGTAGAAGAATGCAGATTGATCCATGCTTATCACCCTGTACAAAGCTTAAGTCCAAGTGGATCAAGGACCTCCACATCAAACCAGACACACTCAAACTAATAGAAGAAAAACTAGGGAAGCATCTGGAACACATGGGCACTGGAAAAAATTTCCTGAACAAAACACCAATGGCTTATGCTCTAAGATCAAGAATCGACAAATGGGATCTCATAAAACTGCAAAGCTTCTGTAAGGCAAAGGACACGGTGGTTAGGACAAAACGGCAACCAACAGATTGGGAAAAGATCTTTACCAATCCTACAACAGATAGAGGCCTTATATCCAAAATATACAAAGAACTCAAGAAGTTAGACCGCAGGGAAACAAATAACCCTATTAAAAAATGGGGTTCAGAGCTAAACAAAGAATTCACAGCTGAGGAATGCCGAATGGCTGAGAAACACCTAAAGAAATGTTCAACATCTTTAGTCATAAGGGAAATGCAAATCAAAACAACCCTGAGATTTCACCTCACACCAGTGAGAATGGCTAAGATCAAAAACTCAGGTGACAGCAGATGCTGGCGAGGATGTGGAGAAAGAGGAACACTCCTCCATTGTTGGTGGGATTGCAGACTGGTAAAACCATTCTGGAAATCAGTCTGGAGGTTCCTCAGAAAATTGGACATTGAACTGCCTGAGGATCCAGCTATACCTCTCTTGGGCATATACCCAAAAGATGCCTCAACATATAAAAGAGACACGTGCTCCACTATGTTCATCGCAGCCTTATTTATAATAGCCAGAAAATGGAAAGAACCGAGATGCCCTTCAACAGAGGAATGGATACAGAAAATGTGGTACATCTACACAATGGAATATTACTCAGCTATCAAAAACAACGAGTCTATGAAATTCGTAGGCAAATGGTTGGAACTGGAAAATATCATCCTGAGTGAGCTAACCCAATCACAGAAAGACATACATGGTATGCACTCATTGATAAGTGGCTATTAGCCCAAATGCTTGAATTACCCTAGATCCCTAGAACAAACGAAACTCAAGACGGATGATCAAAATGTGAATGCTTCACTCCTTCTTTAAATGAGGAAAAAGAATACCCTTGGCTGGGAAGGGAGAGGCAAAGATTAAAACAGAGACTGAAGGAACACCCATTCAGAGCCTGCCCCACAGGTGGCCCATACATATACAGCCACCCAATTGGACAAGATGGATGAAGCAAAGAAGTGCAGACCGACAGGAGCCGGATGTAGATCGCTCCTGAGAGACACAGCCAGAATACAGCAAATACAGAGGCGAATGCCAGCAGCAAACCACTGAGCTGAGAATAGGTCCCCCGTTGAAGGAATCAGAGAAAGAACTGGAAGAGCTTGAAGGGGCTCGAGACCCCAAAAGTACAACAATGTCAAGCAACCAGAGCTTCCAGGGACTAAGCCACTACCTAAAGACTATATATGGACTGACCCTGGACTCTGACCCCATAGGTAGCAATGAATATCCTAGTAAGAGCACCAGTGGAAGGGGAAGCCCTGGGTCCTGCTAAGACTGAACCCCCAGTGAACTAGACTATGGGGGGAGGGCGGCAATGGGGGGAGGGTTGGGAGGGGAACACCCATAAGGAAGGGGAGGGGGGAGGGGGATTTTGCCCGGAAACCGGGAAAGGGAATAACACTTGAAATGTATATAAGAAATACTCAAGTTAATAAAATAAAAAAATAAAAAAAAATAAAAAAAAATTAAAAAAAAAGAAAGATGAAATTGTATCTTTTTTTTAAATATAATCAAATTCATTCTACCATTCAATTTCTGTCTAGTTGCCTATTCACGGGTATCACACTTCAGATATATTATATTTAAACCTACAAAACACACACTTCAGAACAGCTTGCAAGGTCTTGTGTGTTTCCAAGAATATGTGCACATATGTGATGGTGCACACAGATGCCAGAGGTCTCTTCACCTCTTTGAAAGAGACAGGGCTCACTGATTGACTAGGTTTGACTGGCTAATGAACTCCAAGAAGCTGCCAGTCTTCATCTGCCCAGCACTGTGGCTACAGACCAGCACGGCTGTGCCTGGCCTTTACATAAGCAGAGGCCATCCAAACTCATGTTCTTGTACTTGAGCAGCAGGCGAAGTGTCCACCAACAGAGCCGCCTCCCCAGCCCTGATAGACAGCTCCTACTACTGCATCTCAATCCTGCCAAGTGCAGCATCTGCAGATATCACCCTAATGTGAAGAGGCCTCTAGAGCCAAGCACCGGGTCACAGACAGAAGCGGGGAAGTGTGGTCACTGAGAAACACTAATGCTTTACTCGAAAACCCATCAGCAGTAAATTCAGGATCAATTGATCAAACTGCCCCGTCTTCGCCTTTGTGATTTGTTGCTCGGATCGTCCTTGCACTCCCAAAGCAGGCCCATTGCAGACAAAGGCAGAGCCCTCCAGGTCGTGACACAACTGCCTTTGTTAGGAGAAGGATCAGTAGACAGAGGATCATCCCCAGGTCAGGTATTTGGGGTGTGAATCATGCACTCCCTGCCTTGAGTGCCATCTCCTCTTGATGGAGCAGCCTGCTTGTTGACTGCCACCTGTGAGTGGGCACCAATGGCACCCAAGAACCCCTGAGCCTCTGAGCAAACCCAGCACTACCCTTAAACCTTTCATCTTGTTACATCCAAGTTTATGTCCTTGCAGTCTGTTGATTTTTAACTACGCAGATAATCTGTGAGCACGTAAACATTACCTCAGGGCTAAAGTCCAAATCTTCCATTTATCTCTCTCTGTTGTAACAACTTCAGCTACAAGTTCAGTACAGGCCTTTCCAAAAGGTTCTACGTCATCATAAAAGTCATCGCTCCTAGTTAGACGTGGGTCTAAGCCAATGCTTCTCAACCTTCCTGATGCTTTGACCTTTCAACACAGTTCCTTATGTTGTGGCGATCCCCAACCATGAAATTATTTCATTGCCAGTTCCTAACTGTAATTTTGCTACTGTTATGAATTGTAATGTAAATGTCTGATATGCAGGACATCTGATTCACAAACCCCAAAGGGATCTCGACCCATCGGTTGAGAACCACTGGTTAAACACTTTAGACTTAACAACTCTTTATCCTTTTAAAAGCATTCTTAGGAGATGGAGAGAGAGGCCTTGGTGGCTAATAGCATGTACTGCTCTCTGCTCACAGAGAGACAGAGTTCTGTTCCCAGCTCACAGCTCTCTAACTCCAGCTCCAGGGGGTCTCTCTTCTGGCCTCTGAGAGCATTGCATGTGTGTGCACAGCCCCACCCCAACCCCACATACATGCACTCACACATTTTAAATAAATATAAATAATTCTTAAAGCCTTCTAGCAACTGTTTGAGACAGCTACTTTGTGTATCTGTATTTACACATACATTTGCAATATAGAAGGTCTATGGCAACATGCATGTGTTTCTATAAGTACATCCTAATTAGGCCAAGTCCTGAATTGTATTCTGTCCTCCTAATACATCTCCAGAGACATGTCCACGTTTAGATGGTTCTTTTCTGAGGAACAGGAGGTCCTGAATATATGCAACTTTAGCTTTGGGAAGGAAGAAACAGTTGCTGAACGTCTATATAATTTCCCTTGGCTGAGAGTTCTGATTTCTTGATTTCAATTCCTTTTCACTTCTGAGATGCACAAGCAATAAGCCACCAGGTGAAGGGTTAGTTAGTTACACAGCTGGCCAAGCAGAGCCTCCCCGGTGGTGGGGGAACCCTCCAATTCACTCCCATTGGAAACAAGACTGCTCTCCAAATAGAAGAAAGAGAAAACTACTAAGTCCCAATAGGTTACTTTAGAAAGATACTCTTTTAAAAAAAATACATATGAAGAGGCAGAAATTGCAATATGCATATAATTATTCTTTAACTGGAGAAGCCTATGTCATCTGGACTAAATTACTAAAGAGCCAACATGAGTCTCAGCCCTGCCTCCCCCTCTGGCACCTGTGCCAGTTGGCACAGCGATTCTTCCCATTATGAGATGGCAACTGCACTCCAGTGGTCCACCATATTTCCTCCTGCTGCCTGCCCCCACTTGCTTCTCTGCCTCCTAGGCAGATCTGTCCCGAGATGCAGCCTGTTTCACAGTAAAATGCTGTCCAACTGTCCATTTAAACAACTCACTGTTGGGTAAATTGAGACTTCAGGAGACCACCCCATCCTCCTTTTGCATTGCTGCCGACAGGGAAGATACTCTAGCTCATTCATATTTATGAGACATTAAACAAGATGAGACCAGAGCCTGATACAGGAAAGAGTGGAGGATAAATATAAACGCGGTGATCAGCAAGAGGTAATCCAGGTTTCCAGGACCATAAACCTTCCTAACTGGACGTGCAGTGAATTTTAACGAGACCTGGCACCACAATCCTTTCTTCTCGCAGTTTCCTCATAAAGCAGGGTTTGTTTTTAGCAAGCAAGAACACTTTTAGCATCTTCATGGAGAGACTACTTGGGAAAGTTTTAATGCTGACGACTTGGTTATTTGCCCCCTGAATCTCACAGAAGAAATTTGTCTCCATCACCCAGAATCAATTGAAAAGTAAAGTTCCTGAAAACATTACCCACCTAGGATTTCTCTCAGGAACTCTCCATGGTTTCAGGCTTCCTCTTCCTCTAACTGAGACACTTAGAAGCAGTTCTTGGGTAAAGTTCTATCAAGCGAAACACAACAACTGTAAGAGCACTGGGTTCCTGGACAACCCTGCCTAGAATGCCCGTGATGCCCTGCCCCTCCTTTGAGGCTCCTCCCACAGCCTCTGATGCCCCTCCCCTCCCACCAGGCTCCTCCCACAGCCTTTAAAGACTACTCTTCAGGCCAGACTCCTTTCAACACCTTCAATGCTCCTCTCTTCCTAAGAACATTGTGCAGGCTCTGCCTCTGGTATCTCATTGTCCTCTATAGCTCAGGTAAGTATGCTGCAGTCCGCAGTCCGCAGTCCGCAGTCCGCAGTCCACAGTCCACAGTCCACAGTCCACAGTCTGTTGGCAGCCTACAGACTCCAGACATGGGGAAGATATGGAGGGACAACACTCCCTTGTGCTGGAAGATTGGTCTTTCCTGAGCTTCTCCAACAGCAGCTCTTCTCCTCCCAGCAGACACTTCACCAGGTAAGGTGCTGCTTACCTTTGCAGCAGGGCACTCAGGTAACTCCGCCTAACTGTAAGCTCTCCACACAGTGGTCCAAGTTGCTTCCTAAACAGGAGGGAAAAGACTCCAGCCATGACTAGAGGGGAGCAGGAGTGACCTCCTGCCCCTAGGGACAAGGAGATATATGGGTAAGAAAAAAGAAATGGCTAGCCTCCGGTATATTGCCTTTGCATCTGAGTTCTGCCACTCACCTGTTGTGCTCAATTTCCCATTGCTGAGATTGGCGGGACAGCATCCACAGGTGACTTGTAGTTTGTTGTAAGGATCAAGTGAACTGGTGTAGGTGACACTTCTGTGCCTTGTGGATATGCCCTGTTGTCTATCAACACACACTCAAGACTATTTGAAACAACACAAATGCCCAGGAGACCCTACATTCCCAAGACCAGGACAAGAAGCAAACCAAGTCCTTAGCAGATTGCTGGAGACACGGAACTTCAGTTAAGAGCATTTGCTGCTTTCCTGAGGACCCGAATTCACCATAGTCACACAAAAGCAACTCACAACCATCTGTAACTACAGCTCCAGAGGATCTGGTGTCCTCTTGGACTCTGGATAGTTTTGTGGGCAGAGAAAAATAAGTATTTTTTTAACTAGGGGATATGTAGGGAGAACACTCTCATCTTTTTCTCCAGAGTTATTTTTTATCTATCAGCAAAGAACACTGGACCCTGGTGATGGAGAAGGAGATTCCAAAGCCTTTCATTCTGTAACTTATGCTGCCATTGTGTTCGGTCCATGCAGGGGAATGACATCATAAAACACAAGTCAATTCAGGATGAATTCGCATCACATCGGGGAAGTAAACACAGCTACTGCTATCTCCATTAAAAAATTGAATTTCCGTTCAGCCTTTTTACAAGACCTCAGAATGCATTCCTGAAGCCAACGTCTCATTAGCATAGCTTAATAGTACATCCAAAACAACAGTTAACTTTTTGTTTTCAGGGTTTGAAAGTTAGCCCATCTGTCCCGTGAGGTTGAGTTAGAGGGAGCTGAATGTGAGAACTCATCTGACTGGCTCACACATCAAGGCTGCAGTCAAGATAAGGGCTTTGACACTCCAGAGATGATGGGGGGGGGGTGTTTGTTTGTTTGTTTTGTTTTGTTTTTGTTTTCATTTTTGTTTTTTGTGGGGTTTTTTGTTTTTGTTTTTATGTATGAGAAGATAGAGAAAAACCAGGACTAGAGAAGATTCCATGGTTAAGAGCAGCTCATGGGAAATCCCAGTCTCAGGGAATCTGATGCCCTCTTCTGGTTTCCACAGGCACTGCATGCATATGGTGCGCAGACAGGTAACAGGCAAAGCACCCATACACTTAAAAATAAACTTATAAGGAACACACAACAAGGTGGGGTGGTGAAAAAAATCCCTAAACTGTCACATGTTAAAACAGACATTTTCCCAATGCTGAGGTGACACCATCCTACACACTGTATCTCCATGGATACCAGACACTGGAGAGGTGGGATAAAGGAATTTTAACCCTGACCAGCCACCGTTTTTTACTGCCACAGACACGGTTTTGTGCTTGTACTTTCTGATTGTTCCCTTCTGTTCTCCTATATATAAAAGGCTGCTGAATCTGAGGCAGGAAGCCAGGACCAATAGAGAGATCTGGGCATGACCCACCTGCTTAATAAATTTTGCTCTCCCCATTGAAACCAGCTTGGTGACTCAGTTTCCCAGAAATGCCCACCACATTCTGGAGGTCCCAGTGAGATTACACTACAGCATCCCTTGTTGCCTCTAGTGGCAAGAAGAGGGAAGGGTTAGATGACCCCATGGCCCAATAGTTCCTTCCTTAGAGGTCACCTAAACTGCTTTAGGAGTTTCAAGGTACAGATCTCTCTTAACTGCTTTGAGCAGCCAAAGGAGCAATGTAGAAAGAACTGCAGTTTGAATGCCTCAGAGGACCATCCATTTAAAGGACCATGGCAGAGATCCAGAACATAAGTCAGCCATTTGGCGATAACATATATTTTTGGACTGCGTTACATGAGGGAGGTAATAACTGCATGATCTTGTGGGGAACATTAAGAGACAAAGTTAATGAGGAAAGTGTTTTACATCAAGATTAACATAAGTTTTATTTAGTAAGGTTAAATGCAATTACACTGCAGGCTGGACCACGTACCAAGTTCTGTAGAAGGATACAATAACCGTAATTAGCTGTTTGCTACATCGTTCTCTTGCATAAAAACAAGCACCTGGAAACTCTGTAAAAAGAAGTCAGTTTAATTCAGCATCTAAGCGATGATTTAAAAAAGAAACAGAATCCTTTGGAGTTGTTTTCACAGGATTGTCTAGCAGCATTCCGAGAGCACTGCTTGGGTGTACAGAAGAATTTTCCAAAGCTGTGGATTTGATTACCAGGTATCTGGCGGCCTCCTTTAATCAGGGAATGTGGGTGGCTGGAGTGTGGACCCCGGGATTAGAGTTTGCTAAGAGTAAGAATTTAAAACCAGAGTAAAGGACATGGCCAATTGAACTAGTATGCAGATCCCACACCAGTTAGGTACAAGGTGGGCTAGGGACAAGGTCACCCTGCTCAGAGCATCCTCACCCATAAGCTTGGGAGACACTGACGGCAGAGTAATCACTCTTTGCCTCTCTGTTGTTTAAACATTTAGGATATGGGCGCAGACTCTAAGATCCTCCACTGGCCAAGAGAATCCATCCCCCTGTCGTGTGAGATGGGAGGGATTCTTTCCTGTAGATGAGGAGGAGGCTTTCCTGGGTTGGCCCGCACATCAGAGCTGCTTCAACCTGCATAGCTGGAGACAGGAGCAGCAGACTTCTGGCAGGACCTTGTCCCCGAGCACCCTCATCCCGTAGTGAAGCAGGCATGCAATCTGCTCCGGCAGAGTTGTGCCCCACCCGGGGGAAAGGATAGCCCCCGAGCCTGGGAACATTCTGCAATGCAAATGTATTGTAAATTTAACGCGTTTCACTTCAACATTCAATTTTTATACGCAGGGCTTTTTAAAAATGTACCTGGGTTTGAATGCTATTTTACATTAAATAAACTTTAGGTGAACTTTAAACTTGTTTTAAGTTAACTTGCTTCAGGCATAAATCGACAACATATACAGAAGACTGCGTAACGGGACATAAGGGAAGCTATACATTGGTCTCTGTAGATGTAGTTCATCTAACCACGGACATAGTTCTGAGCACACTGAAGGCATTTGAGCATTTGTAAGTGACTGATAATTTTTACATCTTAACTATCTTTAACAATTTTCAACAAATTAGTAACTCTCATAAGATTGGGATTTTACATTTTTATCCCTGTTAAGAATTTGAGCCTTAAAAAAAATTGCAAACTTTAACTGAAGTTCTTTTAGTATCAAAACAAACTGTAAACCATTGATACCGCCCATAGAGAGACTGGAACCTCCTTTTCCTGATCCTTTCGTAGTGTACTTTTATAAAATATTGCAGCCTTTCTTATTACTCAGTTTCTCCACAAAGCTAAAGTTGACAAAGATAGGCTATCAGACACATGTCTTTAAGTGAGCCCTGGTTGACATGAGACTATTAGAACCTTGGGAAATTATAAACATCAAACACATTGTTCTTAAGTCCATCTACAAACTCTGCATAACTTCCTCCGACCCTCTGTGATTCGGTTTTAAGTTTTCATGGTTTTGTCCTGATCTGTTATTTCTTCGTTCTTAGTACAAAACCTCATTTTATGATACAAAAGCCATTCTTATCCAAAATGTCTTTTAACCCACTTTTTTAGCAAAAACATGCAGAAGTCTTTGAGTCATTTCTGTTCCTGTAAGTAAGTCCAATAAAACTCCTTGGTTTGCTAAGCTGAATCTGTACTCTGGTCTGTCCTGTGCTCCCAGTAGACAAGAGTTGTGTTGTGACTCCATAGGAAACACACAGCACCCATGCCCTTGTAGGAATATTCAGAGGGGGTGGGGCTGGGTGTCCTGTTCCATTACTCTTCCCCTCATTCTCTCAAGATGGGGTCTCTCATTGAACCTGGAGCTTCCTGGTGGCCAGCAAGCCCAACCTAGGAATCCTCCTGCCTCCACCAACCACAGTAATGGGTTGGCCTGCATGCCAAGTTGTTGTTGTTGTTGTTGTTGTTTTGTTGTTTTGTTTTGTAACATGGGTACTGATGATTCAGACTCAGGGACTCAGGTCCCAGTGCCTGTGCAGCAAGAGCTCCTAACTTCTCAGCCACCTCCCTAGGAATCTGAATTTAAAAAGACGTGAAAGGCCAGGTGCGCTGGCACATGCATATAATCCTAACACTGAGACAGAGAGCTGTGGGTTTACGATTTGCTCTATATAGCAGATTCTAGGCAAGCCAGAGCGACACAGTGAGAACTGGTCAAAGCGACAACAAAGAGGACGAATGTTCATAAAGGTAGAAGGCGGACTATTGGAGAAGAGGACGGTGAGTGCAAGAAAGGGTGGTGGGGGTGAATATGAGGAAGGAGCATCACATTGTATGAAAATGTCATGGACAGATCCATCACTTTGTGTAATCAATTCCAGTATCTCTGTTCAACCTCTAAACCAACTCCAGGTATCTCTCTTACCGACTCTGCAATTTCTCATCCTCTGGTCTCTAGAACAGCCCTGAAAAGATGGCAGGAGTCCATTTGGGAATTGGACTGTCCCAGGTTAATACGTGCAGAAAGTTTTGGAAACATGTGATGTCATTCAGAGGTCCCTTCCTGACCATACCCAGTGATACCCACGGGTCTGGAGATACTAAGCAATAGTTTCTTGGGAGTTTTCCCAGCAGGGAGGAAAGGGATTTTTCTTCCCATTTTCAAGGTATAAGGGAGTTAATGTGAGCAGCCTTGGAGGGACCACCATGAGGATGCAGGGTTCTTTGGGTTGGGCCTCTTTGTGGACAGCGGGAATAGGGACAGGACCTAGTTGGCACTCCTGGGACCCAGAGACCTTGAGAAGCTCATTTTCATGCCTCAAGGGAGTCCCAAAGTGGGTGTGCAGAAGATGGAGATAGATCCCAGGACCATGAGAAGTGCACAGGACAGGTGCTTCTCTAGACTCCCATTTCCTTGAGTTCCTGGCTCTTTCTCAGGCTTTGGCGAACCATGGATGAAGCCTCAGTGAATGGCAACTACTCCTATTTCTTCTTAATGGCAAATGATTAGCCTGGAGCACATTAGGCTAAACAACTGCTTTCTACCAGATGTCATGGTTTCCCTGAGCCTCGTGTCTGCATGTGCCAAATTTCATATAACCCCTTTTCCCCCTTAAAACCACAGAAAATAGTGGAGGACTTTTAGAGACGTACTTCAAAGTTATATCATAATTTTTAATCCTCCATGAGTGCACATGAGTGACTTACAGAACTAGTAGTATGATCCAGGGTCAGCAATTACTTTACAAATGAAGACAAGGAAATAATATATTACTAACTTTGTTTTACACAAGAGTAAAGTGAAGTGTCAGAACATTCAGAACATAAATAATAACCCCGATAAGAGGTAAGTGAAGTATACATTAAGTACTTAGTATACAAGACACTATTCTGTGTACTGATAAAGTATAGTAAAGCCACTGTGTCTGGCTTTGGGAGAAATGTTTTCCCAAAGCCTTTGCTATGTTTGGGTCAGTCAGTAGAGAGTGAGAAATCGTTTTGAGATTGTTTGACCCTTGAAGAAATGTTGTCTCTAAAGAATCTGCACTTGGCACTGTGTGAGAACTTGCAGTTGCACCAGCCTTGGTCCTAAGACACTCCTGGCAAAGCTGAAGGTCTTACTTTTAATTATGGTAGCCATGGTCAAAAGAGATTGGGATCTATGGAGTTGTCTGCTCTCTTGGTCAGCAAGGTCAAGATAACTTTGGTAGCTGGAACCTTTCCCAGCCCCAATTAACCTTGTATAATGTTTGAATAAAATAACTGGAGTGAGCTACCCTGGGTGTCTTTTCCAAGAAACCTGAACCCCTCTGCTCCGTCAGAAAATGAGTGCTAACATCTCGGTGAGCTTCTACATCTACTGAGCACCTACAACATTAGTCAATAACTGCTCATGCCTTGCAAGTAAAAATGTAAGTGTGAGCTGGGTACACTGACATACACTTATCATCACATCACTTAGATGGCTAAGACAGAAGGATTGCCATCAGTTTGAGCTTAGTCTGGGCTAACACGAGCTTCAGGTCAGTCTGGGCTACAATGTAAGAACATGTCTCAAAACAAAGCAAAAATTATGTATGCGTGTGCATGTATGTCTGTCTGCCTGCCTGTCTGTCTGCCTGTGTGTGTGAGAGAGAGAGGGAGAGAGAGACAGAGACAGAGAGACACAGACATAGAGACACAGAGACAAAGACACAGAGAGACAGAGACAGAGAGAGACAGAGACAGAGAGACAGAGAGAATATTTATACACGCCTGGTACAAAGTAAGCATTGAATGTGTGCTGGTAACAGTACTGCAAGAGCTCCTTCCTCCTTCCTCCTTCCTCCTTCCTCCTTCCTCCTTTCTCCTTCCTCCTTCCTCCTTCCTCCTTCCTCCTTCCTCCTTTCTCCTTCCTCCTTCCTCCTTCCTCCTTCCTCCCAACAGTTTGGTGA
The DNA here is from genome assembly GCF_021556685.1 of Rattus norvegicus. Taxonomy (NCBI): domain Eukaryota; kingdom Metazoa; phylum Chordata; class Mammalia; order Rodentia; family Muridae; genus Rattus; species Rattus norvegicus. The sequence goes on along the minus strand of NC_141534.1, from coordinate 196,354,882 downwards.
AGTGGATACTTTTATTAACCTTATTTCATACATGAAAAAAATCATCTCAGAAAAGTTAAGTATATTGCATCGGTCACATAGTTCCCAAGTGACAGAACACAAAGTCAAACTTGGGGACCTAGCTCGTCGATGGTTTTAATTCTCTATTGAAGGTCACCGCTGGTAAGTAGCTGAAACAGAATTTGACTCCAGAGCCTAACTCTAGAGCCCATGCTCTTGACCACCTTGACAATTTCTGAGGGCCTCAGTTCATGCACTTGAAAGAATCAACCTTATTTCACTTGCTCATTCTGGTTGGAGCTGATCCACACACACCCCAACCATGTGGGGTAATCCTTTTGAAGCCATAGGGAGCAGTGTGACAGATGTCCACACAAAACCAGCTGGGAAGTTGGGGCTTTGTAAATAATATCGGTGTCCATCACACTATCCATTCTCCTCCCTAGAGCACGCTGAATTCTCTCACCCAGTTCTAGTTTTAGTTCTGTTGCTGGGTTAAAGCATCCTGACAAAAATGACTTAGCAGACGAAAGGGTTCATTATACTTAGAATTCCAGGCTGTAGACCGTTGTCCAGATGGGAAGTCAGAGCAGCTAGACACATCACATCCAAGAGCAGAAAGAACAATACATAGATGCTGCTTGCTGGCTTGCCTGTCCTCTCCACCAAGTTCAGGGTCTAGCCCATGAAATGGTGCTGCCCACAGTGGACTATATCTTCCTAAACCAAGTAACAAGGCAATCCCTCAGACAGCAACCTGATCTAGGCACTCCTCCATTCATGCTCTTTCCCCAGGTGACTCAAGGTTCTATCAAATGGACACTTCGAATGAACTGCCACTCTCCGTGAACAGCACACTTCCAGACCCTCAAACCACTGATCAGCCTCCCCTGTAGGACATCTTATATCCTGACTCACACCAGGGTTATCAGAGCCCATTCTTCTACTTAATAGTCTAGAGCTAGTTGGTTGGTTAGAAGACAGATCTCGTCTGCCTGCCTGCCTGTCTGTCTGTCTGTCTGTCTGTCCCGCAACCTGAATTTAATCCCTGAGGCTCACAGGGTTGAAGGAGAACCTGATGCCCAAAACCTGTCCACCAGCCTCCGCACATGCAATGTCATGAGCGTGCGAGCAAACACAGTAAATAAATAAAATGGGGGTTTGGGCTCGTTTTGGTGTTTTGTTTGTTTGTGGGTTGGTTGGGTTTTGGTTTGGTTTGGTTTGGTTTCTTTGTTTTCAAGACAGGGTTTCTCTATGTAGCCCTGGCTCTCCTGGAAATCCCTCTATAGACCAGGTTGACCCCAAACTAAGGGATCCACCTTCTTTTGCCTCCATAAAATGTTTTTAAAGGTGAAAAGACTGTTACTGTCCATGTCGAGGAAGGATGTGATGCTTTTTAGTCAGCTGCATAGAGAGTAACCCTATCTTAGTAAACACATTCAAAGATACCCTCTGCATCATCACATTGAGGTGCAGTACAATGTTTCTCCATTCAGTAACCATGTTAAGATCCCACCATATGCAAAACATGGGTACCTAATCGTCAGAACCCAAGGGAGGTTCTGAACCACTGGGTAAATAAATGGATGTGGCCTTCTTACAGAATTGCAATCTGGATGTAGTAATGAAAACTCTCAGGAAGGCAGATAATTTAAAACGCGAACAAGAGTAATTTCTTCCCATAGAGGGTCACAGATAAAAACAGACATATTTAAAGCCGAATTTTCTGTGGCCTCCTAAAAAATATGGAAAATCAATTATAAAGTAAACAAACAGCCCCGATTCATCAGGCTGTACTGCCACCAGCAGATGTATTAGCGTCTCGGTCCTGGACTTCCATTACAAAAACTTTTTTCTGTCTTTCACTCTGAAATGTATTTTTATTTCTTCCACATGCAAAAAACAAAAACAAGAAATGCCACTTACTGAATTTAAATAGATGCAAGTCAAGTCAAAAAGTGTATTCTTTTTTTGTTTGTTTGGTTGGTTTATGTCTTCTGAAAGATACACGTTGAAAGGATTCAATCTGGAAGCCTGTCAGAGTCCAACTCCAGTTTATTATCATTTATAAATTATACTCAAACCACCTCGTGATTTAATAATGTCGTCAGCTGGGCTGCCACAGACATCACCTCACCTCGGTTCCAAACCCCATTAAGATTTATTTTCCTATGTCACCTCCTACCTCTCCAACCATAAACTAATCCAGTGAATGAGGAACACTAACTAAACCACCCATACCTATGTGCAGAATAACATTAAAGGCAGAGAAAATTAAATCCCAATATTAAAAGATGGAAAGAATTCTGCACTGGATCAAAATACCATACACTGTATTGAACTAAACCGGATGTGGGCATCAGGTCTCACAGAGGCGGGGGTGAGTCTAGAATTTGAACGTTTTGCCCCACATGGTTAACACGTGTTGTTTTTCTCTGAACATGCTGCTGCTGAGAGATCTGACCTAATGTCCGCTGTCTTTCCTTGCTGGGCTTCCATAAACTAAAGCTAGAGTAGCAGCTGTGACCAATCTGGAAGCTTTTTCCTCTTCAACTGCGTGAGACTTAACTAAGTAGAATCATTGGTTCTCAAGAACCAAACCAGATTTTTCCAGCCCAGGCAGAGTCCTCTAGAAGAATTTCACAACTCTTATTTTATGTGACTAAACTGGACCCCCCCCCAAGCTAGTGTATGTAAATACAATGAGTCTACTGCAAAGCAAACAGTTACGATGCTGGAGGTCTTAACTGCCATCAAACCTTTTTGACTATTCATTTAGCATTTTGAGGCTAGGTTTCTTTACGTTCTCTGGCTGGCCTAGAGGTCACCATGTAAACCAGGCGTGCCTCGAACTTGAAATGATCCTTCTCATTGTCTCCCTAATCCTGAGATTGTAGGCATGTGACATCACACTTGGCTTAACTAAGGCATGACTCTAAGTCCTCCGAATGCCATAACATATAGAACGGGATGGTCAAGATGGCTCAGCAGAGAAGAGTGCTTGATGGGCAAGCTTGCCAGCCTCAGCTCAGTCACCAGAACCCACAGAAAAACCAAATGCAGTGGTGAACATCTGCAATTTCAGCACTGGGAAGTTCAGAAGGGGGGATCGCCTGGGGCCTCGTGGGCCATCTAGCCTGGAGTATGCAGTGTAGAAGAATCTAGAGACTCTGATCAGCAAGGTGAAAGACAAGAAGTGACTCCCCAAAAGTGTCCTCTAACCACCACCTTCCCACTACAGCATACGCACACCTGTGCTCACACACGTTATAAGCATATGTATGCACTGCAATAATACATTTTTAATTTATTCATGCAAGTCCCCCACTGATTCCACCTTCACCCTCTGTTTTAAAAAAGGGAAGTTCCCCTCTGGGTGTCACACACACACACTAACACACACCCCTACCCCACCCCATCCCACCCCAATCCCCAAATCAAGCTGCTCCTAGACTAGGCACACCCTCTCCCTTTGAGGGCAGGCATGACAATCTATTTAGGGGCATGGATGGGATCCACAGGCAGTCAGGCAACAGGGACAGCCCCTGCTCCAGTTGTTAGTTTCATCTGACACATATGTGCAGGGAGCCCAGTCCAGCCTATATGCTCTTTGGTTGATGATTCAGTCTCTGGGAGCCCCTAAGTGTCCTAGTTAGTTGACTCTTGGTCTTCCTGTGGAGTTCCTTGATCCTTCCTCCAACTGCTCTGTAAGACTCCCAGAGCTCCATCTAATGTTTGGGTGTGAGTCCCTGCATCTCTTTCCACTGGCTGCTGGGTGGAGCCTCTCAGAGGACAGCTATGCTAGGTCCCTGTCTGCAAGCATAACAGAGTACTATTAATAGTGTCTGAGATTGGTTCGTGTCTGTGGGATGGGTCTCAGTTTGGGGCACTCATTGATTGGTCATTCCCTCAGTCTCTGCTCTATCTTTGTCCCTGTATATCTTGTAGGCAAGACACAATTTTGGGTGAAAGATTTTGTGAGTGGGTTGCCTTCCTTATCCCTACATTGGGAGTCTGCCTGGCTACTATAGGAGGTGACCCCTTAAGGATCCATGTCCCCCACTGCTAGGAGTCCCAGCTAGAGTTGGCCCCCTAGACTCTCTGGTGTCTCCTCCCATCCCAGCCCTAGCATGCCCTAGAGATTGCTCCCCCACCATCGATTTCCCTTCTCTCTGCTCTCCCAACATATGATCTCCGCATGCCCTCCTCCCCTCCCCACCCCCTCTTCTACCCAGTTTCTTCCTTCTATCAGCCTCCAATATCTATTTTGTTTCCTCTTCTGAGAAAAATTTAGCCATCCTTCTTGGAGCCCTCCTTGTTATCTGGCTTCTTTGGGTGTGTTGATTATAGCATGGTTTTCCTGTATTTTATGGCTAATATCCACTTATAAGTGAGTACATATCATGCATGTCTTCTTGATTCTGGGTTACATCATTAACAATATTTTCTAGTTCCATCCATTTGCCTGAAAATGGCATGATGTCCTTGTTTTTAATGGATGAGTAGTATTCCATTGGGTAGAGATAGTGCATTTTCTGTGTCCTTTCTTCAGTTGAGAGACATATAGGTGGTTTCCAGTTTCTGGCTATTTTGAATAAAGTTTCTATAAACATAGTTAAGCAAGTGTTCTTGTAGAATGGTGGAGCATCTTTTGGATATATGCCACGAGTGGAATAGCTGGGTCTTGAGGTAGAACTATTCCCAGTCTTCTGAGAAACCACCCAATTGATTTCCAGAGTGGTCGTACATGTTTGCACTGGCACCAGCAGTGGAGGAGTGCTCCCCGTGCTCCACAACCTCGGCAGGTCCTTTGAGTTTTTTTAACTTAGCCATTCTGACCAGTGTAAGGTAGAATCAGAGTCATTTTGATTTGCATTTCCTGGATGACCAAGGACACTGAACATTGCTATCAGTGCTTTTTGGCCATTCAAGATTCTTCTGTTGAAAGACAGAAAGCTCTGTGCCCCCATTTTCTAACTGGGTTACTTGGGTTGTTGGTTTCTAACTTATTGAGTTCTTTATATATTCTGGATATTAGCCCTCTGTCAGATGTGGGGTTAGTGAAAATCTTTTTTGAGTCTGTAGGCTTTCATTTTGTCCTAATGACAGTGTCCTTTGTCTTATGAAGCCTTTCCGTTTCATAACGTCCCACTTACTAATTCTTGACCTTACAGCCTGAGTCATTGATATTATATTCAGGGAGTTATCTCCTGCATAGATGAGTTCAAAGCTATTCTCCACTTTCTGTTCTATTAGATTAAGTGCATTCTGTTGCTTTTATGTTGAGGTCTTTGATCCATTTGGACTTGAGTTTTGTGCAGAGTGATACATATGGATCTACATGCAGACATTCCATTCTAACAACACCATTTGTTGGAAAATGCTTTCCCTTTTCCAGTGTATGGTTTTGACTTCTTTGTCAAAAAATCAAGTGTCCATAGGTATATGAGTTTATTTCTAGGTCTTCAACTCAATTCCATTGATCAACCTGTCTGTTTCAATACCAATACCTTGCTATTTTTATTACTATTGCTCTGTAGTACAGCTTGAAATCAGGGATAGTGATGCCTCCAGAAGTCCTTTTATTGTTCAGGATCATTTAGCTATCCTGGGTTTAAGAAGTTAAGAATTGCTCTTTTAAGATCTGTGAAGAATTGTGTTGGCATTTTGATGTAGATTGCTTTTGGTGAGATGGTCATTTTTACTATGTTAATTCTACTGACTCATGAGCATAGAAGATCTTTCCATTTCTTAAATCTTACTCAATTTCTTCAGAGATTCGAAGTTCTTGTCATACAGGTCTTTCATTTGCTTGGTTAGAGTTACACCAAGATATTTTATATTTTTGCATCAATGTTTGAAAGGAAAATTGATCTGAAATTCTCTTTGTTGAATCTTTGTTTGGTTTAGATAGAATGTGGCCTCGTAGAATGAGCTCTGCAGTGTACCTTCTGTTTCTACTGTGTGGAATAGTTTGAGAAGTATTGGCATTAGCTCTTCTTTGAACATCTGGTAGAATTCTACACTAAAACCGTGTGGCCGAGGACTTTTCTTGGTTGGGAGAATTTTAATGACTGCTTCTATTTCCTTAGGGTTTATAGAACTATTTGGATAGTTTATCTGGTCTTGATTTAGCTTTGGTAACTGGTATCTGTCTAGAAAATGATCCATTGGGGTTGGGGATTTAGCTCAGTGGTAGAGCGCTTGCCTAGGAAGCGCAAGGCCCTGGGTTCGGTCCCCAGCTCCGAAAAAAAGAACCAAAAAAAAAAAAAAAAGAAAAGAAAATGATCCATTACATTTAGATTTTTCCAATTTCGTGAAGTACAGGCATTTGAAGTAAGACTTAATGATTGTTTTAATTACCCCAGTGTCTGTTGTTATGTCTTTTTTTTTTCCATTTCTGATTTTGTTTATTTGGATATTTTTATTCTGACCTTTTAGTTACTTTGGCTAACAGTTTTTCTATCATAATGATTTTCTGAAAGAACCAGCTCTTGGTTTCATTGATTCTTCATATCGTTCTCTTTGCTTTTAATTGACTGGTTTCAGCCCTGAGTTTGATTATCTCCTGCTGCCTACTCCTCCTGGGTATGTTTGCTTCTTTTTTCTCCTAGAGTCTTCAAATATACTTTTCTTAATATGATGACTCTCCAATTTCTTCACCAGGGTACCTAGTGCTATGAACTTTCCTCCTAGCCCTGTTTTCATAGTGTTCCATAAGTTTGGGTGTGTTGTGCCCTCATTTTCATTAAATTCTAGAAAGTATTTATTTCCTCCCTAATGCTGTGACCATTAAGTAGACAGTTGTTCGGTTTCCATGAACATATGTAGGCTTTCTGATGTTTCTGTTATTGTTGAAGTCCAACTTTAATCCGTGGTGATCTGATAAGATGCATGAGGTTATTTTACATCTTCTTGTATCTGTAGAGGCTTGCTCTGTGACCATTTATGTGGTCAATTTTGGGGAAGATTCCACAAATTACTGGGAAGAAGGTCAGTACTTTTTGTGTTTAGGTGAAATGTTTTATAGATATCTGTTAGATCTATTTGAATCACAACATCTGCTAGTTTCATTATTTCTCTAATGTTCAGTTTCTGTCTTGATGACCTGTCTGTTAAGAGTGAGATGTTAAGACCTACCACTATCAATGTGTGGGGTTCAATGTGTGGTTTAAGCTGTAGAAATGTTTTTTTTAATGTATGTGGATGCTATTGCATTTGGGCCATAGATGTTCAAAATTGAGGTGTCTGCTTAGTAAATTTTTCCTTTGATGAGTATGAAGTGTCCTTTCCTGCCTCTTTTGATTGATTTTGGTTGAAAGTCTATTTTACTGAATATTAGAATGGCTACTCCAGCTTGTTCCTTAGGTCTATTTGCTTGGGAAATCTTTTTCTATTTCTTTATACTGAAATAATAACCATCTGGGCCTTTGAGCTAGGAATCTTCTTCTTCTTCTATTCCTATTATTCTTAGGTTTTGGTTTGTTTTATTTTTTTTCAGAGTGTTCCAAATTTCCTGGCTGACTTGTGTTATGAGCATTTTAGATTTTGCATTTTCTTTGACTGATATATTTATTTCTTCTATCATTTCTTCTACACCTGAGATTCTCTCTTCCAACTTCTGTACTCTGTCGGTGATGCTTACGTTTGTAGTTTTTGTTCTCTTTCCTACGTTTCCATCTGTAGGATTGCCTCAGTTTATGTTTCCTTTATTGCTTCTATTTCCCTCTTCAGGTCTTGGACAGTTTTATTCATATCCTTCACCTGTTGATTGTATTTTCCTCTATTTCTTTATATTCATTTGCTTCCTCTTTTAATGCCCCTACCTTTTAAAAATGTATTTCCTGTATTTCCTTAAGAGATTTATTCATGTCCTTTAAAGGCTTCCATCATCTTTATAATACTGGTTTTTAAATCCTCTTCTTGTGCTTCAGTTTCACTAGGACATCCAGGGTTTGTTGTAGGAGGATAACCAGGCTCTGGTGGTGTCATATTGTCCTGGGTCTTGTTGATTGTGTTTTCAACTCTGTCCTTCAGCCACCTTGTTTTTCCCAGTGTTGTCTTGACAATCCTGATGGCATCAGGACTTCTTAGGAAGGTGGGGGGAGCTGAGGGTCAGACAATAAAGGTGGGGGTAACCAACTCTGCTGTGCTTCAGGCAGACACCACTCTGCAGGTTGTGGCCCAGTCGGACCCAACTGGGATGGTGAACAGATCCAAATAGGATGGGATTGGTGAAACAAGGTTCCAAGATGGTTGGTTTTAGGGTCCTCAAAGGTTTCCATGGGGAGGCAGCATGCTTTTAGGGTCCTTCACTGTTGTTGTAAAAATATAAAAAATAAAAAAAGTATTGTTGTCTTTTACCTCGCTAGATCCAGCACCACGGTGCCCCAAGATATCTGCTTGGTGGAAATACATCCCAACTCCACGGCAGCCCAGTGTCTCCTGCCGCCGCACACTTTGCTACACTCAAATCGTCACATAAAAGAACACACAACACAATAACCTTAGATTCAATTGATAAGATATAATTGCCCACCTAAACATACAAAGCCCAGTACCATCCATCCCTTAAGAACATTTGTAACAACCTGTAAAGGTCCAGCATGGAATCTCTTTTTTTTTTTTTTAAGTACTGTGGTAAAATAATGTTTTGGGGTTTTTTTTTTTCATCTTTATTAACTTGAGTATTTCTTATTTACATTTCAATTGTTATTCCCCTTCCCAGTTTCTGGGCCAACATCCCCCTAACCCCTCCCACTCCCCTTCTATATGGGTGTTCCCCTCCCCACCCTCCCCCCATTACCACCCTCCCCCCAACAATCACATTCACTGGGGGTTCAGTCTTGGCAGGACCAAGGGTTTCCCCTTCCACTGATGCTCTTACTAGGCTATTCATTGCTACCTATGAGGTTGGAGCCCAGGGTCAGTCCATGTATAGTCTTTGGGTAGTGGCTTAGTCCCTGGAAGCTCTGGTTGCTTGGCATTGTTGTTCATATGGGGTCTTGAGCCCCTTCAAGATCTTTCAGTCCTTTCTAAGATTCCTTCAACGAGGGTCCCGTTCTCAGTTCAGTGGTTTAATGATGGCATTCGCCTATGTATTTGCTGTATTCTGGCTGTGTCTCTCAGGAGCGATCTACATCCGGTTCCTGTCAGCCTGCACTTTTTTGCTTCATCCATCTTATCTAGTTTGGTAGCTGTATATGTATGGGCCACATGTGGGGCAGACTCTGAATGTGTGTTCCTTCTGCCTCTGTTCTAAACTTTGCCTCCCTATTCCCTCCCAAGGGTATTCTTGTTCCCCTTTTAAAGAAGGAGTGAAGCATTCGCATTTTGGTCATCCTTCTTGAGTTTCATGTGTTCTGTGCATCTAGGGTAATTCGAGCATTTGGCCGTGGAATCTTAAGGTCACCCACCATATTGTCCTCCATGGCTTCTCTCTCTCCCTCTCCTCCTTTCCATTCCAGTCTCCTCCTCTTCCTTCAAACTTCTCTCCCACCCATCCTTCCTTCTCCTCCAATGACAGGCCTCCTTCTATCCTGTACCTGCCCCTCACCTGTATTTTACAAATTCAATGGGGAGAAGTTTCTGGTGAAGTCACCTGATTCCTGAGTACGTGACTAGGCAGCTGTCCTTGGGGCAGTGGAATTAGCATCAAAATACAGATAACTCCATTAGTGGAGCAAGGTTCCAAGATGGTTAGTTTTAGGGTCCTCAAAGGTTTCCATGGGGAGGACAGCATACTTTTAGCGTCCTTCACAGCTCCTCTTACTGAAGGCCAAGCCCAGAGCTAAACAATGGGTCTCAGGGGACTGCACACCACTCACCTCTCACAATAATACATTTTAATTTAATGTATGGAGTGTTATTTAACACATGGAATGTGCTGGATAGTAGTTCTGTATCAACTTGACATGAGCTAAAGTCATCTGAGAGGAAGGAATCTCAATTAAGGAAATGTCTCCATAAGATCAGGCTGTAGGCAAGTCTGTAGGGCATTTTCATAATTAGTTATTGAGTGGGGAGGACCAAGCCTATTGTGGGTGGTGCCATCCCTGAGCCTGTGATCCTGGGTTCTATAATAAAAGAAGCTAAGCAAGCCAGGGGGAGCAAGCCAGAAAGCAGCATCCCTCCATAGCCTTTACATCAGCTCCAGCCTCCAGATTACTGCCCCATTTGAGTTCCTGTCTTGACTTCTTTCAAGGTAAACAGTGATATGGAATTGTAAGCCAAATAAACCCTTTCCTTCCAAGTCCTAATTTTTCATCATAGCAATAGAAACCCTGAGACATGGTATATGTATTAATTTATTTTGCATATATTAATGGAGTCGCTGTGGTACCAGGCATCATGCAAAGTTTGCAAAAGCAAGCATGGCCCAAGCTTCATAGATCTTTCCATCTACTGGGAAGGAAGAAATCAAATACTTTGGCAAATGAAGAGAAAATTTATTAGTGAATGGAATAAATATTGCAGCCTATATGAAGTCTGGGTCCCTGTCAAAGAAATACAATAAAAGTATCTTCAACACCCGCGGATCCCGGCCCGCAGCAGCTCTCTGCTCCCAAACCCCGTGGGAGAGAGACCTCACCGCCTGGTCAGGTGGGCACTCCTGAGGCTGCAGAGCGGAGGAGACCACCAACACTGCCCACCCCTGCCCACATCCCTGGCCCAAGAGGCAACTGTATAAGGCCTCTGGGTTCCCGTAGGGGAGGGCCCAGGAGCGGCAGGACCCCTGCACCTGAGACACCGCCGGAACCTGAAGGAAACAGACCGGATAAACAGTTCTCTGCACCCAAATCCCGTGGGAGGGAGAGCTAAACCTTCAGAGAGGCAGACACGCTTGGGAAACCAGAAGAGACTGCTCTCTGCACACACATCTCGGACGCCAGAGGAAAACACCAAACGCCATCTGGAACCCTGGTGCACGGAGGCTCCCAGAAAGAGCGGCGCAGATCTTCCCAGTTGCTGCCGCTGCGGAGAGGACTTAGGCAGTACCCCACGAGCAAACTTGAGCCTTGGAACCACAGGTAGGACCAACTTTCCCCCTGCAAGAAACCTGCCTGGTGAACACAAGACACAGGCCCACAGGAACAGCTGAAGACCTGTAGAGAGGAAAAACTACACGCCCGAAAGCAGAACACTCTGTCCCCATAACTGGCTGAAAGAAAACAGGAAAACAGGTCTACAGCACTCCTGACACACAGGCTTATAGGACAGTCTAGCCACTGTCAGAAATAGCAGAACAAAGTAACACTAGAGATAATCTGATGGCGAGAGGCAAGCGCAGGAACCCAAGCAACAGAAACCAAGACTACATGGCATCATCGGAGCCCAATTCTCCCACCAAAATAAACATGGAATATCCAAACACACCAGAAAAGCAAAATCTAGTTTCAAAATCGTATTTGATCATGATGCTGGAGGACTTCAAGAAAGACGTGGAGAACTCCCTTAGAGAACAAGTAGAAGCCTACAGAGAGGAATCACAAAAATGCCTGAAAGAATTCCAGGAAAACATAAATAAACAAGTAGAAACCCATAGAGAGGAGACACAAAAATCCCTGAAAGAATTCCAGGAAAACACAATCAAACAGTTGAAGGAATTAAAAATGGAAATAGAAGCAATCAAGAAAGAACACATGGAAACAACCCTGGACATAGAAAATCAAAAGAAAAGACAAGGAGCTGTAGATACAAGCTTCACCAACAGAATACAAGAGATGGAAGAGAGAATCTCGGGAGCAGAAGATTCCATAGAAATCATTGACTCAACTGTCAAAGATAATGTAAAGCAGAAAAAGCTACTGGGCCAAAACATACAGGAAATCCAGGACTCAATGAGAAGATCAAACCTAAGGATAATAGGTATAGAAGAGAGTGAAGACTCCCAGCTCAAAAGAACAGTAAATATCTTCAACAAAATCATAGAAGAAAACTTCCATAACCTAAAGAAAGAGATGCTTTCCAGATGATGATTGAGAAGCTAATTTAAAAAAAATGGTGCCAGGTACCACAAGAGTAACAGAACTGTGCTGTTTTCTCGGGTTTTGTTTTTTTACTTTTTTTTTTTAATGGAGTGTGCTGGATGTCTCTACAGTTTTGTTCAGATGACTGCAGAACCTGGAAAAGCTGTTGCTGCTGTTGATGCATAACACACTGCTATTATTGGTCTTTTTATATAAATATAAATATATATATACAGATATATAATTTGAATTTTTGGAAACTTTAGCTGTGCTGTCAACTTTGGAAAAAAGTATCCCCGTTTACTGTGTTGAGTTGGCACTGTACAGAAATTAACAGCCATATTGGTCTAGAAATGTTGAACTTAAGTTTTTTCCATTTGTACAGGGGTAACGCACTGTATTAAATATGTAAGGTCTTATCTACGTGGGTTTGATTACAAAAACTAATAAAGTATTCTCTAAATTAAAAAAAAAAGAATAAAAAAAAAGTATCTTCAACACAGATCATACTCTGTCAAGGCCATGATGAACAAGGAGCCACCAAGATACAATTACTACAGACAGGTGATCTTCACTCTCCTTCCTGCCTTCCCATTCCAGTTCCTGAGGCTCATCCCCAGCATTCTTACAGACCACTTGCAGGGCCTGTCCTCCCTCTCTTACTCCACTCCCTGGGACTCCACAAAACCTCATGGAAGACCCACCTTTTCCTTTCTGGGACCTTTTCAACTTCCCCACCTCCTAGCCCATCACCATGCTTTGTGTCAGCCTACAATACCTAGAAATACATTCTACCCAGACTACAGTGGCCACACCTGGAAGAGACTCAGAAGCACTCCCTACCAGGCAATCTGCAGCCACCATACTCTTCTAAAATTCAGAGAGGGCCACAAAAAACAAGGAGTGGAACACCCAACCAACAAAGACTAGACCCAATATTAACATTAGAATCACAATCCCCCAAGCCCTAGATACCTGAACACCAGTGTAAAAACACAATCAACTAAGACAATATGCCTACACCAGAACCCAGCAACCCTACTATAGGAGGCTCTAAGAAATAAAATATAACTGAAGCACAAGACAAAAACTTCAAAATAGCTACTATGAATATGTTCAAAGACCTTAAAAAGGAACAACTCCACTAATGAAATCTATGAAAACATAAACTAACAATGAAACAAAAAAAAAAGGCAGGTCAAAGCACGGAAGCAGAAAGGGGATTATCAAAGAAAACCCAAACAAAACTGGGACTGAAAAGCTTAGGAATGCAAACAAAAACCTCAGAATAAGCCTCCCTAACAGAATACAAGAGATAGAAAAAAGAATGTCAAACATTGAAGATAAGATAGAAGTGGATAAGTTAGTCAAATAAAATGTTGAATCTAAAAAATAAAAATAAAAAATTAGGTACAAAACATCCAGGAAATCTAGGATAACTAGGAAAAGACCAAATCTACACATAATATACTAGAGAGAGAGAAAAAAAGTCAAAGGCACAGAAAATAATTTTAACAAAATCATAGAAGAAAATTTCTTTAACATATGGAAGATGGTTCCTATCAAGGTACAAGAATCATACAGAGCATTAAATAGACAAAACCAGAAAAGAAACCCCACATGACACACAATGATCAAAACACTAAATAAATGAAGAAAAATATGAAAAGCTGCAAGAGAAAAGACTGAGTAACTCTAAAGGCAGACCTATCAAAACAACACTTGACATTTCAATAGAGACTCTAAAAGTCATAAGGCCCTGAACAGTTGTTCCATAAAAATCTAAGAGATCACAGATGCCAGCCTAGACTTCTATACTCAGCAAAGCATTCAATCACAGTAGATGGAGAAAGAAAACATTCCGTGATAAAAAAAAAAATTTAATCAATATCTGTCTATAAATCCAGATCTACAGAAGGTGCTAGAAGGAAAACTTAAACCTGAAGAGGTTGCCCACACCCAAGAAAACAGAAGAAATAAATAATCTCAGGCTAACAAATGAAAAGGTGGGGGAAGCCATGCCACAACAACCAAATATCAGGAATCAACAAACACTGCTCGTCCATAACCCTCATCAGCAATGGTCTCAGTTCCTCAATAAAAAGACACAGACATGGGGCTGGAGAGACGGCTCAGTGGTTAAGAGCACTGACTGCCCTTCCAGAGCCCCTGAGTTCAATTCCCAGCATCCACATGGTGGCTCACAACCATCTGTGATGGGATCTGATTCTGGTGTGTCTGAAGACAGCTACAGTGTACTCACACACATTAAATAAATTAAATAAATAAATAATCACCTCAGGAAAATGAGATATTCCAAGCAAATAGATTCCAGAAGCAACCTGTGTGGCCATTTTTCTATCAAACAAAATAGACTTTAAACCAAAACTAGGTAGAAAAGTACACTATATTCTCATCAAAGGAAAAAAATCTACCAAGAGGATATTGCCATTCTTAACATCTATGTACCAAATAACAGAGCACCCAAGATCATAAAATAAATACTACTATAGCTAAAAATCACACATTGACACTCACACAGTAAAGGTAAGTGGCTTCAATACCTCACTCTGGCCAATAGACAGGTCACCCAGACAAAAGCTAAACAGAGAAATGCTGGAGCTAAATGACACCATAAAGCAAATGGACCCAACATATTTACAGAACATTTCACCCAAACATAAAAGAAAATGCTTTCTCCTTAGCACTCATGGAACTTTCTCCAAAATTGACCACATGCTTGGATATAAAGCAAGTCTCAACAGATACCAGAAAATTGAAATAATGCCCTGCATTTCACATAACTACCACAGATTAAAACTAGATATGAACAACAATAGAAACAACAGAAAGCTTACAAACTTGTGGAAATGGAGCAACTCACTGCCGAGTGAAGAACAAACCAAGACAGAAACTTAAAGCTTTCTGGAATTGAATGAAAAAGAATCCAAAAATACCCAAACCCATGGGACATGATGAAGGCTGTTCTAAAAGACAAGGTCATAGTAGAGGGAGAGAGAGAGAGAGAGAGAGAGAGAGAGAGAGAGAGAGAGAGAGAGAGAGAGAGAGAGAAGAAGAAGAAGAAGAAGAAGAAGAAGAAGAAGAAGAAGAAGAAGAAGAAGAAGAAGAAGAAGAAGAAGAAGAAGGAGGAGAAGGAGGAGGAGGAGGAAGAGGAGGAGGAGGAAAGGGAAGGAGGAGAGGGAGGGAGGGAGGAGAGGGAGGGAGGGAGGAGAGGGAGAGGGAGAGGGAAAGGGAGAGAGATTTCCCATTTTAGCAACTTAATAGCATACCTGAAGTTCTAGAACAAAAGAAAACATACCCAAAGAAATAGACATCAAGAAATAACCATACTCAAGGTTGAAATCAATAAAATAGAAACACACATGTGCATACACGCATGCGCGCGCATGCGCACACACACATAATTGCAAAGAATTAATGAATGGAGTTGGTTCTTTGAGAAGATCAGTAAATTAAATAAATCAAATTTAAGTCAAATTAAAGAAAAGGCAAAGAGAGAGGAGATGCAAATTAAAATTACAGACAAACAGACGTAACAGAAGACACCAACCAGGGAATTCAGACAATGTAAGGTCACACTTTAGAACCTGCATTCCCCCACTCTGGCCATGCCAGCCTGCAGTGGCAGGAGGAGAGACATCCAAACACCTGCTGTGGGCACAAATGGACGAGCGTGAGATGGAGAGATGGGAAAGACAATGGACACGATGGAAAGATGGCAGAGGAAGCAAAGCTGAAGGAAGGGGTCATATACTGGGGTAAAGTGAAACTGGAGACTCAACAGCAGTGAGGAATAGGCAGATATGAGGTGGCCTGGGCTGCCACCAAGGGCCCTGTCTGGGTCCATAGCTGTGCTGTAACTGAGATGTATGTCAATGTCTATGGCCTGAGTTACTACCAAAGGCCAAGCAGATGTCCTACGGTCTGGGCTGCCACTGAAGACCATGTGGATATCTGAGGGCCATGCTGCCTTGTGGGGAGGGGAAGAGAGACATGCTGATCTGAGTGGCCTGTGCTGCCACCTGAGGCCATAAGGACATCCAGGCCCAGGCTGTTCCTGGGGGGCCATGTCTGGGTCTGTGTTCCAATGGCAACCAGAGTCTGTGTTGATGTCCCAGGTGCAGGTTACCACCAAAGGCCATGCAGATGTCCCTGGTCTGGATTGTCACCTGAGGCACTGTGTAGAACTGGTCCCACCCCTTGTCGACCACCTCACTTGGGTAAATTGGTCCTTCCCCTTGCCTGGGCAATACAGTGGAGCTCACCCTGATGAGGGGAAGAGGATGAGCCAGGTATGAGTGAGGGAGAGCTTGTACCAGTGAATTGTCAATCTGCTCTGAGCTCCCAGCGGAGATCATGCATGTCTGCACCCACCAAGTGCTCTAGATTCAGTAATGAAAGACACACACACCACACACACACACACACACACACACACACACACACACACACACACACACACACAGCTCAATGGTTGGACACTTCCAAACCTCCCCACTGCTAGCACACACTCCCTTCCAGTATTCCTGAGTTAACACTTTCTAAATAAATATTTTATCTTTGCTGCCCTGTTTCCTTCTGGGCAGCCCTCCCATGGGACCGCTTTCTCTTTGCACCTACATTGCTGGATGATTTCTCTCCTGCAGCTCTTAAATCTAATCTCTCTGCTTCTGAGTCATTGTGATTCTATCCTTCTCTCCTCTTGTGTTTCTTGCCTGGGCATCCTAAAAGACCTGCCTCTTTCACCCTGCCCAGCCATTGGCCATTGGCTCTTTATTGATTAATCAAAAACCAATTGGGGACAGGGACGCTCAGCATCTGGACATGGAGAGCCAAATTAAAACAAAGCATTAGAGCCAATCTCCAACAAAGCCAGCCCTGCCCCTGCTGTGGAGTGACTTGGGTGAAGGAGAGATGTTTTCCTTTCTTCTTGCCCCTCACTGGCTGCAATACTCGAAGCCCTGCTGGGCAGCACAGAAAAATCCTGGTGGAAATGCAAACTTCTACAACCACTACAAAAGTCAGTGTGGAGGTTCCTCAGGGAGCTGGAATAGATCTACCTCAAGATCCACTCTTGTGCATGTGCTATATGATCACACTGTGAACCCCAAGATTGTGTTATTTACTGGAAAATCCTATTTTTAGTTGTGTGACTCAGCCCTAGCACACATCTTTGTTCAAGAGCTTTCTCTTTATTGTAAACAGGATTAAGTAAAGTCGACTATGGGACAAGAGTCAGAGCAAGCAATCAGTTGACCTGGAGTGAACATAGGGGAAAAAAAAAGAGAGTAAGAGTAAGTCAGGAGGACAGATAGAGAGACGCACCAGAAGTAGAAGGGAGAGACATTCAGTCTGAAGGGGTTTGAAAACTGCATGGAGGAGGAGACTTTCTTTCTCCTTTTAGGACATCTGCTGATAAGGAAGGTCAGCTGGGTATTCTCTGCCTCTCCAAGCAGGTTTGACCCCAGCATCTGATTCCAGATTCTTCATCACTAAAAATCAAACAATTGAGATTTTGTTAAAAGCAATAGTCATATACCCAAAGGACTACATCCTGCTACAGAGACACTTGTTCAACCATGTTCACTGAAGCTCTATTCATAGTAGACAGAAATTGGAAACAACCTACGTATCCATCAATGCAAGAATAGATAAAGGAATTGTGGTATATTTACTCAATGGAATATTACTCAGCCATTAAACAATGAAATCATAAAACTTGCAAGTTAATGGATGGTGCTAAAACTTCATCCTCAGTGAAGTAACTCATACCAAAAAAAAGATAAATATTACTTTGTATTCGCTTATAGGTAGCTATTAGCTGGTGAGTTTTCCATAAGCAGGCTGCAATCCATATGACCACAGAGCTTAGGTAAAGGACTAGGAGAGGGATCCCCTAGGAGGGGGAATTGAATAGTTACTGGTGGATGAAGGAGGGAGAACTAGAACTAAAACAGGCAGATCAGCTAACCAGGGAGGGAAGAAAGGGCAAGGGAGTGAATATAGATAGAGACACTTACAACTAAGAGCTATTTGAGGGGTCATATGTACAGCAGAAACTACTTAAAGTATATACATATGTGAAAATAATCACCAAACAACAGAAGTGAGTCCCAACTAGACATCTCTCATCACCAAATGGAACCTCCCAGGTCTGGAAATGGATTACATTCAATTGAGTTGTTAGCCAAAGAAGACCTATGGAAATCTCCAAACAACCTGGGCTATTGCCAAGACTAGTGGTTGCTCTTCACAAAATGGTGGTGAGGCCCTATTGTTGAAGACAGCACTTACACAACTCATTGAACACAGAGAAATCCAGCTGGTCCCTACCTAGAGCCTTCATCCCTACTGACAGTGCTCATGATATTAGAAGGAACTCTGCATGCCACCAGAGGAGAAAGGTAAAGACCAACCCAGATACAAATGCTTTGACCTACAATGGTGATCTGTCTACAAGATATGCTAGTGGCAGAAAGCGTGTGGGAGTAACCAACCAATACTTGATTGGACTTAAGGCCCACTTGATGAGAAAGAACCCATGCCTGACACATAGACCAAGGACCTAGGGGAAACCCAAATACCACTGTTCTGCTAACCAAACATAGCAATAAAATGATTCCTAACAACATTCTGTGTTCATAGACCAGTGTCTCACTCAGCCATCGTCAGAGAAGCTTCCTCTTGTGGGAGCCGGGAACTAATGCAGAGATCCACAACAGGACAGTGTACAGAGTGAAAGACCTTGAAATGCTCAATCCTAAATGAGATGTCTCCATCAAGCCCCTGCCCTCAGAGCTTGGGGAAACTTGCTGAAGAGGAGATGGGAAGGTTGTAAGAGCCAAAGTGAGTGGAGAATACGGGGGGGAGGGGGGCTTTCCAAACACAGCAAGACAAATACCAATATGAACTAACAGAGGCTGTGGCAGTACACACAGGGCTGCAGGGGTCTAACCCAGATGGGGTCCCAGCACTGAGAGGGGACAAGCCCCCGATCCTAACCCAGAAGCTCTCTCCAATTGTGTCAACTTGCTCACAAAGGAAAAAATAATTTCCTCTAACAGAATTTCATTGGGTACGCAAACCTCTCTCAAGGACAACTCCCAAGCCCAACAGTAAATGGCCAACCACAAAATGAATTTAGTGGTAATTTGGGGGAGGGGGTTCAGTTCTCTTACATTTCTATTTATCAGTTCACCTTTGACAACAGTCAGGGCAGGAACTCACACAGGGCAAGAACTTGGAGACAGGAGCTGATGCAGAAGCCGTGAAGGGATGCTGCTTACTGGCTTGCTCCTCAGGGCTTGCTCAGCTGCTGTTTTATAGCACACAGGACCACCAGCAAAGGGATGATGCCACCCACAGTGGGCTGGGGCCTCCTACATCAGTCACATTAAGAAAACGTCCTACGGAATTGCCTAGTCTTCTGGAGGTATTTTTTTTTTAAATTGAGGTCCCTTCATCCACATGACTCTAGGCTTTGTCAAACTGATAAAACAAAATTAGCCAGCACACTACCCAAAGCAGTTTTAAATGTGACTCTCTGATAGAATACCTACTTGACTCGTATACAGAATGTGCCAATTTAAAGAAAGCTTCATTGGTTGGGTACATGGCTCAGTCAATAAAGTACTCACTATGCAAGAATAAAAACCTTAATTTGACTCCCAGCACCCACATAAATTGGATGTGGGGACTTTGCATCTATACAGCTCTGGGGAGGGGGACCCCAGAGTTGCTAGCCAGCCAACCTAGCCAAGTCAGTGAGCTCCAGGTAGGGCAATTGAGGAAAACACCATTGCTGACCTCTGGCTTCTACATACTTACACGCATGCGTGCATACACACACACACACACACACACACACACACACACACACACACACACACACATAAACCAAAAAAGTAAAAAGAACCAGCAAATAAATAAATAGAAACTGTCCAAGCCCAAAATAAAAAGAACTGACTTACCTGGTAGCATGAGTCTCCTTCTTATACTTCTTGTCCCCTAAAATGTCTAGTAACTCACGAAGCTTTGTTTATCAGTCTAATTCAAAGAATTCTTTTATTAAGTCTCCGAAAAACAGGTTCTGGTTTTTAATTGGAGTTGCATTGAATTTATAGACTAATTAGGTGAGCCTCAACAGGGTTATAATTGTGTCTTCCCACCCACTGCTCTTCGTTTATTTACATCGTATCCTTCCTTCCATTGGGTTTCACATTTTTCTTCATAAAGGTCTTAAGACTTTTTATTATGTTAATTCCTAGAAAACTTACAGATCTGTTGGGTCTGGGAGCTTTCATGATTTTAATTGGTAATTTATTTTCATGCACATTTTATAATGAGTTATTTCTAGACTGAAAGTTTCTACTAGTATTGGTCTTTTCACCCCCAAATCTTGCTAAAGTTTAATTATCTTATTAATTGTAATGCCTTGTCTACTCTCTCCAGTTTACCATGTAAATTTTCATACTATTTAAAAAGGCATGACAGTTTTGTTTCAATCCTTTATTACATGTGATATAGATTCAGCTGTATATACAAGAGACATAAATAACCATGGCTCCAAGAAGACATAAATTCAACCAGGTAGGGTGGTGCACACCTGTAATCCCAGCATTTGGAAGCCTGCGGCAGAAGGATCAAGAACTAGAGGCCAGCCTGGGCTATTTGGTGAGTTCAAGGCCAGCCTGGGCTATAGAGCAAAACTGTCAACAAATGACATTTATTTTGTTTCCATGTAAGAGTCTGAGTGTAGATTTGGGAGAGTTGATATCCCTGCAGCCATTAGGCTGCTGGCTAGACCACCACTCTTGGATGCAGCCTCACCATCTAGTTGAAGGCTTGGTGTCTTCATACCTTTCATGTTCCCTACAGCAAGGCATAGGGCAGATGGAAGAAGTTACACACACATTCTTACTTCCAACCCACTAGCCAAAACCTAGCTTTAGAGTCTGAAAATCCATTTACTCACTTCGCTCTTCCATAACTTTCTGCTTATCATGAGTTCTTTCAAACTTCCTGAATTTTTTTCCCTTTCCTAGTTATTTGAATCAAAAACTAAGTCCACTTATTATCTCTCTCGCTTGTTTCAAATTACACTTATATCTATGAATTTCTCTCTTAATGTAGTTTTAATTGTATCAGGAAAATATCACCATGTGCCACTTTGGCTCACTAAGTCCTAATAATTCTGCATTTCCCCCCTTGTGACGGGTTCCCCAAGACTAGAGTTCACCAGTGCTCCGTCTTGCTTGCTGCAATGCTATAAGAAACTGGCATCTCTGAAAACCAATGAGGACTAGTTGAGAGGTCAGAATCCTGCCACCAGGAGTCAACCTCAGACCTCCACAAGCATGTGTACGTACACACACACACACACACACACACACACACACACACACACAAACATGTGCCACATATACACATCCCACATAGCCCATACACACACATATACAAATATATACCATACATACACACCACACATAGTACATACGACACACACCACATACCACACAGACACACATAGACGTGCAAACATGTAACACACACACACACACACAGAATCATCTAGGACAGAAAGCTTTGAGTACATGTAAATGTGGGTGGTGCCATTTCATGGGCCTGAATCCCAGACTGATTAAAGAAGCTGGAGCTGGAAACATGGTTAAGTAGTTTAGAGTATGTGCAGCTCTTGCAGAGGTCTCAAGTTCGGTTCCCAGCTCACAACCACCTGAAGCTCCAGGGGATCTGACGCTTTCTTTTGGACCTCACAAGCACCTACACTGACGCATGCACACACACACACACACACACACACACACACACACACACACACACACACATAACCAAAAATACCTTGGGGCTGGAGAGATGGCTCAACAATCAAGAGCAGTTGTCATTCTTACAGAGGACCCCAGTTTGATTCCCAGCATCCACACGGTGATTCACAACCATCTATAACTCCAGTTCCAGAGTGCACATGATACCTAGACATACATTCAAGAAGAAAAACATTCATATACATAGAAAGATAAGTCTACAAATAATTTTAATTAATTTTTTTATGAAAGGAGAGCGCTGTGAGCAGGCACATCACTCACCCACCTCTGCCTCTTGACCGTGTGATGTAACCAGACACCTCAGACCCCTGTGTGATCAGCTGCTTGTGGGCCTTCCCCACCATGGTGGACCGCACCCTCAAAGTGTGAGTCATAAAAAAAAATCCTTCCTAAGGTTACTCTTGTCTGGTATTTCCTCACAGCCACAGTAAGTCCCATACACTCCCACAGCATCATCTGCCCCCATCTGAGAGAGGTTCACCCCCACAGCCACAAGATCCAGGCCCCTCTCCCTTAACCTTGATCTCAGCTGCCAAGTCACCTTACCTTGAGGGACAACACAGTCAGTCTCTGGGGATCTAGGTGTGAATGCCCAAATAAATGTGCAAGCTCTGAGTCCTCCTGCCTCAGGTGACTTGTGATTTTCTTACGTTTCCGACACAATATTCAGAACACACAGAGTCATTTCTCACAAATTTGCTGAGACTCTCTTGGTGGCATTGAACATACATTAATGATTTTATAGCTCTTCTGGGTGTACCCAGAATAATATATTCTGTGTCTAGCCTGTAAAGTTAGATTTACCTCCACTCATTTTAAAGAAGCAATCATGGTGTTAAACCTTTCTCTGTTGGGAGCAGGGAAGTCGGTTTGACTTGTCAGCCGTTGAGTAGTACATGCCAAAATCCCAAGTGTGATCCTTGGCTTCTGTGTCTCCTCCTGTTTCTATTACAGGGGACTTTCAGGATTTCAAGGCTGCGGTGATGGGCCATATGCCAGCGATTACTAGATCTTCTAGGTTTGCTCTTCCTACATCCTCGTGAGACACCTTGCCCTGCCTATCATTTGACTGTCATTTTGCCATAGTTTTATGAGATTGGGTTTGTTTGGGGTAAGGGGTGCTGACCAGTCTTATGTCACCTTACTACAAACTGGAGTCATCAGACAGGAGGGAACCTCAGCTGAGAAAATGACTCCATAAGATCCAATTGTAAGGCATCTTTTAAATGAGCGATCAATAGGAGAGGGCCCAGCTCATCCATGGGCTGCTCATCTTGGATTCTATAAGAAGGCAGGCCAAGCAAGCCATGGGGAGCAAGCCAGTAAGCAGCACTCCTCCATGGCCTCTGCATCAGCTCCTGCCTCCAGGTTCCTGCCCTGTCTAGGTTCCTGTTCTGACTTCCTTCGATGAAGAACAGCAATTACGTAAGCCAAACAAATCCTTTCCTTCCCAGCTTGCCTTTCGGTTATGGTGTTTTGTTACAGCGATAGAAACCCTAACTAAGCCAGGGTTTGGGGGTCTAGTTGTATTACATTGTTGCTGTTTGTGTAGCTCAGAGTAGCCTTGAACTTCTGGTCCTTCACCTTACAAATGCTAGAGCGCAGGCATGTGTTACCATAGCCGATATTATGCAGCGCTGGGGATCCCTCCTAGGGCTTTGTGTTTGCTATGCAAGTAGTCTGCATCCACGGCCCTGGTAAGTATGCTTTGTGTGATGCTGGGCTACTGGGTTCTACTTCATTCATCTTTGGCGGGCGTCTCTTCTCATCTATTCATTCCCATTTAGCTACTGCCTCCTTTCTCAGATGTGCCTACGGAGATAATGTATTGCTGGGTCTGGGATTTGTTCATTCGGCACATCAGAGCCTCTCTGATACTTGGTTGCCATTTTTCTTTCACAGAGTGTCTGCTCTGAAGATATTTAATTATGTCTGACTTGGCCATGACTCCTTTAAGGTACCCTGTCCCGTGGCTAGTGTTGGTTCTGGGATAGACGAGAGTCTAGGTGCTTGAAGAGACATCCCTGCTGACATCCATTCTGCCTTGAGACTCTGCAGTGGTAGCAGTGAAGGTCGTGACCTCAGGAAATGGGCATAAAATCAACGTGAATGCATTTATGTGCTTGTTGACCTGCTGATTGCTGAGCTGTTGTTGATAATGTGTTTATTCCAGTTCTGGGGCCCTGTGTGTCCACTTTGCACCTCACCTCTGGGGTGCTGGGGTGCTGGGGTGCTGAGGTGTGGTCACTTGGGGAGAAGAAATACAGGGGAGCTTTGCTACATTCCTTCCTTGTGGACATTGGGGTGCCAGTCTCATGGCATGCCAACACCAGATCAGAGAGGCAGAACACAGCCTAAAATAAGGGCCTAGCCCATGTCTCTCCGGATGAGAAATGGCATGGACTGGGGCCGAGGCTGTGGTTCCCAAACTCCTGAATACCCAGATGCTGCTGGGAACCTTGAAGAGCTGAGAATGAGGGGACCTGTGGTCCACTGATGAGCCCCTGTCAGGTTGGGTGGAGTGGGGCGAGGGCTTAGCTCAGGGGTGAGTGTCAGGAGTTCAGAGGGACCTTCTGCAGGAGACTCAGGTGGTGCCAATTGGTAACACAGGCTTCCCCCACCTCCGTCCTTGAGGAAAGAGACAGCCCTTGCCTCTCCAAACTGTTTATTCATGGTGAAAAAATAGATACATATAACTTACCCAGGGTGGACCAGAGATTAAATACTAATTGCAGGAAGGAATGTCCAGGAAGGGAAGTTTATTGACTAAACCTTCAGGGTGGTCCATCTAGTTACCTCATTAGCATGGAGAACGCTGGGCTCCGTGCTACAGTGACCAATTACTATGGTCCTCTCGGTGGGGTGCTGTTGTCACATGCTCCAGTACAGGAACTGAGTCAGGAGCAGATTCAAAGACCTTTCATCTCAATTAGGAGAATTGCTGGAGTTCTTTAATCTGCTCCATCTTGTCAGTTTTTCTGTCTGGTGACATGGTTCCACTTGCCCCACAGGTCCCCTGCCCCATACAAGCCAAGGTCTCCTTCTGTACCAAGCAATGCCCTCCTCCTACCAAAGCAATCTGCAGAAAAGGTGGGACCCAAGTAAAACCAGTTCTCACCCCATCCTGCCTTCAGTTTCCTCCTCTACCAACTCCCCATTCCCTGCCCTGCACCAAACAACCCCTTTTCACCAAAGACTTGAGGGCCAGTGGCCAAATGAGACTCGAGCCCCATCACCCACCCTCATCTCTCCTGGGATACCTGCAGAGTGGGGACCAGAAACTGCTAACTTCTTGATCAAACAATAAATTCAGCTTAGCTTATAGCAGATTTGTTCTCCATGTAAAGAAATCATACAGCTGCTTGTGGTCCATAAATCAACCTCATTTATATGTCGAGAATCACCTACAGGGAGGCTGTTGAGAAAATAGAAGCCCTTTTTATTTTTGTTTTCGGTAAGAGATATCGTCACATGATTCAAAATAAGTACATGTATGAAGTGCTGCCGTGAAGTCCCCTCCGTATGTAGCCACTAACACTGGCTCCTCCCTCATCTCTCCTGGGTCTCAGGAGAGGTATACAAACGAGCATGAGGATGAATTAGACGTGCAGGTGTGCAAATGCACCCTTATTTACCTTCCCACACGGGCCTGCGCTCTAGCCACCCTACCCACTGTTTGACCTTTGCTGTAGCTGTCTGCCTGCTTGTCCTCCTCAGGAAGGTTCGTCATTTTTTGCCACAACTGTCTAGGACCCCAGGCACAGAGGGCTGCCGTGTATGTAGCGATCTCTCTCAGGCAGACATCGCAACTGTTTCCAGTCTTCTGCCGTCACAGTGCTCCATGAGATAATAAAGTTTAAACAGTGGGGTGGAGAAGATCTATTAACCAGTCTTGGCATCTTGTTACAGACACATTTGCAGTAACCTCTCTCCCCCACTGTTATTTCCTCCCCCTGTAATTTTTTTATTTTTCTGGATGTCAAATGTTGATGCTTTATTGCAGTTTACCACATCGTTCAGGGTCATTTCAGTGGTTAGACATGCACAATAAAAGAGAAAAATGTGCGTCTGTGGAAGTCTTGAAAGTCAACAACAGAAGCAAATCTCCCATTTGCTGGATGCCTTCGGCAGCCCTGGTGGGAACCAGCAAGGAGACAGGGATTCTGCAAGCTCAACACACAGGGGAACAATCGGACACATATGCCACTCTTTTGCCACAGAAAGCCGTGTCTGCCAGTCAGGCCTCAGTTCACAGAGTTAAGGACACAACAGGATACATAGGAACTTTTTTCTCAATGCACTATAGCTTTCAAAAACCCCATTGCTGCACACTTGTAATGTTCAGAAAACTGAGGCAGGGGCATTGATTATAGGCCACTGTGGGCTACAAAAGGGACCCTGTCTCAAAAAAAATTAAAAATAGATGCCATACTTCTTCAATACCCAAGAGCATTAAAAGCATTCTCTTGTACAGCTGTGCATATGCACACGTGCGTGCACACATACACACAACACAAATGTAATAAAAAGTCAAAAGCTAGACGAAGAAAACAGAACAAAATTTAGTTGGCAGCCCCTTCACTGATGCTGTTCTTCTCAGCGGTAATAAGCACCAAATCACTTTTCTCTATGATCCATTTTGTCACATGTTCATAGGAGTTGAGCAGGAACGACATCATGAGGGTGACATCATCAAGATGACATTACAAGCCGCTTAGCTAGATGCCTGTAGCCTTACTAAAGCACTGGGAGCTGAGCAGCATTTACATTTCACAGATAAAGAAACCAATGTTCCATTGCTCCAAGAACAGCCAACAGTTATGGACACCAATAGGAAGGAGAGAAAATGCAGACTAACAAGCAACCGTGAGGAGCAGTCACACTCTCCTGTGTGCTAACAGTAACTATCTGAATTTTTTCTAATTTGCAATGGGGGCTGGGCATACAGACCTGGTGGCCCAGCAGGTCATTCATCAGTAAACAGGGTCCTAATGGGAAGGTGCCAGGGGATAAGAAAGCTAGAGAAGATACAAGCTGGGTCAGGAGGTCTTGCATAAGCTATGTCTCATGCCAAGGAAGTTTATTAAATATAGTATCTGTCGTGGTTTGAATATGCTTGGCCCAGGGACTGGCACTATTTGGAAGTGTGGCCTTGTTGGAGTATGTGTGTCACTGTGGGTGTGGGCTTAAGACCCTCACCCTGGCTGTCTGGAAATCAGTCTTCCACTAGCATCCACTAGATGAAGATGTTGAACTCTCAGCTCCTCCTGCACCACGCCTGCCTGGATGCTGCCATGCTTCTGCCTTGTGATAATGGACTGAACCTCTGAACCTGTAAGCAGCCCCAGTTAAATGTTGTCCTTTATAAGAGTTGCTTTGGTCATGGTGTCTGTTCACAGCAGTAAACCCTAACTGAGACAGCGTCATGCATCCTGTTTACAGAGGAAGAACGGCCAAGGTCTGCAGAGAGCTAAGTTAGACAGCATTAGCAAAGAGAAGACAGGTTACCTCCGACCAGGACCGATTACCTCAGCCCAGAAGGAAGAGTTAGATCTTCTGAAGCAACAGCAGCATTGACTCCTTCAAGGCACCGGCTCCAGCCTCAGACAGACCCTGCCAAGCCCACTCCTGGACAAGGACAAAGTCCCCTTTGTCCCCCAATCAGAGCCTATGATAAAAAGCATGGGCTGGACTGGCATCCCACAGCAGAGTTCAGTGGGTACATGCACACATCATACACACAAAAAAATAAGAAAAAAATGCTCATGGGTCAAGACACAAAATACTGAACAGGGACTGTCAACATTTACTGAAGAAATATAAACCAAGAGGGGAGAGAGAGAGAAATCACATGAACCCTGGCACTGATCTGTGCAGGTGTGCGCTTCTACAGCAATGGTTTTGCTATATTTAGAACAAAATATCTTAAATAATATTTAAATATCTAAAAATCAGGCTTAAAATGTCCATTCTTTTTTAAAAAAGAGAGACAAGACATGAAATTGGTAGTTGGGGGTTGGGGATGCATGGGTGATTTGGAAAGGGGAAAGACAGTAATGAACTAAACACATTGCATTTATGTATGAAATTAGCAAAAAGCCAAAAGAGCATCTAAAAGTCATGCAGAGAGCAGAGTGGGCAGGAGATCAGTGTGAGCCCAGCGGCCATTGCTTAGGATAAACTTTGGCACACACAGAGTTCTATCCTGAGAGGACAAAATGTATTTGACGACACTCGGAGGTCATAAAAGAGAAAGACTCAATTGGATTGTTAACTTCAGGGTGAGGACACTGGGGGTTTTCTGTTTGCCCCTGCGGAGTTTTCCCTTTTGTCCATGTTTCTGTTAGAGTTTTCTTAGGGCGCACCGTAAAAGCACAGACACAGAAGCCAGTCATCCTGTGGGGACTCAGCGGGCACTAGCCAGCAATCCGCTTACTCCAGTGTGAGCAGTGCTGTGGAGTCTCCCTGTAAGGAACTTTCACAGCCAGAACACCATGAGGCACCAGTAAGCATGCTGGCAGGACACTGCACCCTGTTCTGTTTTTGCTAAAATTCCCTCCCTGGGGGAAACGTAAAGGAACATCACCCTCCTCTCAACAACAGACCAAGCTACCATTCTGTCTAAGTTCTCTTCAGAGTAACAGTGAATTTATTGGGCTCCTTCACGGAGCCTTGCTGTGTAGAAACAGCATGACCTAGGTAACTCTTAGAAGAAAAAAAAAAAGCCTTTAATTGGGGCTTGCTTACAATTTTAGATTAGTCCATGATGATCATGGTAGGAAGCAGATGGGCGTGGCACTGGAGAAGCAGCTGAGAGCTTTACATCCTGATTCACAGGCAGTGGGCAGAGAGAAACTAACATGAGCCTGGTTGGGTTTGTGAAACGTCAAGTCCACCTTGCAGTGACATGTTTCCTCCAGGGTCCCACCTCCTAATCCTTCCCAAACAACTCCACTAACTGGAAACCAAGCATCTATAAACTTATAAGTATAGGTCTCATTCTCATTCAAACTATCATATTCTATCCCCTGGTCCCCATAAGATTGTAGCCATACCAAAAATGCAAAGTGCATTTAGTCCAAGACTCAAAAGACTCCAAAAGTCCCCATAGTCTTTCACAGTCTCGACACTGTTTAAAAGTCCAAAGTCTCTTCTGAGACTCACGACAGTCTCTTAAACCTTAAACCCTTATAGAATCAAAATCAAAACGCAGAGCACATTCTTCCAACATACAATGGCACCAAATATACATCGCCATTCCAAAAAGAAGGAAAGAACCATAGTGAGGAACACTGAACCAAAGCAAGGATGAAAACCAGCAGGTCAGGTTCCAATCTGTGACTCCATGTCTGACGAGAAAGGGTTCATCAGATGGCTCTTCCCTTCCAGCTCTCCTGACTATCACACACTTGTCTCTCTTGGGCCGGCTCCAGACCTGCAACTCTCCTTTATATGTGTCCCACAGCTCTCGTAGATCCGACATCTTGGGGTCTCCAATGCGATCCAGCCTTCAGAGCTTCATGCAATGGTCTCTCCGGGTCTCCATGTAGGGACTCCCCTGCCACATAGCTGGCCTCAGTGGTTTTCCTTCCCCACAGAGGGAGGTTCCACAGCTTCTATCTCGTATGTTTCTTAACTCTAAAGCCAGAAACATGTAGCTGAAGCAGCCAAGTTCTTCCGCTTGCTAGGGCTGGAACCCAGACCCACTCCTTGGATTTCGTATGTTTAAGCAGTCCATTGCCGATGGTTTTCCTTGCTGCTTAAACCTTCCTTTAATCCCGTTGACAAGTTGGGAAGCTTAGCTGGATGAGGTCTTGCCCCAAGGGCACTACTCCCTTTATTCCATTTTGATTCAGGATGGATGGATAATCTCTTGTGTACTAAGTGGAAGCATCACCTGTCAATAAAAACCTAATAGCCAATAAGCTGAGACAGGGTTAGAAGGTGGGACATCTGGCAGAGAGGAGGGAACTCTGGGAAATAGCTAGGCACCCAGACTCAGAGAAGTTGGATATATGAAATTGAAGACAGGTAACCAGCCATGTGGCAGACGTACAATGGTATAAATGGATTAACTGGGCTAGTTGGGGTACAAGCCTAGCTTATGACCTAGGCATCTGTTAATAACTAATATCCTCCAAGTCATTATTCAGAAACTGGGACACAGGTGGAAAGGGCCACACTTACATCAGCCCGTACTTTTACCCCCTTGAGCACAGGACCTGGTTCCAACATTACACTTCCTGCTGTTCTTTTTCTCCTCAAACGGAAGTTTGTATTTCTCTTCACACCACTTGCTCCTTTCTGTTGTAGGCAGGCATTGTAGATAGATCACTAATAACCACATGACACGGTCACCACTGGGCCATCTTAAAAATCTCTGCCAACAATCTTAATGCAAAACTCTTCAATTTAGCCTCAAGCACACTTTTAGGGTAAGGGCAAAAGACAGCCACATTCTTTGTCAAAATATCAAAAAAATGGACTCCAGGCCAGCTAGTAATATTCTTCTCCTCTGCAATCTCTTGAGCTGTGACCTCAGAGTCCACACTGCCCTCAGTACCACTGCCTTCCACACTCCTCCTAAGAAGGTCCATTAAGCCCTGCTCAAAGCATTCAATCTCTTCTCTAGGGCAAAGTCTTTCATATTCCTCCAAACAATAGCATGGCCCTACCTGACAGTCAGTCCCTGGTACCCGAGCCCCTGGTCCCAACTTCTGTCTCTGCTCCTATTCTATTGCTACAAAGACACACCATGGCCAAGGAAGCCTTTAACTGGGGACTTGCTTACCTCAACATCACACTGGTGCATGCTGTCTAAATGCACAGGGAGCTTCTACTTGGTGTTCATCCGAAGGTGTTAAGTGAGACAAGGGTGACTGCCCTTCCTTGATGTTCCCTACACCCAACTCTGTCGTGTAAAATGAAAACTGCCACTAGAAGAAGCTGAGAGGGAGGAGGATGGCCTCAGTGCCAGTCAGGGAATAGTCCTCACTTACCGTTGCTCTAACTACTGGCACTGATGGGTTGGACTCTAAGGACCTTCTTAGGGCAGAGCAACCTTCCCAGCAGCCTCAGCCACCCTAAGACCCTGGATGGTACCATCCTTGGACCAGCACTGGCAAAAGCAACAAGTACCACCATTGGGTTAGAAAAATCCTTTGGGATGGAAGAACCCAATCCAAAAGGCAAAAGTCATTCCAAAAATTTAGCCTCAAGCACACTTTTAGGGCAAGGGCAAAAGTTTTGTTTTGTTTTTAATTAGAACTTTTCCAAATAAAAATTAAAAAGGGATACAGTTACCCCCAGCAGTGTTCCTCATACCCTATGCTGGTTAATAGTGACGAGATGACAAGCTATGAGAATCACTTAGGGGACAGGCCTCGGGGCTTGCCTGTGAGGGGTTATTTAGGTGAGGTTAATTAGAATGGGAAGACACATATTAACTGTGGGTGGCACCACCCCCTGGGCAGGGCACTGGATTAAATATAATGGAGAATGTTTGCACAGATGCAAAGTGACCAGCTGCCTCCTACTTCTGCCCACTTATCATCTTTCCCTCCATCATGGATAAATTCCTTTGCACTCTGTGTTGAAAGAACTCCATCTCCCTTAAATTGATTCTTGACATGTATTTTGGTTACAGTAGCATACATTTAAAGATACATTTTTATTTTTTTAATTGTGCGTGCGTGTGTGTGTGTATGTGTGTGCGTGCGTGCGTGCGCGCGTGCGTGCGTGTGTGTGTGTGTGTGTGTGTGTGTGTGTGTGTGTGTGGCAGGACTTGGAGGCTATGATCCTGTAAGTACTAAAGGTGCCCTTGAAGGACAGAACAGCAGATCTCCTGGAGCTGGAGTTACAGCCAGTTATGAGCAGCCGCACACAGGTCCTGAAAACTAAACTCAGGTCCTCTGCAAAAGCCACACGTGCAGCTGGGAGGTAGTGACCCAGTCCCTTCACTCTGGAGGCAGAGGCAGGCAGATCTCTGAATTCAACGTCAGGCTGGTCTACAGAACAAGTTCCAGGACAGTCAGGACTACACAGAGAAACCCTTTCTTTAAAAACAAACAAACATCCATAACATGCTACAGTGATGAAGGAGTTCTCAGGGCTACCAACCTTACAGTAGAGGTTGAGTAGTAGTATATTTCTCCTACATTGAAAAAAAAAAAACAAACAAACAAACAAACAGAAAGCTCTCAACTGTAGTTAAAGCCATAAAGCCATTTCTTTTTTTTTTTTTCTTTTTTCTTTTTCTTTTTTTTTTCCGGAGCTGGGGACCGAACCCAGGGCCTTGCTAAATCCCCACTGAGCTAAATCCCCAACCCCATAAAGCCATTTCTAAGCTCGTGCTTTTCCCACCCGTTTATTTTGTTTCCCAAAATAACAACCCTGAGACTTCTTATGTATGAATAAGTGCTTAGGCCAATAGCTTTGCCACTAGCTCATATCTCAATAATCCAGTTTATTCTACTGAAAGTGTGCCACATGGCTGGTTTACTTTCTTCTGAGTTTCATGCATCTGTCTTCTTCTCAGAGTTCAGGGCAAGTCTCCCAAGCCTCACTATCTCCCAAAATCCTCTTGGTATACCAGAATCTCCACCTCCCTATTTCCTGCCTCAGCTAATAGGCCAACAGCCTTTTATTGACAGGTGATGCTTCCACACAGTAGAGATTCTCTCTATACTTAGCCACCCCCCTTTTATCTCCTTTTATTCTATCTGGAATCCAAGCCTGTGGGATGGCACTGCCCACATTGGTTAGGTCTTCGGTCCTTGGTTAAACGTATCTGGAAGCAGCATCACCAATACATTCAGACACAAATCTCCTAGATCAGAGGTTCTCAAACCTGTGGGCTGTAATACCTTTAGAGGGTCAAATGATGTTTTTACAGGGGTCACACATCAGATACCCTGCATGTCCGATATTTACAATATGATTCATAACAGTAGCAAAACAGTTATGAAGTAGCAACAAAAATAATTTTATGGTTGTGGGTCATCACAACATGAGGAATTGTATTAAATGTTCATGGCGTTAGGAAGGTTGAGATTCATGGCTCGAGATGGTTCCAAATCCAGTTAAACCGACAAGGAAACTTGATCATCACCCGCTTGGCCTCTCACATTTTGCCTGATTTGTACTCAGCAGAGCAAAGGGCACCAATGTCCCCTGACAGTGCCACATTCTCTTTCCAGACTTTACCATTTAGGCCCCTTGTCCTTGATCCTTTGGTGGTCTCTGTTACCTTCAAACACTGTTTTCTTCCACCTTGGGCTTTTTAGTTGGTTTTAGTGGCGAGCTCACGTACAATAGGCTAGTTCAAGCCCTAGGCTAGTTCACCGGATGTGGAAAGCCCTAGGCTAGTTCACCGGATGTGGAAAGCCCTAGGAGGCACGGAATGGAAACACGCACTAAGTTGGGCTCTCATGTGAATGGGAAAAGGGCAGCAAAGCTGTAACCTGAAAGACAAGATTCTGCAGCAAGGGGGAGCACTGCCTGATTCTGGTCTCTTCCCCGCTCTTAGGTGGATCATTTGAACTTAAGATCTTGTCCAAGGGAAACCGGAAGTTCCGAGCAGATCCGTAGGGAATAATACTGGGCTGGTCACTTTGCTTATCCTGTGACCAAATATTTGTAAGACAACTTAAAGGAGAAACTATTTTGGCTCTCAATTTGAGAACAGTCCATTGTGGTATGGAAGGCAGAGCAGAGGGGGATAACTCAGGGCTGTGGTGAAAAGAGTGCGCAGTGAGGCTGGGGACCAGGAAGATAGAACCAGAAAGGGCTATAAGCCTCAAAGTTGACACTCCTAGGGACCCAGTTCCTGTAGTGATGCCCCAACCTCCCAACGGATCCATAATCTCCCAGAACAATGCCACCAGATACAGACCAAGTACTCCTAAACACTTGAGTCTGTTGGAGAAATTGTACACCCCAAATATGACAAATACCTAGAGCTAGCTAATAATTAGATTTCCCTTTTGATATCTCCTTGTTGCTTGCTTGCTTGTTTTTGAGACAAGGTCTATATGTAGCCCAAGCTATCCCTGAAGTTGTGATCATCCCGCCTCTACTTCCTGATGCCAGGATTCCAGGTGGGAGCTACCATACCCAGTTTTATTATTCAATTTTTCTAAAAGTAAGCTTTGTGTTTGAGAGTGAATTTCATTTGAACATGAGAGGAAATGAATGAAATGCCAGAGATACTGTGAGAATAATTTAAAATATCGCTGGCACTCACTATGTGAATCAGACTGAATCCGAAAGTAAGACACATGCACTGGAACAAAACAAATAAACGTGATATTAATCACAACACAGAAGACACAAGATATTATGATTCAAAACCTCCCAAAACACAAGAGCCTTTCCTAGAGATTCGGAATGGTTCAGAAACAAACCAGTCAAGTTCCCAAGAGCATACATATGACTCATGGGCAGGCCAGTGTGTAAGATCGGCTGTTCCTTTTTAATAAACTCCTCTTGCTGAATCAGACTTGACGGATGCTCCAGTTAGAGTGTTTGCTAATGGTCACTGTGTTCTAGTACACGTTCAGCCTTGCCAAAGACACCTGACTTTTCTTACCCTATTCCTCTACAGCGCAGGCCTGAGCCACCCTCAGGCTGTGATACTCAAATGAAGTTGCTCATGTGATTTGGGCACAAGATGGTCATGAATGGTCTTGTACCCAGAAGATTGTCCCTATGGTCTTGAAACTGGTATATGGTGACCACACCTGCTTCCCTTAATTGCCCAGAACTGTATAGTAAGAATTTTGGTTTCTTTAAAAATAACACAGACATAGAAGAATGGTTTCATTTTAATCCCAGGTGTGGGATATGGGACTGCTTCAGATTGTCCGCAGCGGCTGACTATGATTTGACCCATGCTCTAGCATGGACGTGATTTGGCCAGCTGCAGATAGTTTCTGTGATTGTGTGACTTTAGGAATTCTGGAGACTTTTTAGAGGGTATATAAATCCTAGGGCCCTGAGGTGGGGTGAGGTGGGCTGGGCTGGGCTGGGCTGGGCTGTTGGTAGGGTTTTTTGGGGTTTTGGGTTTTTTTTTTGTTTGTTTGGTTTTTGTTGTTCATTGGTTGCAGTTTGTTAAGTAGCTGTGTGCAAAGAACAAAGAAGAAATTAGATATTCCAGCTGCGAAGATTAAATTTTCCCATGGAACTCCATGCCCCTAATCAGTAGGAAGTAGTCTGATTATAATGTCACCCCCTTTCCTTTCTCAGCAGGAAGTGGTCTACGATGCCATCCCCTTTCTATGCTTTTTTCTCTATCTGCCTACCTAGCATTAGGGGGTGGAGAAGGATTGAAGAAGGCAGGCCCCACACAGTAGCCAAAGACAGCTGCAGACCTGGTTATGAAGACTCCTAGTCCACTTCAGGCTGGAAGTATGCACTGGTCTCCACGGCTGCTTTCCTCCAGGTGACTCTGCCTTGGGATGACTTTGCTTTGCAGTGTTGACTTGTTTTGTTTTGTTATTGTTTGAGCCAGTGTCTCCTGTATCCCAGGCTGACCTCCATCTGGCTATGTAGACTTCAGTGACCTTGGACTTGTGATCCTGCTGCCTCTGCCTCCCAAATGACAGGATTACAGACTTGCACAACCTTGCCAGTTTATTAAATGCTGGAGCTCCATCCCAGGGTCTTGTACATACTGAGCAAATCCCCAGCCCTGGAGTGTGGACTTTAATACAGATCTGGCTGCCAACTGCCATTCACACGAGCAGTCTTGAGCTGTTTCCCTACAGACGTCTCCTGACCTGCCATGGGTTTTTATTGTCTGATGTGACTCCTGTGACCACGTCTAGAAATGTCATTTTAAACTCACTTTCCTCCCCTTCCTCTGATTTCTCTCCAAACTTTTTATTAAGATTTATTTTCTGAGTGCTTTGCAACATGTATACAAGTGTACCGTGTGAGTACCTGGTGCCCACAGAGGTCAGAAGAGGGCATCAGATTCCTCGACACTACAGTCATAGATAGTTAGTTATAAGCCGCTATATGGTTACTGGGAATCGAACCCAGGTCTTCTATAACATGTGCTCCTAACTGCTGAAACATCTCTCCAGCCCCATCTTCCCAGATTCATATTTAACCACTGAATATTTTCTGCCTTTATTTTTAGGTACCGATATGAAGAGTTTTTATTTGTTGTTTTTGACACGAGGTTTCACTGTGTAGTCTTAACTGGCCTGGACCTTACTGCTCAGACAAGGCTGAATTCAAACTCACAGAAATCCACTCACCTCTGCTTCCAGAGCACGGAGATTAAAGGTCGATGCTGCCATGTCTGGCTGTGCATGTTTTTGGTTGTTGTTGTTTTTTTTAAATAGATAACTCTTTAAATTGTATTTAATGAGCTTGAAAAAGGTTTGGCAGTTAAAAGCTTCTGGAAGAGGGTGAGTCCTTTTTCTTTAAGCGTATTGACTGTGGTAAACTGACCACGCTCCAGTGGAAGACCACACAACAGAGGATGTATGAGCAGCACTCATCGGATGTGATGCTGTGAAAGGGGGTGGATGTGGAGAACAGAAAACTGGGTGGACAGGGAAGAGAAACGATCTGAAAGGAGTTTGGAGAGGGGTCAATAAGATCAAAACATCTTACAAAATTCTCAAAGAACTAACAAAAATTTTAAATAAAACATTTAAAAATTTAAAAATCATCTTTATAGTATCACATGTGATATTCCATTCACATACACACCCTACTGCACTTTCTCGTTCTCTACACAACTCCTTCTTTCCCATGAGGTCTCCTCCTCTCCCACTCATCCCCGACCCAGGCCTCATGCAGGCAGTTGAAGCTGCTGTGTATTCAAGATGCAAGCAACAGCACGCCATGGCCGTGAGACGGTACCCACACATTCCGCCCAGCCTTCCCTTCCCACAGCCCTTTTAGCCCATTTTGTGAAGTTCACTGGATCTCAGAGTGATAGAGACACCCCATTTGGGGCCAAGCACCAAGCAACCTTTTTCTCAGGCCTCTGACTAGACACACGTTCCTATTTAGTGACGGCCAATGCTGAAGAGGCTTCTCTAGACTCCTCTGACCAAAGCCAACAGCCACACTAGCCTACGGGTATGAGTATAGATAATTAGAAGGCAGTTTAATGAACATGTCCGTGTGGCAAAACAGCAGAGGAAGTCCTCTTCGGGACTGTGACATCCAGATCACAAGACCAGACAGATGTGCCAGGCATGTGCCCCCCTCACTGAGGGGCCTCAACCCCACCACGCCCCAACTCCTGCCTTAGTTCTATTTTGGATTAAAGCATCATGGCCAAGAACAACTTTGGGATGAAGGGGTGTATTTCAGCTTATAGTTCATAGTTCATTATGGAGGTCAGAGAAGGAACCTGGAGTCAAGAACTGAAGCCGAGGCCATGGAAGAACGGTGCTTATTGTGATGATCAGGAGCAGAAGAAAACAGGGGCGAAGCAAGAATGGAGAACCAACCTTCAGCAGTGACTGCCATGAGCTCAGGGCTGGGGACACAAGGCTAGGGATACCTCCTACACCAGACATAAGTGCATGGCCAAGGTCAGCTTCTGATGGCCTTCCTCATACATACCATCCACCCCATTTTGGGGGGCAGGATCTCTCACCGCCACTCAGGACTCACCAGTTAGGCTATCCTGGTCTTTGCCTGTCCCTACTTCTCCAGTGCTGGAATTCCAAGTATCAAGCCTAGGTTTTCATGTGGGTGCTGAGGATCAAAGTCAAATCCTCATGCTTGCACAGCACTCTAAGGATCTCCCCAGCCCCTTTAAAGAAACTCTTATTAGCATGTATAATGGTACAAAATAGTGGGTTTTGTAGCAGCACGATGCACTTCTAGAATGTGCACCCTACCCCCAATTCTTCTCCTCCTCCTCCTCCTCCCAGCACTGTGGTCT
This sequence comes from Rattus norvegicus, assembly GCF_021556685.1. Classification (NCBI taxonomy): domain Eukaryota; kingdom Metazoa; phylum Chordata; class Mammalia; order Rodentia; family Muridae; genus Rattus; species Rattus norvegicus. The sequence continues at coordinate 196,317,134 of NC_141534.1, read as the reverse complement.
CTGTCTTCTTCTATTTTTTAGGATTCATATTCGTTATGTATGTCTATGTGCAGGTATGATCATGTGAGTGCAGCTGCCCACAGAGATCATAAGAGGGCACTGGATCCCATGGAGAAACGGGTGGTTGTGAAACACATAGTATACATACACTGGGAAATGAATTATGGTCCTCTGCAAAACCAGCCCCAACTCCTACTTTTTAAATTCTAGATTCTGTCTATGGAAGAGAGCATGCAATATTTGTCCAAGTCTGGCTTATTTTATTTATTTTATTTAGCACAGTGAATGACTTCCAGTTCCATCCTGGATGGGTGGACAGTAAAACATTTTATTATGGGAAAGTAAAACTCCATCACACACACACACACACACACACACACACACACACACACACACACACACACACACCACTCATGAATACAGGAATAGTGGAAGTAGTCATAGTAATATATATGTGTATATATATATTATACTTCCTCTACCCCAAAGACAAATAGAACATCTTGTACTTAACCCTCCTCTTCAGTTCAAAGGGTATTTATAGAAACAGCTAAGTATTAGAGAACCATCATTAATACAAGGCTTTAATCTCCATTTTTTAAAAAAGCATTCAAGAATTTGCAAATTGCCTGCTTCGGTTTTTCTAACACCTAGGCAGTCAGAGCCCACTTCTTTCTTCATAAGCAAAAACCTTTTCAAAGGATAACTTTGGAAAAGAATGTTAGATGTGAATTCCAGTCTGCAAACCATTGATCCAGGTGATCCGCAAGGTCTCTTCCAAGTGTTACCTGACTTTACACTTCTAATTCCCCCAGTCAACAAAAGTTTGATAAGCAGAGGCAAGACTCTAAGGCTCAATGTAAACACTGTGCTAACAAGACACAGAAACCAGAGATGGGGCTGAGATGTTTCGCAGCTGGTTCAGCTGGTTCAGTGTTTATCCAGCATCATCAAGGCCTGGGTTTGATGATACTCAGGACGTATAAACCAGGCAGAGAGACACATACCTGTAATCCCAGCATCTGGAAGAGGCAGGGGAATCAGAGGTTCAAGGTCACCTTCAAATACAAATTGAGGTTAAGGCCAGCCTGGGCTACATGAAACAATGTGTTGGGGGAGAGGGGTAAATAGTGATAGAAATGTCTAAAGACAAGTTTACCAAAACAGTCTATTTTATGTTCCCTAACTATTGAAATTAAGTGGCACAAAAGGACATTCAGCTAGCATGGACTTCTTGCTCCAAATGTCCCTCCTCTGCCCAAGGTTTGGAAGACAAAAGCAGAATGATACAACTCAAACTTGTTAAAGTTGAAAAGGCTAAATAGATTTTATTAAAATACACACCAAGAACCACCCTTTCCCCTTATTCTGACAGTATTGGAACTCACATGGGAGCTGGAGTAGAGAAATGAAGGCGGAAGGGAATCAGGAGAACCCACTTGGCTACGTGCCTCCCAGGTGGGGACAGGCATTTAGTGTGGTGTCCTCAGGTAGACAAAGACATGATTGGAAACTCTTGCTAGGAAGAGAGGAAGCTCTAAATCACTGGTTCTCAACTTTCCTAATCCTGCAGCCCTTTAATATAGTTAGTTCACACATTGTGGTGACACCCATCCATAAAATAATTCTTGTTGCTACTTCATAACTGCCATTTTTCTACTCTTAAGAGTTATAATGTAAATATCTGATATGCGACCAGTGCGACCATTCCACAGGTCGAGGACCACTGCTCTGAACCTTCCTGTTATAATTCCATCTGGTGGAGGTCACAGGTTGACAAGGAAACACCTTAAGAAGGGAGAAGACAGGGGTTGGGGATTTAGCTCAGCGGTAGAGCGCTTGCCTAGCAAACGCAAGGCCCTGGGTTCGGTCCCCAGCTCCGAAAAAAAAAAAAAGAAAAAAGGAAAAAAGAAGGGAGAAGACAACAGTTTGCAGCTTTAAAAAGAGCATCAATGTCATTGTTTTATTCACACCAGGTAGAACACATACACAAAAATGTGTATTATAGGTTGCTTTCAAAAAAATTCCATGTTCCATGAGAACTATGTAAACGACATAAAATGTTTCTGCTATGTAACAAGAGAAGGAAGTCAGCATTCCCACTGTCCGTTAGGAAATACTTAGAGAATGAGTTTATAGTAAACAGAATCATCATTACAGAGCAGTCTCAAGCAGCTCTACATCCTTTCAAACACACTGGTGCAAGTCAAACTAAACCCGAACCACAGCCCTTCCACTTTGCTTCTCACGTTAACTGGACCTCGGGCGCCGAGTGCTGGCACGGAAACCTCGGTTCGCTGTGAAGCCTGCTATTTGCTCACCTCCAGGGGATGTGGACATGCCAGGAGAGGTCAGATCATCACAAGAGTTCTGGAAAGTAAAAAGTGCTTCACTCCTGCAACTAGGTTCTCGGTGATGGCATTCGACTTTATGAACGCTGAGATCAGCCCGGGATGAGGAGGCCTTGCCACAAGCAGGAGCGACTCCGCCCCAGGCCAGCCCCAGCTCTGAGCTGTGCACATTCAGGACAGCAGGCGTTTGTCTTTTCGTTTCTTAGGTGGTCTCACTACATAGTCCTGACTGTCCTGAAACCTGTGATACAGACCAGGCCATCTTCCTCTCAGAGATCCACCTGCCTTTGCTTCTTGAGTGCTGGGATTAAAGGCATGTGCCACCATGCCCAGTCTAGCATAAGTTTCTTAAAAATCATGTTACTACAGTTTCTCAAGAAGTCCATATTTAAATAAAAATAACATATTGCATTAATACAAAGAAAAATAAAGTTTAATAGCCCATTGACAATAGTTTTAAGAAATAGAAATAACCATTTGCATGCTACGAATATCTCTTCATTAGTACACACTTAATTTAGATAACTACTTAACTAAACAGATCGAGAATTCCCCACAGCATCATTTCATGGTTGCAGCTCTCCTTCTAGACTGTCCAAATATGATACTGACTTTTCCCAGCATCTTTATGTTCTGTTTTAAAAACCGATCCCTGCATCTGAGAAGTCCTCGTTAGCAGTTGTTGCTGAGTAACGATTCTGTCATCCTTCATCAGCCACCAAGGAGCCTCTGAGCAGTGACACTCAAGCTGGAGCTTCCTGTAAAGACAAGGGAGTCTTTAAAAACAACCCTCAGTGAGTTTCACACACTCTCAGCAACAGTTGTCCCCATCTAGCGTGAAGCCAGCCACATGCTCAGCTTTGTTACCAACACATCAAGCAATGCCAGAGACCAGTCTTCAAGCTCAAGCCTTCACACACCTTCCAAAAGGCTGGGGTAGGCATGGAGTTGTTGGGGAAGTGTGGGGCTTGTGCCAAAGACCAGTTCAGTGAAGAAACACAACCAAGCTGGACGTAGTGGTGCACACCTTTAATACCAGCCCTGGACAGGCAGGCAGATCGCTGAGATCAAGGTTAGCCAGATCTACATGGTCTACATACCCAACGAAGTCCCTACCCCACATCTCCAGAAAATGCAAAAAGATCAAGAGGCAATTAAAAGATGGGAGGAAGGAGGGAGGGAAGAAGGGAACAGGGGTGGGGGAAGAGAGGGAGAGAGAGAGAGAGAACACTCAAGTTCACTAGTAATAGAAATATAACCAAAATGGTGAGTTGACAATTTCTGGTGATTAATTGACCAAAATTTAATAAAAGCAACAACTAGTGTTGACAAAGGGTCAGAAAAACTGGCAATTTACATTAACACTACACATGAAAACTGAGGGGCCTCTCTAAAATGCAACTGAACTACAGCACACCAGAGCTTTCAAAATGTGTAATATTCTAGACTAACAATGCTACTCATGGATTTATCTCAAGTCAGAGACAGGCAAACACATGTACAGCTGCATGTCAAAATTATGTATAATAATGAAATTTGGGAAGGGAAATAATTACCTAATACTAACAATGGAGGATAAATTAATAAATAGAACTATGAAATGGAATGCAATAACTTGTTCAAAAAGGGCCAGTGAGATGGTTCAGAGTGGGTGAAAGTCCTTAGGACACAATTTTACAACCTGAATTCAAGTCCCAGGACCCCATGATATAAAGAAACTATCTACTCCAGCTGGCTCCCACTGGCTTCCACATACACACCATGCATGGCACACACATACACGTAAAATAAACAATAAATGATCATTGAAAAGCTTTCATAAAATTCATTTATAAGGCTGAACATGTAGTGTAGTGGTACAGCATATACAAGGCACTACGTTCCTATAAATATGTCTATATAAATGTACACCCCAACACATACGTGTACGTAGACTGAAGTGGTAAAATCATACACTATCTGACATAGAAAGGACAGACTAGAAGACAGCAAACAAGATGAAATATATATATAGAGAGAAGCTGGGACTTAGATGGACCAGCCACTAAAAGCACTTGCTGCTTTTGCAAAAAACCAGCAGATCTAGTCCCCGCACTCAAGTCAGGGCGCTCACAAGTACCCGTATTTCCAGTTCCAGGGGATCCAACACCCTCATCAGGCACCTATCAGCTCCTGCATGCAAATAACACATACACACACACACACACACACACGCGCGCGCGCATACACACACTCAGGCACACACATTCAGGCACACACACATATACATAAAATAAATCTAAGATAAATGTTTGAGAAAATTGCTTCCAAGTACATGAGGTATTTGTTGAACAAAGTATAACAGCCCCAATGGGCCCTGTCACAGGACAAGCCAGAGCCTCGGCAATCGCTACTCCACACACCATACTCTGTCCTTCACTGGAGGTTAATGTCTCAGGTGACCACATTGTAGGAGTCCACCCCACCAGAACACAAGCTCCCACATCACCCACACTTCTCCTCCCATCCCACCTGCCTATCCCTGGTAAACACAAGGATTTGCTGACTCTAAGCCTTGCTGAGATGACAGAGCGTGGCTAGAGAAGCCCGGCCACTTCACCAAAGCACTTAACTTCACATTTCCCAACAAAGTATCGGTGGGCATCCAAACCTGCAATAAAATCCAATCACACCTGGCTGGTCAAGTCCTTTCTTCCACACTGAGGTACACATCTGCTCTTCAACTCTCCCAGCAGCCCTTGCCTTACTCTTAGCAATGACCTTCCCAGCATCTTCAGAGAAGGCAGAGCCGTCAGAGAACAAACACTTCCCCGTGCCCTGCCAACACAAACCTGCTCCTTTCCTTCAGTTCAGCTCGTGACCACACTTGGCTCTGTCTCTCTGCCTTTCCAAATGTCCACACCCCAGTATTCCCTCCATCCAAAATGACCAGTTCCTCTCCACTCTAGAACATCCCTGCTGACAAACACCTTTCTACCCCACCCATTCCCCACCACCTTACTTGTACTGCTTCATGCCAAAGCGCCTTCTCACTTCTGACTACTGCCATGACATTAAAGTAACTCTCATCAGTCACCTGCCTGAAGCCAAAGGCCAATTCTTGGTTGCACTCTGGCCTGGCCTCAGCAGTAGCAGGCAATGGTTGAACACTGCCTCCCCTGACTTCCCGAGAGCTCAAATCCTAGAATTTTCTTCTACTTCAGGGACTTTCCTCTTCCCCCACATTCCTTCAAAGTGACCTTAACTGAGTCTTTAATGCAAATATATGCCACTGCCTCCAAAGTCATCTTTAGCTCTTTGAGCTTTCTTTTGACCTTCAGACCAGGATTGTCAGCTACTGACTCAAGAAAACAGAACCAACTCCCCATCACTCCCACACCCAAACACCATCTTCCTCACTGTGGCCTGCCAGGAAAACATCAGCACAAACCCAGCAGTTCACGTGGAATCCCACAGGAGTCATCACGGTGACTTCGCCAGACCTCTTCATGACAATCACCTCTCACCAGTCCTGTCCTGTGACCAGTCAACACTGGCCTCTTAAGTCCCTCCCTCCCTCCGTCTTGGTCCCAGTAATTGTCTACCTTCTACCCAGGACCCATGCAGGCTTCTGAAGTAGAAACATTTGGCTAGTTTTATGTCAACTTGATACAATGATACAAGCTAGAGTCATCTGGTAAGAGAGAACCTCAATGGAGAAAATGGTCCAGATAAGCTGGCCAGTGGCAAGCAGCCTGTGGTGCATTTCTTGACTGAGGATTGATGTGGGAAGGTCTGGCCTACTGTGGATGATGCCATCGTAGGTGGGTTGTCCTGGGGCATTTACCACAACAGAAAGCCCAAGTAAGACATAAACTAACTCATGTTACCCCCCTTGTTAAAAGCCTCAGTGTCTTTATGATGCTTAGAGCCAATGTCCTTGTAATAAGAATCCTTGCCTCACTCCATCTCTGACAACTCTGCTTTCTGTCCCTTCACCACAGCAGGGCTGTTCCTGACTGGAACCTCAGCAGCAGCTTTTCCCTCAATACCCACTTGTGCTCATCGACCGAGCCTTCACCAATAAACAACACCCGATACCACGTCACTTCCTGTATAGCTTTCCCATCAAACCTGCCAATACTGGCATTGGCTAATGTCCTGGGGTACAACTTTCCTGCCAATTCCACCCGACGGAAGGGAGGGAACAAATCCCTTGAAGGTGAGGATATTATCCGGTTTACCATTCTCCCCAGCCAAAAACTGGTGTCTGCAGCCACTTAAAATTGTCTAATTGTTCATAACAGTAAACTAGCTAACTAGACTATAGTCAAAGGACTGACTTCTATGTCACTACTAAAAAGAATAAAAAGATCTGCAAGTGCTGATATGAACCCCTGGATATGACTGACTAATATGAACCCCTGGATATGACTGACTGCTGGTTATCCCAATTGCAAATAATGTTGAATGACATTATCTTCATTTTAAAATGTATAAATATCTGCACAGAAAAAATTCTTTAAGGAAATCAATCCCACTACAAATGTTTAGCTTTTTAAAATGAGAAGGGTAGGAAAGACAGCTCAGCGGGTAGGAGCAGAAAGAGCGCAACATGTGTATGCTCTTGCCTCCCGAGTGCTGAAATTTTAGTGCACCGCCACCGCCCAGCCGGGACTTTTCCTCTTATAGTAAAATTGTCCTTGAGCTTCCATTTGAGTCCAATCCTAAGTTCTTTTATTAATGAGTCTAAAATATCCGAAAGAACCTGATTTCCCTCAATCATCTGACAATCACAAAGGGACCCCAAAATTCCAAGAACACAACACGTACACATTAAATAAGGATCAACTCACCTGGTAGAATGCAAGTCTGCTCAGTGTTGGGGCTGCTCTGGACTAATGTTCATTGTCCGATAAATTTCTTTAAGTAACAAGAGGGCAGTATCTTCGGACTCCCTGTCCGAAAGAAAACAACACTTAAACAATTAATTAATGTTACACAAAAGAGGAAAGCCACATCTGCTCTTCTATTATCTCTGAGACAGGGAGAGCAGAGCACAGCAGTGGAGCATGAGCAGTCTGTGGGCTGTATGGACTCAACTCAGTTCCATAACAATCACATGGGAGTGCTCCTTAGTGATGAGCATATACGGAAGAAGGCCTTGTGATGGCCTCACACTCCTGCCAGGACAGGCACAACCTACACACACAGTGTGATACACACAAGTATCAATGGTCTCTGGTCAAAAGCACGTGACACACTGCCACCTTGTGGATAACTTAAATCCTATGCAGTTTTTAGAAAGGTTGTTGGAGTCAGAAATGTAAACAGCTGACCAATCCTTCCTTAGTGTCTCCACCCAGAACGTAAAGCAAACAGACACAGCCTGAGAGGGGAGGGAGTGCTTTTGAATACATGAGTTCATGAGTGGAATCTATTAACAGGCAATTAGTAAAAGACTTTCACCAGGTGACAACACTGTACTAGTCAGACCACTCAGAGAGAACCAGAGTGAAGAACACTTACCAATAGCACAAGTGACTCTGAAGAGCGAAGAGATACTCATTGAAGCTCTCGATTGGCTTCTCTTGAAGAACATAATCAATCCGGCGGCCTCCATTTAACATCCCAACCTTTCCTAAGTAGTCCTCATCCTTGGAAAATTCTGGACTTTCAACAATCTTTTCTGCTAGAATTTAAACCATTTCAATATCAAGGTCAATCACTTAATCATTATCCTCTGACTTTAGCTGACTCGCTGGGTTCAAGGACTACCGCTTGACACATGTAGCAACTGAGGAGCTACTGGGCTCATTCCCCATTCCTCCAGAGAACAGGGGAAGAGGGGCTGGTTCCCCAAGACAGAGGAAAGAGAACCAACAGCTGACAGAAGTTGTGAACGGGTAAGAGAGCATTGCAGAAAAAAAAGAAACAGAATCAGAATCTGAATGTCACGAAGGAGGGTGACCTGACACTGCATGCGAAATTTAGGAACACAGTTCTGCAGGAGCAGGAAGACAGAACCTGGTAGAGTCTTTACAAAGCCTGAACACACACTCAGCTCTCAACTCTACTCCCACCCCAGCCTGAACAATCTAAATAAAATCTTCAAATTGCAGCAAAAAGCCAAGAAATAACAGATAAAACTTAATTAGCAGCTGCAGCTGACATTGCAGGATGTCAGGACACTGTCTCCTTTACAGAATGGGTCTATCCAGTCTGACAGGATCCGGAAAGAAAACCTGTCCAATGACGTACAAGCATTATGCTCTTCAGGCATCATCTGTCCTGGAAAACGCTCCCACTATCAAATTTACCTTCAACTACTTGCTTTTCCTCTTCCTCTTTGATCTGATTGGCCACCTTCTCCAATTCTTCTTGCAGCTGAGTAGAAGAGGTGTGAGCACGTGCGAATTCATTGAGTGTCTGCCAAGCACTTTTCAGAGAGCTGATAAAACCCTGCTTCAAATCAGACCCCATTCGAGAAAGGCTTTCTTTCAACTCTGAAGAAATTCAGATAACATCCCAGGTTACTTAGCCACTACAATTCTGTGCTCCAGAAATTAAAAGTTAACACGCCCCCCAAACAAGCAAGGCTCTGTTCTTCCTCTTCCTCCTCCTCCTCCCACTTAAATACCATAGGGAGCCTCTTGGAGCCAAGAACCCTCAATAGGATAAAGTGTTGACATGGAGTTGAGTCTTTCGAGACACGGTCTCGCTATGTAGGGCTGACCTTAAACTAGGAATCTTCCTGCTTCAGCCTCCAAGTACTAAAATTGTAAGTATGCACTTGCATGCCTGGCTTTTTGCTTGTTCTCTGACACACGGTCTTGCAGCTTCAAGCTTAGGGTGATCCTTATGTCTCGGATTCCTGAGCACTAAGATTACATGATGTGCCGCTTCTTTTTAACAATTTGATCTGTTCCAAACCTACACAATTTTTAAAAAGAAGTTCAAACACCATAACCTAAACATGAGCCTATAAATTTTTATTGAAATTATTAAAACAGGCCTGTAACAGCTGGGTGCTGGGGCATACGTCTTTAAATCCCAGCACTCAGGAGGAAAGGCGCAGATGGATCTCTTGTACGTTCAAGGCCAGGCCTGGCCTACATAGTAAGTTCCAGGACAGCCAGGGCTCTGTAGAGAGAATTGGTTCCTTAAAGCTATCCTTTGGGTTGGGGATTTAGCTCAGTGGTAGAGCGCTTGCCTAGTAAGCCCAAGGCCCTGGGTTCGGTCCTCAGCTCCGAAAAAAAAAAAAAAAAAAAGCTGTCCTCTGCTCCCCACATGTGCACAGTGGCATGCATGTGCCATACACAAAGGTATCACCATGAACTCTTCAAATGTTCATCACTACAGATGGCAGGATACTGTTTTGCTGTGACTTTCAGTCACTCTGCGTCAGGAACTACCGTGAACCCCTGACCTCGGCCTGCTCTGCAGCAAGTGGACACAGCATTGGCTTCTCACCTAAGTGAAGTCTCTTTCTGCCTTTGTGATGTGGAATGAGAACAGCTTTTAAGTCCAAATCTGGAGCAATCATGGGCTCTAATCTGTATGCCACGGGGTCGAGCTGAAGGAAGAGAAGTAGGAACCATAAGTTACTCAGAGGTGCAGGCCACAGTCAGGGAAGCAGACAGCTACTTGGCAAGCCAGAGTGACATTTCTACACCTTCCTCAGCTACTGCTAATTATAAGATTTGTGATTTGTAGGGGAAATTACTTGCAAGCAAAGCAACAAACATTTTTTTTTTCCTTTGAGTAGAAGCTTTGTGGTAGAAATACTTAAGGAAGTGTCCCAGACTCTCAGGGTGGAAGCTGAGCTTTGCGTATCATGACTGTTACTCATTTCTTAGTAAGAACCTAAGAATCTATCTGGATGAAGAGGACAGAACTTTCATCTTTTTAAAGCACAAAATAAATTCAAGCCACTGACCGGATGGTAAATATTGAAGAAGCCTTTGCAGGTAGGGAGGCGATAGCTCTCATCAATCCTGTCCACGCCGCGAATAGTGAGAAACATGCCAATAGGAGAGCCCAAGGCAAAGAAAATCTCTGGTTCAAAGTCTAACGAGCTGTAAGCAACAGAAACCTAGGAAAAAACACGACAATAAAAAATATTTCTACAGACACATAAACAAAACCTTTGAATTTTTAAATGTTCTTGGATCTGCACTGGCTCCCAAGCATCCAAATACAGAGGCCTCTCAGAGATGGCTGCTGGGGAGCTGAAAAGGCTGGAATTTCTCATTAGAACTTCAGAGTGTGCAGCACTCTGCTCTGCTTCTAAGATAACAAACAGCACAGAAGCATGACAGGGACTGTGCTTCAAACTGCAGACCCTAAACTCGCCCTGCTGGGCCTGCTTCAACTCTTCCTCAAGTTTCATGACATCTTGCCTCTGCCAGAGTTATAATATGGGGTCGGATCTTCACAGTACCAAGGCCACAGAAAGCACTTATCAGCACAAAGAGGGGTTCTGGTCTTCAGTATTCTATTAATCCTATTACCACTCTATCTTCTCCTTAAAGACTTGCAGGCAGGAGAATAAGCGCAGGGTCACATTTGGATGCATAGTGATTTAGAAACCAGCCAGGATACACAAGACTCTGCCTCGAAAAAAAAAACCCATTTAAGGCAAATTTTCTGTCAGAAAAGGGATTTGTACGAAGGAGCATTATTTGAGATAGTTTGCATGAAGTCTCTCAAGGGAAAGCACAGACATCTGGGTGGCAGGCAGCACAGTTTATGAAGTTCTTCCTCTTTATTTCAGGGACAGGAAAATGTCTTTTTGGCATGTTGGTGTGAAGTGGAAACTTAAGGGTTCTTTGGAAAGTCAGTTGGATAGTGTTTTGCTAGGGCAAACACGTGAAGGAATGTTTCATTAAAGTGGACACTGGTGTGAAAGGCTAAGGCAGACTTGTGAAGAGACGTTGAACTGAAGCAGACATAGGAGAGAGGCTGTTCTGCTAAAGCAAGCATGGGAAAGGACACGTGATGAAGGAGTCTTTACTAACCACATGTATTGGTCCGCCTTACAGTGTGTAATTGAGCTGCTTTTGTCAGGACTCCATGGGGAGAAACACACCAAAAAACTTCTGGTGGTGAGCTGCAGTCTGCTGCTGTTTCCAAGGACTCGGGCTGACTGGATACATGTGCTGAGGCAAGGCACATGGAGGACACGTGATGTTTGGAGGGTATAAATAGGACTCCACAGAGTGACAGACACAGAGCTTGGCTTGCAACACTTGTGAATCTGTCTTCTCTGATCTTCACTTCCCTGAGAAAGGCACGGCTAAGAAATTCTCCTGGTGTTCCTACTGGTCCCCTCTAGGTCGTGTCACTGCTGTTGCTAACCCGACTCTACTGAACTGCACTGCTGGTGTATCCATGAGGTGTCTGCGAGTGGACTGAGCTGCCACTGCCTGCTGACCTGTGAACTGATCTGCTGATTTCCAGACACAGATGGGAATTGCTCCAAAGAACCTTTCTAAACAGGTCCACTTCCCTGTATCCTTTCTTTTCCACTATCTTTGGAGGGTGGTGGGCTCCAGGCGAGGTTAGTGTTTAAGAACCATCATTAAGCAAACTGAGGAACAGAACTCAAGTGAGCAGCACCGAGACAGAAGTGACTGGGATGAAGACCGCTCCGAGTTCTCCTGTATGACCAGAAGCTTGGGTTCACCTGTGAGCAGGCCCAGGAGCCAAAGCAGCACTTCGAGGGACCCCAACCCTGAGGAGACTTTGGAGGCCTTAGCTGAGGCACTCAAACTGACAAAAGGACACCTTAGGGACTGGGTCTTCAACAAGCGGCTGTCTAAGGACCACAAGAACTGGAAAATGTGCTGTCGCCACTGTACATCAAGAGGGACACCAGGCAGAGCCCCGACAAGTCCTCTCGAAATGACCCTAGACTTCCCACAGCTTTGGAAGCCTTGAAGAGTCTCACACTCTCTTCTGGGTAACAAAGCAGAGACGGCATGTCACAGGATTTCTGATTTTTCAACTTCTTTGTTGGGGCAGGGAGCTGTTGGGATTTATGTCTATAGAAGGAACATTAATAATAAAGCTTGCATTCATAGAGAAAAAAAGAACCGTCATTAAAAATAGGATTTGAAAAAATTAAAGTTACACTGGTGTTTTGGGAACAATATGTTTTGAAAACAAAGAATAATGAATAGCATGGTCCAAAAACAGAGTTCCTCTAACTGAACAGATGGGCAAGACCCATGGCGTCCTCTTCACAGGTAAAACCATGGGACATCTGAGAAGTGACATCACTCACCCGGAGTGCAGTCAGTGACACTATGTAGACGTAGGTGTCTAATTCCAAATCCAACACTCCTACATACACTACTAGGCTGCCCTTCTAAGAGTCTACATTCCATAGCATTTTATCTCTGCCTACACTTGCATTTATCTTTGAAAAGTCAATGGTTTTAACTGGGTACTGGTGGTACATACCTGTTACAGGATATTGGATCGCACTGTGAACCCTGAGATTGTATTTTTTACTGGAAAAACCTGCTTCTAGTTAGAGTGCAGCTCAGCCTTAGTACACACATTTAATCCTAAACAATGTAGGTAAAGTTAGTTTGTAGAAGAAAGCAAGCACCTTACCCTGACAAATAAGAAAAAGATTAGACAGAATAGACTATGCCCAACTCACAGGAGAACAGAGAGGAAAGAGAGGAGACTTGAGAGAGAGCAGTGAGAGAGGGGGATCAGATTTACTGGGACACTTGTACAGAGACAGACTGCAGAGAGAGAACACGCTAGACACAGGTGAAGACAGAACGAGTCAGAGAATGATAATAAGCAGAAAGATTAGAACAGATTGCCAAAGTTAGTATGAAGCCAAGCAGAGCAATTCAGTGAGAAGCCAAGAGAAGCCAGTTTGAAGAAGCATGGAGAGGAATTTTGAGTCAGAAGAGCTAAGTTGAACCAGCCAGGGTTCAGAAAGTTAGAAAGAATGAGATTACTCAGCAGTAAACCTCAGAGGCTGAAAACATTCTAGGCCCAGACGAGATTGTACGGAGGCTAGGAGCTTCCAGGACTAGGCCTAGGTTAGCAGACAGAGGCAGTGACCCTTAGAAACAACAATACATCAGGAGAATAAAGATCCTGTACACACACTTTTAACTTCAGCACTCAGGAGGCAGAAGCACTCAGATCTCTGAGTCTGAGACCAGCCTGGTCTACAGAGCAAGTTCTAGGACAGCCAAGACTACACAGAGAAGCCATGCCTCCAAAAAAAAAAAAAATAGTTTTACTACATCATGAGAAAAAAAAACTTAAAACAAAAATCACAATGTGTAAAACAAACTTTTACAACTTACATAGCAAGGGCCAAACATCCTTAATATTTAAAGATGTCTTATCTTTTATTTCTTTTTTCTTCCTTTTTTCTCTTTTAAGTTATATTCTCACTGTGTACCTCAAGCTGACCTTAAATTACTATGTAGCTCAGGATGGGCTAGAATGGGCAACGCCCTGCCTTAGCCTTCCAAGTGCAGAAAATATAGGCACATAAAGCCATGTCAAGCTGGAGGTTTTTTGTTTGTTTTTGTTTTTGTTTTTGTTTTTGTTTTTGTAAAGAACTGAGTAATTCTATAGAAATCAGATAAAATCAGTACCTTACTGTAGAGAGATCATCTTTGTGTTGTAAGGATGCCTCGCCTGTCAATTAAAGAGCCAATGGCTTATGGCTTAGGCAGGGAATAGAGGATGGACATCTGGGAAGCAGAGAGGATTCTGGGAGGGAAGGAGCCAGGGAAAGGAGCCCAAAAAGATGTGAGAATAAAGCCTAACTATATGGCCAAGGTCTTTGTAAATATAATTTGAGTCTCATTTCTGAGAGCATGGGGCTGGGAAGCAGAACTGGTGCCCAACTTCAATACCTTATGGTGAAAAAAATGCCTTAAGAAATATAAGTGAGGAGGTGTGGGACGGCTTAGTGGGAAACAGCAGTTTCAAGTATAAGAACCTGAGTTTAATCCCTAAACCTAGAGCAAGATGCCAGATGCGGTGGTGCAATGTGAAACCCCAGTGCTGGGAGGTGGAAACAGGAGCCTCCCGGAAGCCTGCTGGCCAGTCTAGTCAAACTGGTGACTTACAGAGCATGAAGAGACCCTGCCTCAAATGAAGCAGTCATTGTTCTTGAGTATCACACCCAAGGTTTTCCTCCAGCCTCCAAACACAACACATTAAAAAGAGAGAGAAAACAGCAAACATCTCAGGTGCTCAAAGAGATATGTGAGTGACACCGTTTTACCATTTTCCTTGAAAGAGCATCAGAAACATAAATGAAATACAAAAAAGGAAAAGAAATTCGATTTATATGTTTAAAAGTTGCTTCTTTAGAACAAAGTTGTAAAAGTGATCACGAAGGCTGGAGAGATGGCTCAGCAGATAAACTCATTTGATGCAGGCCCGGCATGGCAGCACACGCCTTTATTCCCAGCACTCAAGGCACTTCGAGGCCAGCCTGGTCTACAAAGCAGGTCCAGGACAGCCAGGGCTATGATGCAGATAAACCCTATCTCAAAAAAAAAGAAGAAGAAAAACCAAAAAACATATTCTTGCAAAGAATCTGAGTGTGTTTCCCAGAACCACATAGTGGCTCACAACCATCTGTAACTCCTGTAGGACCCAAAGCCCTTCTCTAACCCTCAAGGACACATATACACATGCAAGAAAAATACTCATACACATAAAATGAGTAAATCTAAACAGAAAAAGTTGGTGAGTCACACAGACAAACATGCAGGCAAAACACCAATGCACATAAAACAATTTAAAAAAAAAAAGCCTCCATAAAATGTTCTTTACTAGACCTAAGGAAGTGGATTCCTTTTCTCCTGTGGACCTACCACTCCATGAAGATGAGTCTCACTTCATGGAGTTGGAGAGGTGTGCTGTAAGCATCCAAGGGGCTCAGAGCCCTATGGCACCACCCCACAGGGAGGTTAGGAAGTTTCCTTCTTTGTTAGCACTGGTCTGGTTTGCTCATGATTAAAAAAGAAAAGACTATCATTAGATAGCTCTGGCTGGCCTGGAACTCACTGTGTAAACCAGGCTGGCCTTGAACTCAGAGAATCTTCTGAAGGAATGCTCCACCATACCTGGCAGCATTTTAATACAATGCGAGGTTATCGAGATAGCTCAGCAAGAGTAAAGGTATTTGCTGCTAAACCTAAGGGCCTAGTAAGTTTGAACCCCTGCCACAGATATTAAGAAAGAACTAAGTCTTACAGGCTGTCCACTGACCTCCATATTGAGGGTCATGGTACGCATGCACAAACACAAAGTAAAAAATATGCAATAATAAACTTAATATAGTCTGTGAATTCATGTGTGTACATTTTTCTGTGTAAGTTTAGGCAGATGCTTGCCATGTTGTGTTTGTGTAAGCTACAGGCCAGCCTTGGATGTTAATATGCTCCTTCCTCTTTGTTCGCATCTGCATATGCCGGGCTAGCTCACCTGTAACTCTCTAGGGATTCTCCTGTGTCCACCTCCGTATTCCCCTTAGAACACTGGGACTCCAGAAGTGCCCTGCCATACCCGACTTTTCCAGGCTCTGGAAATCTGAACCCAAGTCTTCATGCTTCCACGACAAGCACTTTTCCCACCGAGCCATATCCCAACACAGAATCTTAGGAAGGAACTGGACTTAAAAGGGTGAAGAGGCCAGATCAAACATCAAGCTTCAAGTCGTACTTTCTGGACGCTCTTAGACTAACAGGTTCCTATATGAACGACGGTAAGTGTACTGAAAGTGACATCATCCCAGAGTAGTTCCACACTCTGTGGAACTGAAAATATTGGATACTCTTATTAAATACAGCACTGTCAATGGCTTGCTCGTTTTTTATAGGAACTCCCCACACATAAACTACAAGAAGTAGTAGGACACATCAATTAAGAGAGTGTGCCAATTCCTCAAGAAATGTTCTGAACTCCAGTCCTTTGTGTTGTTACCAATTATGAGACTTAATGCTACAAAATTGTGAACAGTGGAAAGATTAAAGGACAGTTACAGAACTTAGATGACATGCTCTGAATATATGGCATCTCTTGAGCATTACCAAAGAGCATAAAATGTTAACTAAGAGAAAATCAGTTTTCTGTGTACAGCTCCAAATGTATGCTCCATAGCTATTTCCAAACATATAAAATGATAAATGTGAATTTCCGACCTAAAATGCTAGCCGCATTAGCACACACTTACCTGTCCTGTGCCAACTTCAAAAGATTCATAATCGACACGTACAGACGACACATAAGCCCCAACTGAGAGCTTCCTCTTGGACTCGTTTGATTCTGAAGATGGAGAGGCCATTTCCTTAGTTTTTGGAGCACTCTCACCTTGTCCTTTTGTCAAAGCAGCCAGCGCTGCCTTCTTTTCTGATGCTGCTTTTTTCTGCTCCTATAAAACACCACAACAGTATGAGACGATCTTGAGGAAAGTCCAGTTCTTAGATACCACAAGATATACTGCCATGCAATTAAGAAATTCTTAGTGATTTAGGCATAGCAATAATACTGGGATTATTGGGGAAAGGTACTTTTAGGAAATATTTATTTTTTGAGCTGGGCATAGTAGGCTAACACCTTTCATCTCTGAGTTCGAGCCAGCCTGCTCTACAGGGTGAGTTCTAGGACAGTCAGGCCACTTTTACTTATGTGTTATCTGTCTATACACTGCTGTATGAGTAGATGCCAAGGGTATGTTGGTTGCCATGAAGGCCGGAGAAGGGCACTATTTCCCTTGGAGCTGGAGTGAGGGCAAGTGCAGCCAGCACGAAGGTGCCAGGAACCTGGCCTAGCTCCTTCTACAAGAGCAGCAAGTTCCCTTAGCTGCTGAGCAATCTCTCCAGACTCCCAGAAAAAGTACACTTTTCAGAGACACGTACTATCATCAGGAAAGACATGCTGTCATAGATATAATAAACTATACAATTCTTATAAAAATAAAGATTACAAAAGACAAGATGCAGTAAAACAGCTAAAATTCAATCTAACATAAAACTCAAAATTATTAAGTATAGGAGGGCAAACACAAAAGTAATACACTCTACTGATTCTACTTACATGATTTAGGCAGAAACATTTTTGTAATAAAAGAAATCACCAGGCACTCAGTGAGAGGGAAGAGTTACTAGGAAGCACAGTGATGTCGAGAGACACATTTTGTTTGTTTCTTAGCTGGACCCAGAACACTTTAAGAGCTATGCATTTCCACACAGCAAACAGCAAAAACTATGGGGCAACTATATAAAAGACGCCAACGCTGATAAGACAAAGCCCATTTCCAATGGTTGGTAAGTACGCCTTGACTGCACCTCTATCTACCTCATCAGAGCTCCCTAGGCTGGGAAGGGTTAGGTTAGTTTCTGCTTAACAGCAGCTAAACTAAACAGTTGACCAACTGTTCTTTTCTATTGATTAATTCCAAAATACTAACAAAAGAGGAAAGCAGTCCAACCGGTTAATATGAAGGACAATAAGGTCAAAGACAGCTCAGTCAGCAGCATGGGTAACTCACTCCACCCCTGGTATTTTGGACAGCTTTGTTATCTCAACCCTTGTCTGTGAGGTGGCATAATCTGAAACCTAAAATCAAAAATTCTAAGGGTTCTGCTATTTACTTTCTCATTCAGCATTACCTTTTACTATATTGAGAGTTTAACATTCTAAATGGTAAGAGAGCAACCTAAAGAAATCGTGCACTGGGGCTAGAGAGATGGCTCAGCAGTTACGAGCACTGGCTGCTTCCAGAGAACTCAGATTCAATTCTCAGCACCCACATAGCAGCTCAAAACTCTCCATTTCCAGGTAATCCCACACTCTCACAGTGATATACATTTAAGCAAAAACTCCAATGTACATCAAATTTAAAAAGAAAAAAGAAATCATGCACTGGTAATATTCCCAATCCTACAAACCACTGCTTTTCAAATGAAAATGACAAAGATGGTTTACAGAGGAGAAAGAACCCAGATCATGCATATTTGATATCCTTGCTAAAAAGAAAAAAAAAAAAAGGCTACATTTAATCCCATCTTTTCAGTGATACAAAAGTCACTAAGACACAGTATTATCTTCACCTGTCAACCATTCACCTGTGAATGATACAGAGCAATCAAAGCAAAGCGCCTGGCAAAGTCTTGTGGCTCATCTGAAAGCAGTTACATTTGAATTTAAAAAATGAGATTGTACTATCGATCCTTAATCACTTCCAAACATGCTTAAAATTCTACAGCTTAGATTTCCAAGTCACTGCAATCTATAAAACAGGTTCCTTCTGAAAAGTTTTTCAAAGAACTTTTCTTTTTGTTTCACGTACACTTTCACTATCTTAAAACACACCAGAAGTGGACATCAGATCCCACAGATGGTTGTGAGCCACCATGTGGTTGCTGGGAATTGAACTCAGGACCTCTGGAAGAGCAGTCAGTGCTCTTAGCCACTAAGCCATCTCTCAGCTCATGAAATATATTTTAAACTTTTTAGTTTTTTTAAAAGCTATGGGAATGTAGCTGAGGTGGCAGACTACTTGTCTAGCATACACAAGGCCCTGCCTGTGATCCCAGTACTGCATTACACCGGGCGTGGTGGGACATGACGGTAACCCCAGCACAGGGGACTGCAGGAGGGTCAGAAGTCAAGGTCACCCTCATCCTCAGCTACACAGTGAGTCTCAGGCCAGCCTAGAACACATGAGACTGTCTCATGTCTCACTATATTTTATAAAAATGTAAACTTATCGACAAGATAGAAGAATATGTGCTAACCTGTAACCTGGCAGGGTAACACACAAGTCATGTACACTATTCATACTCATTCACCTATGGCTGAAAGAGTACAGCTCCCATTTTAACCGCGTCATCATCTGTGTGTGTGTACATGTGTGGGAAAGAGATGGGCATGGGCATGCCACAGTTTGCACATGGAGGTCAGAGAACTTGCCAGATCAAACTCAGGAAGTAAAGCCTAGTGACAGTTGCCTTTATTTGCTTAGCAATCTTGCCAGCATGTGGGCCCCATGTTAGTGATGAAAAAAACCAACAAAATCAAGGATCAGAGAAATCAAGTCAGTGCTCATAAATGTGCTGTTGCTAAGTAGCTTCCCCGGGAGCCAGGGCCTCTCTCATTCATTGTCAAGAACCTCACAAGTTTTTGCACCTGGAAATCCTCAAATATCAGTTTTAAAGACAAAGCTGGAGCTGGGGAGATGGATTAGCAGTTAAGAACGCCTGTTCTTGCAGAGGACTCAGGTTCAATTCCCAGGAATCGCATGGTAGTTCACAACCACCTGTAACTCCAGTTCCAAGGGATCCGACACCGTCTTCCGACTTCTATGAACGCCAGGCACGCATATACTGCACATACATACATATAGGAAGACAAACTTCCATACACATAAGATAAATCTTTTAAAGAATATTTACATAAACTAGTGAAAATGAAAAGTCCTTTGTCCTGGGAACTCCCTGTCCCAGGAACACCAAGAGGTTCATCTAGTGCAATGTGACTACAGTCCAGCCCCAACTGACTCTGGAGCCGGGGCTTCCATTATTATAATCCTGGGGGTAAGTAAAATAGTCTGCCCAACCAAAGGGGTATTGCAAGCTTCTAAAACAAAAATGAGAGCCAGGCACAGTGACTCACACTGTGAATTCTAGGAAGTTGAAGAGGCTGAAGCAAAAGAACCATGCTACACAGTGAGTTCTATAGCATGGGCTATAGCATAAAACCCTGCCTTAAAACACACACACACACACACACACACACACACACACACACACACACACACCACAAAGGTCAGGTTACAAAATGTGTTACTTCCTCTGGGGCAGAGACGAGTCTTACCAGTTTGGCTGCTTTAAGTTTTACAAAATTGGCTATCTTCTTTCTGGGCCCAAGGGGAATCCCCATCTCCTTCAGGTCATCAACTGTACACATAAGCTTTAAAGGGAAGCAAAGAACATGTTAATTAACCAATCTAGAGACAGATGAGTTCAAATGATACATAAAAAATATTAAAAGAATCAACTTCAAGAAGCTTGGGCTTTTGTTTTAAGCAATAAATTATTTTAAACTTTACCATGTTTGCAGAGCATTTGCATAGCGCATGTGAGGCCCTGACTTCAATAATCTAGCTCTACAAAAAAATTGTTTCAATTAGCCTCTTCATTAAAAATTCTATTATTGGGAGCTGGAGCGATGGCTCAGTGGTTAAGAGCACTGACTGCTCTTCCAGAGGTCCTGAGTTCAAATCCCAGCAATCACATGGTGGCTCACAACCATCTGTAATGAGTGAGATCCGATGCCCTCTTCTGGTGTGTCTGAAGACAGCTATAGTGTACTCACATACATAAAATAAATAAATCCTAAAAAGATTTTTTAAAAAATTCTATTATTTTTAATAGAAAATATGTTTATGTCATGTAAAATTTTAAAAACATACAACAAATCTTTCCCCTCAAATCTTTCCTGTCCATTCTAGTCCCAACTATCCAATTCTTTCAGGGACAACTGTAGCAATCTGCCCTCTCTGAAGAAATCCCTCAGGTACACATGACATCGACGTCCTCTTCTCTGTCTCTGTCTCTGTCTCTCTGTGTGTTGGGGGGTGGGGGCCCTCAAGCTTTTTCTCTTTTCACTGGAGTGCCTTAACAGATCAAAATCCATGATGACATAGGTCATTCGCCTGCTGCAGTCCTACTGCAGGGCTGGACAAGCGAATCCACCAGCACCCTGTCTGTGTGCACTGTGGCTGCACAGGTCCCACAGTGTTAAAGCAGTGTGCAGTGGACGTCCTGTAGTCTTCACAGGCATTCAGACTTGTTCCACCGAGGCACGAGGCCGCCTGTTACATTCTTTCCTATGAGCCATGCTCTTGGTTACACTGCCCGTGTGCCTGCTGCTTATCCTTAGTCTGGTACAGGCAGGCCCTGACTATAAAGCCCTGTCTGTCTGGGTCCATGTGCTTTACCTAATCTGTCTCTGGCCATTAGATACTGTCATACCGTGCACTACAGTGAAAGTCTTGTCCACATACAGTACTGGGTTTTGTCTCATGCCTGAAAAAAGCTTCACACATTTTTCCCCTCAAATTTTAAAATAACTATTTTTTATGTATATGTATGTTATCCTGGGTCTGGGTGTGTGTGTGTGTGTGTGTGTGTGTGTGTGTGTGTGTGTACATGAGCATGTGTACATGAGCATGCGTGTGAAAGAGGGTACTTGATCTTGGAAATGGAGGTAATAGTTGTGAGTTACAATGTGGATGCTAGAAACCCAAGCCCAGTCCTCTATAAGAGCATCAAGCATTCTTAACCACTGAGCCATCTCTCTCTCCCCAGCCCCCTTCTTAATCTATTTTTTTTTAAACATTTAAGTTTTGGCTTATATGGAATAAATTCTGATATAAAAGTGCTTAAAACTTTCTTCAATTTTCAAGCTTACACAAAGGAAAAATAATTTTAAACAAAATAAATCAGGCTATTATCAGTACCAGAGATTCCATATCAATCTTTTCCTTTTCAAAAGTGCTAATGTAATCAAACAGGCTGAGTGCTTCCAGGGTTCCATGCAAAGTTAGGGGTTCTTCATCTTCAACATCAAGGTCACATGACTCGTCTGACATCAGCTTTGACTCTTCGGAGACCTTAATACAAAGGAAGAAAACAATGCAAAGCTCAGGCAAAACTCCCATAACAAGTCTCCTGATCTGCATGAAATCTGAAATAATTTGCTGTACAAATGAACTATAGTTTTAGCACTCTTTCACCTGAATTATAAAATATATACATTTAATAAATCATTCATGCTCCCATTTCCTATAATAACTTACTTTTAGAAATCCTAAGCCTTCACATTAACTTTATAATCCATAAGGAAAAGAGAGAGAACCTCCTATTTTTAGAGATGGCATCTTCTGTATTGCTCCGGCTGGCTTTGAACTCATCACCCTCCCACCTCAGCCAGGACTGCAGGTGTGTAGGTCAGCTCTTCTACTGTACCTCTCACACTATCTTAACAACTGGGAACAGTTACAGGGAACAGTTCAGGTGTTGGAGAAGAGCTCAGCTCCAGCTTTACCTCTCAATGTCAACAGGGTAACTACAAACTTACCTGCTTTTCCTGAAAATTCGAATGTTTCGTAACTCCATTAGAAACAGCCACAGATCCTGGAGACTTAGAGATACTCATATCTTTCTGATTAGACAATATGTCAAACAGTATCAAAGAGCCTAAGAAAAAGATATTGTACTTTATAACAAAGTTAACCCAAGTATTTTTCAACACTAAATAAACTCTCCTGCTTTTTTTTAAAAGTCATACAAAGATGAGCTTCTGATTAAAACCTGATAATCAAAGCCAGCAAGATAGCACGGCCAATGCAGAATCAGCGACCTGAATTGGATCTCCAGTTAGAGTTATGAGAAACAGGAGCCCTCCACTGAGAAACACCCTATCACTGGTAAAGACCCATGCGGAAAGGCCCGTCTTAGCAGGTAATGCTGAGAGTGCTAAGCAAGCCAGGAAGAACAAGCCAGTAAAGAGCTTTCTTCCACGGCCTCTGCTTCCAGCTACCCTGTACTCAGGAAGTCCTGCCCTGAACTCCCTTCGGGATGGACTGCAACTATAAACTAAAAAAAGCCCTCTCCTACACACACTGCTCTCGATCACAGTGTTTATCAAAGCAATAGGATCCAAACTAAGATACAATGTAAAGCTGAAAGGAAACTGACCCTACCAATGGCTCTACAGGGTGCTCGAGTACACACGTCCATGCGTGTACATGTGTGAGTCTTGTATACGCTCTAAGTTTTGCAGCCAAGAAAACAAACTGAACAAATAAAAGCATCTGAACAAACCAAACAAGCAAATCCACACTACATGGGGTGCTACCTATACATTTCTTTAAAGAGCAACAATATTCCTATTTCGTCTAATGACAAAAAACCACACACAGCCTACCAGCCAGATGACAGCTCAGGGGTGAGTGCACACTGTTCTTCCAGAGGACCTAAGCTCGGTCCCTAGCACCCACATCTAACCCTTTACAAGCACCCATAACTCCAGCTCCAGAGATAAGAGATAAGATCTCCTCTTCTGACCTCCAAGGTCGGGCGGGCGGGCGGGCGCACGCACGCGCGCACACACACACACACACACACACACACACACACACACACACACACGGCATGCATTCAACAGACTAACAGACTCTAACTTATACACACACAAATAAAAGAGCAACCACAAAGCCCACAGCCTGCCTCCTCTGCTACTGCATTTGAGAGCAAAGGCAATCTCAACTGCAAATATTGTCCTCTGTTCACAAACCAGAGCTTCCCAAGTCTTTAAAGGAGACAGGCAAAGTACTACATCTGAACCAACCAACAGCACATCTGGGACTGTGGGAAGCTTTACCTAAGCTGTGACCAGCGACCGAGACCTTCCCTTTGAAGTTTGGGTTCCGACTCATAAAAAGCGAGTGTAGCCGGTTTATCTCCACTCCCACTTTCTCCACAATTGACTGACAGTAGGTAGGGCTGTTGTAAAACAACACATCCAGCAGAGTTTCATTGGTAAAGTGCCGGAACCGACCAATACTTGGCAAAGTAATTTTCTTGATGTTCCTGTTTTAAAAGAAAAAAAAGAAGTTACTGTCAGTGTGTACCTTGAACTTTTGAAATTTTAACTTTAAATTTTTATTTATTAAAAAGGAGTACTTTTTTAATAAAATATTTTAATAAAGAGTATTTATTAAAAAGAGTATTTATTAAATAAGAGTACAAGGTATAGATTATACATTAATTAGTACAATCAACCTTAGATATCACAGGCTAGCTATGTGCTGATTCTATTGGCAGAATAATTCATAAATAGTTAAGGTAAGACAGTTCCGTGTGCCACAGTGCACTCTGAATTTGAGACTTCTACCACGGGCTGCTGTAAAACATGGCCTAAGTGAAGACTTTACTTCCATGTTTAAATGGACAAGCCCACTATCCCACTTTTCTCACGAACTGAAAATCTGGATGCCTGACAAAACTGTGGCAGGCAGAGATAAGAGGCTGTCACACTTACAATATGAAAGAAGTTACCAGAAATAAAAATTCTCTAAGGGCAGCTTGTGAGCGTTCACAGAGGGAAGGGAGCACCTCACAGCACAGCACAATGCGGCCAGAACACGGTCTGCAGGATTAGCTTCAGAAAGCACGGGCCCCATCACATCACAATGTCAGCAGCTACAAACATGCTATCAGCCGTGTGTGGCAGCATAAATACTGTCTGGACCTGTGGCTTTGAAACGGGCGCATCCAAAGCTGAAGGGGGGAATTTCTGCCACAGTGCCTGGTAAATGCTGTTAACATTCAGTGGCATCAGTAAATGGCCTACAGTTTAATAATTTTATGTATTCCCCACCAAGAAACTAAAAATATAAGTCTCAAAGAGGGGTGATTTTCACCGCATGAGGAAATTCGACACAATCTGAGCATGCTTGCTATCACATGGAGAAGATCTGTTTGACTGTCAACTAGACAAGGGTGCTGCTGGGCATTCTAGAACATTCTCCACAGCCCCCTAACCCATAGCAGCTCAGCTGTTTTAAAGCCAGCCTCAGAACATTAGGGTGTATTCATCACATCCGGGAATCTGAGTTCAATTTCCAGCATCCAAAACAAACTGTCTAAAATTTCCTAGATCCTTAAATATTTACACTAGGAATACACAGGAACAGTGAGATAGTAAAAGGCTGTTATTTGCCTATGTTGGAATAAGCCATTTTGTATTACAATTTAAACTTGCCTCTAATTTCAGCTACTGTGAAAAACAAGTCATCAAAATCTACAAACCTGTCAACACCCGTGGCGTGCCCACCCAAGGCGCTGTGCCAGTGAACTGGCAGGAACTCCACTCTGCTGACTTTCCCTTCATCTACAGACTTCTTGAAGTGTGTCTGCAGCAACTTGAGAGAAACCACCCTAAAATCATCCACTTTAAAAAAAAAAAGAGTAAATTATCTTACCATTGTAGCTAATTAACTAAAATCTGCTGGCTTTTTACAAAAAGATAGATGTTTTTAAAAAGATGAAAAAATAGTAAATGAACAAACACTGACTGATCAGAAGTACGTCTTAAGTTATATTGTATTTAAGGCCTTAAAAAACTTAGTTTAACTTCCTCAAACTCCCTCCTCAGCACCAGGTTCCAGAACCGACGTGACCCTGGCACACTAACTCAGCCAGGGCCTCTCCTCTCCTAGCACTGGCAGTAGCAGTGACACACCCACACCTGAAGGTGTATCTGAGAGGCTGAGGACAACACACGTGCTGGGAGCACTGAGTCCTCAGTAAGCTCAGACAGTTACTACAGACAAAGCCCTAAGCAGCTTCTCGGAGGACTCCCTCTGTAGCAGCTCAGTACACAGGAGCTCTATGCTGCTCCGAGGGCTCAGCCAGGTTGGCTGTTGGCCAAAACGGTGAAATCATTACCCAGATGCCTTCTAATTCTTCAGAATCCAGGAGTGTATGCAATAAGAGCAGATCAAACACAGATCAATACTTCCTATTGACCACAGAAATCTCCACTCACAGTCCCCAGCCACAAGTACATAGCTAGCAACTACCATAACAATGAACACTAAAGAGCCCCTCTACCAGCAATCGGAGGTGTCTATAAACCAAGATGTGGCGTGCACTTACCACATTCAATAATGCTTCTAAAGCGCAAGTCACACACTGGCCCAATGCCATGCACCATGAACACCAAATGGTCAACTTGAGGCATTTCCCCTGGTAAAAACAAATAAATTATCATTATCATAAAACACACATATACACAAAGCTGAGTACTTGGTATTGTTAATTAAATTGCTAAATTCTTGATATTCTTATTATCATAAACTAGTCAAAGAAATCCATTACCCTCCCAAGCAAATATCTCTCATTTCCTCATATTAAATTAGAATAATTTGTCTAGTTTGGCAAATAATGGCACACTAAATGGAGAGGTTAAGAAAACATCAGTTCAGGCTGGAGAGATGGCTCAGCGGTTAAGAGCACCCGACTACTCTTCCAGAGGTCCTGAATTCAATTCCCAGCAGCCACATGGTGGCTCACAACCATCTGTAAAGAGATTTGATGCCCTCTTCTGGTGTGTCTGAAGACAGCTACAGTGTACTTATATAAATAAATGAATAAATCTTTAAAAAAAAAAAGAAAAGAAAACATCAGTTCTTCACAGACCTACTGACCCTCATAATGTATATTTTTTTTTTTCAGAACTCCACATAACTGGGATGAAACTGTAGCTGTGTGGAATAAAGTGTGTACATGGCCCTGAGCTCAATCCCCTACACCAAACAAACAAGCAAAACCAAACATCCTTCATAGAACTCTAAGCCCAACATGGACACACAATCTGACAATATAAAACTTTAAAGTCTTTATTCCCAAAGTCCCTCCCCTTAATTCAAAAGCATTCTAAGACAGCCAGCCAAGGTCCTGGGACCTCCCTCTGGAGAGAGAGGCAGGTAAATCTCTGTGAGCTGGAGGCTAGCATGGTCTACAAAGCAAGTTCCAGGCCAATCAGAGCTATACACTGTAACCCTATCTCCAAACAGAACAAAAACCAATAGGAGTATGGTTGAGTAAGAATGGACACCATAGGCTCATATATGAATGCTTAGTCGCTAGGGAATGGAACTGTTTGGGAAGGACTGGGAGGTGTGGCCTTAGAGGGGTTATGTCATGAAGTGGGCTTTGATGTTTCAAAAGCATAAACCAGGCCCAGTCACTCTCTTTGCCTTCAGAACAGAATCTAAAGCTCTCAGCTCTTTCTCCAGCCCCATGCCTGCTTGCTTGCACGCCTGCCTGCTGCCATGTTTCCTACCATGATAATAGTAAAAATTGAAAGCAAGCCCCCCAATTAAATGCTTCCTTTTCTAAGAGTTGCCTTGGTCTTGGTGTCTCATCATAATAACAGACCGGTAACAAGACAAGATATATCTCAAAGTTCAATCTATTTTCCTACACTATTTCATCCGGATCTCATAACACCTATTTATCTTATCTTATTAGACAATGAAATGTCTAGTATCAAAATAAAATATGTTCTTCAATGGCAGAAAAGAGGAAAACCAAGTGTGGAGGTATACATCTGTCACGCCAGCTCTTGGGATGCTGAGACAGAAGAACTGCTGTAGGTCAACTTTGACTACATAGTGAAAGGCTGTCTCAAAAAGGTTGGGGACAGGGTTGCTGGCAAGATGGGTCAGAAGTTAAGAACATTTACTCCTCCTTCTAGAGGACCCAACTTTAGTTTCTAGCACCTACGTCATGTGGTCACAATTGCCTATACCTCCCTGCCCTTTCAGAAGACATGATACCTTCCTTTGGCTTCCTCAAGCATTTGCACATACACATGAATGAAGAAATAGTAATAAATCTTTCAAAAAGCCAAGTTTGGTAGCTCATAGAATAATCACATCACTTAGAAAGCTAAAGCAGGAAGATCTCTGTAATATAAGGCAAATCTGTTCTAAATAGCAAATTCTAAGCCACTCAATGCTACACAGTGAGGGCCTATATCAAAATAAATATAAATAAATAAAACACCCCTCTAAAAAACACAGGGTATTATGACTCATGAGTATAACCTCAGTGCTTGGGAGACAGAGGCAAAAGAATCAGGAAAGAGTTCAAGGTCAGCCTCGGCTGCACATCAGTTTAAGACTAGCTTGGGCTACATGAAACCCTATCTCAAAAGAAAAGGTATAAAGATTTAATAGGGGAAACTACATATACATTATTTCACAGGATTGGCAAGCTAAGACCCATGAGCCAAATCCTGACCACCACCTATCTTTACAAAGTGTTTCACAGAAACACAAACACAGAGGTAGGCCTGGGTACATAAGAAAGCTGGCTGAGCATACACCAGAGAGCAAGCCAGGAAGCAGAATTCTACTATAGTTTCTGCTTCAAGCTCTTGCCCTGACTTGTATCAGTGATGGACTACGAACTGTCAGATGAAATAAACCTTTCCCTTTCCAGTGGATTTTGGTCATGGTACTTATCACAGCAACAGATCAAACTAGAACATCTGAAGCCTCTGAAACACTTCCTGTCTCTTCAGAGACAAGCTTGCCAGCTCCCACAGAGTAATTTGGACAAGCATGGCTTACAAACACAACTCCAGGGCCTTGAGATGGCTCAGTGTTGAGTATTGGCTTCTTTTCTAAGTCCAAAATTCAATTGCCAGCACACACACAGTGGGTGACAACCATCTGATCTGTAATAGGATCTGATGCTGCTTCTGATGTGTGCGTACATACATACAAAGCAACTATGTGCACAAAATACACAAATAAACCTTTAAAAACACTATAACTCCACATTCCCCCAAACTGGCAAAGCACATATATACATATTATAGACTCTGGTCTGTGTATTGTAACAGAATTCCAAACACAAAGACAAAAAGTAATACAACTGTGTTGTGAGGTGTGCGGTGATTCTAACACTTGGGAGGCGGAGGCAGGGGCAGGCAGATCTCTGAGTTCCAGGACTGCCAGGACTACATAGTGAGACCCTATTTCAAAACAAAAGAAATGCAGAACTGATGGCTCAGTGGGTCAGAGTGCTTATCGTCCTGGCAGAGGACCCGGGTTCAGTTCCCAGCACCCACAAGGTAGCTCACAACCATCACTAACTCCCAGGGGATCTGAATCCCTCTCTGATCTCTGTTGGCACCAAACACACACAAGGTGCATATATGCATTATGCAGGCAAAACACATCCCTACACATTTTAATTAATTAATCTAAAACTTAAAAAGGAAAACAGTAAGTTAAAAAGACAGAACCGTGGGGTTGGGGATTTAGCTCAGTGGTAGAGCGCTTACCTAGGAAGCGCAAGGCCCTGGGTTCGGTCCCCAGCTCCGAAAAAAAGAACTAAAAAAAAAAAAAAAAAAAAAAAAAAGACAGAACCGTGACCAGCACATGGCTAAATTCCGAGCACTGTGGAAGCAGTTCTAGTAACTGTGTCTGTCTTCATAGTGAAGGGTGACACTAACGGAGCAGCACAGGGGACTTTTCTCTCAAGCAAACTAAACATACCGTCAGGAATTTCATCAAGGTTGTCGTCAATTCCACGCTTTACAACTCTGGGCCTCGTCTGTCCATCTTGTGTTGTCCCCCACTCATCTGGTACTGAAGAAGGCTGGAACTGCACAATAACCTTCAAGACACAAGGTTATGACAGGCTCTTTAGCAAAATTATTTCCCACTATAGGTTAAGCAACATTTGGGGGAGGTGTTTAGTTGGTTCTTAAGAAGAGGTCTTAATACACATCCCCAGATTGGCTTGGATCTCGTCTAAATAAAGTTAGACCAGAATCTCCAGCCATCCTCCTGCCTCTGCCTCCCATAGTTTTGGACTACAGGAATATACCACTAAGCCTACTTGAAAGTAATGTGTTTACTATAAAAGCCCTATGCTTCCCAATACAGATGTTATAAATGAAGTAGAACCGCGCCCAAGCAAATTCCATAAAGGTCCTGCTACCATCAACCATCGAGACAGCCTATCATTACTTCCCATGCTTATGCTGGAAAGGCACACACCCAAACCAAAAGTAGTCTATACTGGCTTTTCCCAACTCTCAGCACTACAAGGGTAGGAGAGTAGGAGGAGTGGGAGGGGAGGGGTGTGGATGAGTAAGTGTATGTGTGTGTGTGTGTGTGTGTGTGTGTGTGTGTGTGTGTGTGTGTGTACGTGTATAGATACAAGAATTTAAAAACTGAGGTAAATTCCAGGTTTGTACAAGTTACCTGTAAGAATCTTTGTCTTACAAATATATCTAAGCAAAAAAAAAAAAAAAATCCCCTTTAAATGACAAAATTCCCAGTTAATTTACAAATTCAGTTTCAGTGACAAAAATTGAATGATAAAAACAAAACACTACCTTTTGTGGTTTGTTTGTTTTGTTTTTAGAGACAGGGTCTCACTATGTAGCCCTAGCTAGCCTGAAACTTACTATGTAGACCAGGCTGGCCTCAAACTCACAGAGATCTGAATGCCTCGGCCTCCAAGTGCTGGGACTAAATGCAGGCAATACCACATTCAGTGAGGGAGGGCTTTTATTTTTCCTTTGTTACCTTTTCATACTAATCACACTTTTATTTCAATATCAGTAAGGATTACACACTACACTGAGTTTTGTTTTGTTTTGTACCTTTTTTTTTTTCTTCTTCTTCTTCTTCTTCTTTTTTTCGGAGCTGGGGACCGAACCCAGGGCCTTGCGCTTGCTAGGCAAGCGCTCTACCACTGAGCTAAATCCCCAACCCCTGTTTTGTACCTTTTAATAGTTTTCTTGAACATGAACAAGTGCATGTCTAGCCCGAGTGATAGCAGCATGCCTTTGACCTTTGATCCCAGCACTTGGGAGGCAGAGACAGGCAGATCTTTGAGTTCAAGGCCAGCCTGGTCTATAGAGGGAATTCAATAACAGCCAGGGCTACAGAGAGAAACTGTCTAAAAAAAAAAAAAAAAAGAAGAAGAAGAAAACATATAAAATAATAAGTTATTATTATTA
Source organism: Rattus norvegicus (assembly GCF_021556685.1). Lineage (NCBI taxonomy): Eukaryota > Metazoa > Chordata > Mammalia > Rodentia > Muridae > Rattus > Rattus norvegicus. The sequence continues at coordinate 196,286,178 of NC_141534.1, read as the reverse complement.
ATTTTCTATATACCCATTGATTTGCAAATTGTCGCCCCACTGATGTTCTCATAATACGAGCGAGGGCAGAGCTGGGAGCTCAACGGAGAGTAGACACCCTGAATATCTTCTCCAGACCTTTGTAGAAAGAGGGCTCCATCAAACCAAGTAAAAAAAATCTACTAAACTTCTTCTAAGATAATACTTAGTATCAGTTAATGTGTCACCCAAACAGAAACTGTGAAAAAAAGTTGAATTTCCATGATTGATAAATTATTTCAAAATACACTTGCCAGGTGTGGTATTTTGGACCTTTTGAGGCAGAGGCAGGTGGATGTCTGTGAGTTCAAAACCGGGCTGATCTGCAAAGTGAGTTCCAGGACATCAGAGCTAAATAGAGAAGCCCTGTCTTGATTGACTGACTGACTGATTTAAAAGTAACACATTTATTGTAAATAAACCACTGCCAAAACCAGTAGAAATGAAACATTATCACACATACAGCAACTCACCTTTGGGTTGTGCATCACGATAGTCTCTCCACTTGGAAACTCTAGCCTGCGGTGCCACTGGTTTGTGGTCACAGCTTTTTTATACTCGGCCTGCAAAGACAGAACACACAATACAGCACAGTCGACCTGAGTCATGCCAACGGGCTGGAAGGCCATCAGGACTACGCTGGCAGCACAGCAGTAACTAACGGTAGGTCTGGTTTACTGGTTTACTGTCCTGACATCTGACTATCTGACATAAATTACTCAGTGTTTGCTCTCACATGCTCCTAAGTAATATCTCCATTCCATGGAGAAAACAATGGCAGCTTAGACAGTACATCAGTTTCTTAGGGCTAAACAAGCTGAGTATAGTTGTAAAATTAATTGATTGTCTCAAGTTCCTGAGGCTACCACTCCAAAATCAAGGTGACAGCTGGACAGCAATCCTATGAAATCTACATGGAGAGCCCCAACTACCCTTGGCCTGCTACAATCAAGGCCATTCAGTGCTCTAAACCTGACTCCCACCTCTGCCTTTATCAAAGCACAGCATTCTGTCTTTCTGAACAAGTCTGTCTTAGTGTTTACTATACATAATGACACTAGCTACAGAGGCCTCGAGACCATCCTACTCGAGTAACTACATCTCGAATGATTTTACCTGCGACACCCTTGCTCCACACAAAGTGGCATTTGTGGGTACTAGGGACTAGTACTTCACCAGCACTCTGGGGACAGCGCTGAGGCTGAGTCTGCACATACACACACACAGGAGTTAGCGCCACTCCTGAGTCACTGGCTGCTTTTTAACATGTGTGAGTGAGTGCTCTGCCAACATGTATGTATTATGTACCATGTGCACACCTGGTGTCCTAAGAAGTCAGAAAAGGGTGTTAGATCCCCTGGAACTGGAGTCACCAATAGCTATTAGCTGCGCCTGCTGAAAATCAACCCTGAGCCCTCTGTAAGAGCACTCAGTGCTTTTGGGGTTGTTTTTCCAGACAGGGTTTCTCTGTGTAGCTCTGGTTGTCTTGGAACCCACTCTGTAAACCATACTGGTCTTAACTTGGAGATTTGTCTGCCTCTGCCTCTGCGCCTCTCTGCCTCTCTCTGCCTCTCTCTGTCTCTCTCTGCCTCTCTCTGCCTCTCTGCCTCTGCCTCTGCCTCTGCTTCTCCTGTGGTGGGATTAAAGGTATATACCACCACTGCCCAACTTTTTTTTTTTTTTTAGACAGTGTCTCAAGCTTGCTATATAGACCAGGCTGGCCTCTCACTCAGTGATCTACCTGCCTCTGCCTCCAGCTGACTTAGATTAAAGCACATGTTACTGTACCTGGTCACTTTTATACTTTTACCTGGTGGGGTAATAATCTTGCTCTATAGCCTTGAATAGTTGGGCCTAGAGGCTCATTTTGCTGTGCCCAGCTTATGCAAATCTTTCTTCCCCTCAAAGTATGGACATTAAACCCAGAGGCTTGTGCACACTGGGTAGACATTTGCCACTCAACTACAAGCCCTAGCCCTCATGCATGCCTTTTATTGAAGTTTTCTACAAACTCTCAGCTCTTATACTGAGCTAATGGTGTTTATTTCTAAAGGTTCGCCTGGTTTTCTATGGAGATAATTGTGTCATTATAAAATTAAAAGCATTTTCAAATCAAAATCACTTCTGCTCTTTGTCCTGGTAGACAGGATCAACCACACACCAATCATGGGCATCATCTGTTTCTCACTTCCCACCCTCCACTGAGGCAGTGGGTTTCTTAGAAAGCTGGGCAGGAGTTTGGGCCTCATGCCGATGCAATGGGCAAGACTTGGCTTGCTAGTCCAGCCTAGAGCTGTGTTACCCACACACAATATTATCATTACAGTTAAAAGAAAATGCTTGCTGTGGCTGGAAATGGCTCAATGGTTAAGAACATTGGCAGAAGTCCTGAACTCAACTCCCAGCAACCACATGGTGGCTCACAACCATCTATAATGGGATCCGATGCCCTCTTCTGGTGTGTCTGAAGACACCAACAGTGCAACAGTATATTCATATACATAAAATAATGTTTAAAATAAAAGTGCTTGCTCTGTTTCAGAGACTCACACATGAACACTGCACTTTTAGCTTCAAAATACTAAGCCTACAATGTTGGACTCTGGGATACTACAGCTACAGCACGACCCTGCCTAACCCACCAACAATTCCAGTGTATCCTTAGTGACTTGCTTATCTAGATTAAGCTCTAGGGATTAGCACCTTTGATATATTTCCCTACTGAGCTAACTAAATTATGCTTTAAGGGCCAGTGTCAGAGCGCTCAGTGGGCAAAGACACTTGCTGCCAAACATAAATACCTAATTTTCACCCCCAGGGCCCACACAGTAGAAGGAAAAGAACCAATTCTGGAATGTTCTCTTACCTCTAGTCATGCAACATGTGCACATGTAAGAGCACACACAAATAAATGCCATAAAATTTTTAAAAATTATGCTTTAAGAAATTGTTTTAGCGCACGCCCTTAATCCCAGCACTCAGGAAGCAGAGGCAGGTGGACCTCTGTGAATTCGAAGCCAGCCTAGACTACAGAGTGAGTTCCAGGACAGTCAGGGCTACACAGAGAAATCCTGTCTCAAAAGAGAGGGTAGAGGGAGACAGGGAGGGAGGAGGAAAGGGAGAGAGAAATGAGGGGGAGGAGGAGAGAAAGACTGACTGTTTTTATAAACTGGTTCCTCTATTAGCCCACGGCAGTCCCCAAACTCATGATACTCTGCCTTGGCCTCATGAATGCTAAGATTACAAGCAAGTGCTATCATGCCTAGTTTCTACCTAAATTTGCTCAAAGGTCTAATATGAATACCTTAGCAGATGTGGAATGTGCCCCTTCCAAAACATACAGTCTTATCTTGAGACACAGGGCTGTTACCTGCAGCACTTCCTGAAGGACAATGCCACTTAAAAATCGATCTCCATTGTGACAGGATCAACACAGGCCACCTTGTATATAAAGCCATCTCCACTGTGAGTGGCACCACAGAAGCCTGTCTTGCATACATGCCTTTGTTGTGTAAAGAAAAGTATAAAGAAAAAACATTCATACCTCTAGTTTTTCACTGAACTCCTCTGTATAGGGAATAAATCTGCTATCTGTGTCCCCCTTGTAAAACCAAGTACAGCGTCTCACTTCAGCCGGCTCCTCTTCCCAGTACACAGACTTCCTCATGCGGTCATAAAGGTACACATCATAGCGTCCGCCATCCGTGCCTAGAACCACATTCTCAGGATCTGGCTGCACTAGAAACCAAGAGGACATTTTCTCATTACCAGGCACATTTGAAAATACAAATAACATTAACGATAATTCATTACGCTACTAGTCAAAGACAGACAATTAAGCTTTTGTCTGATTTGAAAACACAAGATAATTTGTATTGCTCAAAATCATGACATTTGTTTGCTTGTTTGCTTGCGAAGCAGAGTCTCACTCTGTGGCTGGCCTCAACCTCCCAGCAGTCTTCCTGTCCTCCTGTCATGACTGACATCACCGCTCTGCAGCATAACTTTTCTTGAGAAGAAACAAGGAGCCGGGGCAAGTTAAAACAGCAATCACGAAACAACTGAAATAGTTGATGAGTTTTTAAGTAGTAATATCAAACCAGATGCATACACCTGTAACTCCAGCACTTGAGAGATGGAGTCAGGAGGATCAGGAGTTACTGGATAATTATAGCTACCTGGTGAGGTAGAAGCCAGCCTGGGCTACTTGAGACCCCATTTAGAAAGTAAAATGGAACAATAGCATCAATGTACCAAAATGTTCCAGGAAATGTGCTGGCGAATACTGACTGATATTTAAGTTTCATAATCAGATAATATCAAGATAAAAAATCATATTGGTATGCTGCAAGACTACTCAGAGCCTTACGATATACCTGTGTGGCATCTCTCTCAAAAGGTACACATGAGAATAATTATTTCCAAAACTCATCTGACCTCAGAACACTTTTTTCACATAGCATTCCACAAAAGAGTTCCACAGGAAATCCTTCATGCCCGTTAACCCCAAATGAGTAAGAGATAAAGGAAACTAAAACCTGGATTATGTAACAACTCTACCTCTCTGATTTAAAACAACTCTTTTGGTTATATCTTGTTTTACTGAGGCAGCGTCTACCTATGTGGCCTTGGCTGGCCTGGAGCTCACTTGGTTGGCTTTAAACTCACAGGTCTGCCTATGCTCGGATGCAAAGGTGGCACTGTAACCAGCTAAGACAAAGAAATTACTAAACTATTTCTGTGAACATTTTGCTAAGTAACTAGGGATGCATTAATTAGTACCTACCATCTTAAAGCAGGATCTGGAGGCTAACCAGACTAAGGAGTCTGACAGTTGAAGAAGACCATAGACAAATACCCTTCAATTTATCGCTGTCGCAAATGAGACGGAATAACGCAAGATGAACACTTACCTGAATTATAGATCTCTTCAAGATTCAGAGAGTCAAGCACACTGAAAGGCATCCACAGTTGTTTATATTCCACCTCCTTGCAGTAAAACCAGTGTGGCTGGACAGGTTCATACTGGTTCTGAAGTACAAAAGGAGATGGCCCCTGTACAAGGGGTCCTGCAGGTCTGGCTGGGACTTGTTGCTGCGCTGGTGATTGCACTGCTGTAGGAAGCTGAAGAAAATTAAGACTGTCACAAGTGTCCAAAAGAAATTCCGTAACCACTTCAAAATCAAATTGCTCTCAGTAATAATTATCCTACATGTATTTCCAGGTAACCACTTAATATCGTAACTAGTGGGGTTGGGGATTTAGCTCAGTGGTAGAGCGCTTGCCTAGGAAGCGCAAGGCCCTGGGTTCGGTCCCCAGCTCCGGGGGGGGGGGGGGGGAAATCGTAACTAGTATACTAGAACTTCACATCAGTTGCAAAGTGAACTAGACTTCTGCATGCTAATGGCAAACTGACACCCAGCAATGTCTCCCATAATTTTAAAATTGTTAATATATTTATTTTTAAGTGTTTCATACAATATAATTTGGTCATATTCTTTCCCTTCCCCTGACCCCTCCCAGTCTACACTCACTCAATTTCTTGCTTTTTTTCTCTCTTAAAAGCAAAAACAAAAACCCAAATAACAAAGGAACAAACAGACAGCACGCACACGACAGACCTCATCTTGTGCTGGCCGACCCTCCTGGGCATGAGCTGCCCTGGAGTGTGGTGGACACACCACGTCACTCCACAGAACACAACTGCTTCCCCTCTCCCAGCCACTGCCATGCATTAGCAGCCTCTTGGTTAGGCGGGAACTCTGTGCCCACTCCTCCTCAGTGCTGAGACTCTATATGGCCGGAACTTGTGCTCCATGCACACAATCTGTACAGGTTCCATCATTCTTTTTTTTTTTTTTTTTTTTTTTTTCCCTGAGCTGGAGACCGAACCCAGGGCCTTGCGCTTGCTAGGCAAGCGCTCTACCGCTGAGCTAAATCCCCAACCCCAGGTTCCATCATTCTTAAAATCTTTAGAACACCCATACTTTTTGATCCAGCCATTCCATTTCTAAGAACGTAAATATTTAAATGTCAATCTAACTAACACAAACATACAGAGAGAAGAATTTCCATTAATATTAACAAATTAGTAGAAAGCTGGGCAGTGGTGGCACAAGCCTTTAATCCCACAACTCTGAAGGCAGAGGCAGGCAGATCTCTGAGTTTGAGGCCAGCCTGGTCTACAGAATGAGTTCCAGGACAGCCAGGGCTACACAGTGAAACCCTGTCTCAAACAAACAAAAACTTAGTGGAGAGGTCTATTTCAGCCGCTGTAATTGGGCATTTTCACTAACTAGTACAATTAAGATGAGAAGCTGGCAGTCAATGCTGCCTCAGTTCTCCCACGCCCTTAGGTAACACTCATTACTGATATTCTACACCAATATCAGAGACGATCATTGAGTACCTCAGCAATTAAAATCAAGTATTACTCCAGTAAATAGGTGTTGTAAATTTGAATATGAACACATTTTATATTTATACATTTGTTTGCTTGCTTCTTTGGGTGGGCATGCTTGTGCCATAGCCAAGTGTGGAAGTCAGGGGACAATTTGTAGGACCAGTTCTCTCTTTGCATTGTATGAGCCCTGGGGTTCTAAATCTGATCCTCAGGTTTGGGGCAAGTGCCTTTACTCTGCACCATCTTGCTGGCCTCTAATTAGCTCCTTCTAGAAGAATGTTTACTTCAAAGCATAGTTTACAAAGAACACCCTTTGTGTCATGTACACATAATACCAATTACTTGAGACTGAGGCAAGAAAGAGTTTGAGGCCAAACAAAGCAATTTAGCAAGATCCTGTCCCAAAATTAAAAGGTGAGCCAGGGGTACAGCCTAGTGGAAGTGTCTACCTATCACATTTAACACCCTGGTATGACCAGTAACACACCACACTCCTCTGTAAACATTTTGTCCTGGTGCTGGAGAAATGGCCCACTGGTTAAAATTACTTGCTGTGCTTGCAGAAAACCTAGATTCAGTTTCTAGAATCCAAATGGTAACTAACACTCACAACCATCTATAACTCCAGTTCTAGAGACTATGACCACCCTTTCTGGCATTCTGAGGCACTAGGCACACATACGGTGTACAGAAACGCATTCAGGTAAAACACTTGTATATATAAAATAAAAAAATGTTTTATCTGGGCTGGAGAGAAGGCTCACAGGTTAAGAGCACTGGCTGCTCTTCCAGAGGTCCTGAGTTCAATCCCCAGCAACCACATGGTGGCTCACAACAATCTGTAGTGGGATCCGATGCCCTCTTCGGTGTGTCTCATATACATAAAATAAATAAATAAATCTTTTTAAATACAGTGTACTCGTATACATAAAATAAATAAATAAATCTTTTAAAAAATGTTTTATCCTCATGTGCATGTTAAAATGCATAAAGCTGAGCTAGAGAGATTGTTCAGCAGTTAAGGACCCAGGTACAAATCCTAGCACCCACATGGTGGCTAACACGTGTAGCTCCAGTTCCAGGGGATCTCATGCCTCCTTCTTGCCAAGGTCATTGCATGTACATGGTACACAGACACACATGCTGACAACAATACATGTGACATAAAAAGAAATCTCAAAATGTTTTTTTTAAGTATACAATTTTTTTTAAAAACTTTCACTAAGGTGAGAGAGAAAAGCAGTATGGCATTCACGTACCGGTGGCAATGGTCCTGGCGGCATTTGGTATGTCTGCACTGGGGGTGCAGAGGGTGGAGGGTAGGAGGGGTGGCCCGGCGTCTGACACTGCTGTAGTTGTGGAGGTGTTATATAGGGATTTGCCCGGCTGCTGACAGGAGTGTGGCGATACGGGTTATGTCCTTGTTGAGGAATCCCTTGGGGTGGGCTCCCAAAATTTGGAGGGAGACTACTTGGCTGAGAAGGCAAATAGGTGCTTGCTCCCATCTGTGAGGAAGGCGCAGCACCATAGGGAGCCTTGGAAACAGAGGGTGGAAATGCATTCAGCATGTCTTGGGATCCAGTTGTAAAAGGGAGTGTGGCTGGGGGCTTGGGAAGTGCTGACTGTCCAGCCGACATTGCTGTGGTCGCTAAGGGCGACTGTCCAATGTTCCCAAATGGATCACTACTGCTTGATACCTGAGAGAAGTAACTGAATGTCTGTGGGGTGGATGTGTGAGTTGAAGTCTGACCAAGGAAGCTATCCTCCTCACCAACATCTGTGGAGTCTTCTGCAACAGAAGAGGAGAGCAATGGTTTAAGAGCGATATCACTCTCTTAGGCTCTGTAAGGAAGACCTAGCAGTTAGGCCTCTGACTACACTCTTCTAACCTGTATTTCTCCACTACAGAAAAACAAGCAGAATTTTCCTTCAAGACTTTTCTCCTAAAAAATTTTATTTGAATATGCTATAAAATGAGCCAAACATGGTGGCACACGCCTTTAAATCCCAGTACTGAGGGCAGAGGCAGTAGGATCTCTGTGAGTTTGAGTCCAGCCTGGTCTACAATGAGAGTTCCAGGACAACCAGGACTACACAAAAAACCCTATCTCGGGGTTGGGGATTTAGCTCAGTGGTAGAGCGCTTGCCTAGGAAGCGCAAGGCCCTGGGTTCGGTCCCCAGCTCCAAAAAAAAGAACAAAAAAAAAAAAAAAAAAAAAAAACCCTATCTCAAAGTAAAAAAAAGAAGAAGGAGAAAGAAAGGAAAAGAGAAAACAGTTTTTGCCCTTCTTACTTTCTATATAAATATTTATTTTATTATGTGTTAAAGGATTTTTAAAAGAAATTAATTTGTACCTTTTTTATATTTTGAACTTATTTTATATAATTCAAATGTTACCATATATCTAAACATGTAATTTAATTTCTACAATAAGAAGAAGAAACTAAAGTCCAGGCATTAGCTCTGTAGACAAGTATGAAATGGGGTCTTACAAATGAGCATCTGTGTTGCCAATGTCGGTTACCCACTAACTGCAACCCGTAACCAGTAATCACAATCCCATGTTCACACATAGACACCAGGTCACGCTGGCAAGACGGCTCAGCAGGAAAAGCTGAATGCCCCAGAACCAACAGGATAGAATGAGAGAACCAACTCCCACAAACTGTCCTCTGACCCTCCACACATGGCACACACAATAAATGAATGAAAAATGCTTTAAAAGAAATATGGTAAGTCATTAGCAATCTCATTTTTCTAGGAGAAGAGCTCCTCACTTCTCCTTGGCCAGCATCGTCTTCACTGAATTCTCTGTTGAAACAGTAATTTCCAAGGGATCACTTTCCCACGAACTAGACCTTCACCCCTCTCTTCCCTGCTCTACTTTTACAAACAGCTTTCAGCTTCGCCCTCCTAATCTTCCCTCCCCTAGCTCTGGCCGTGCTTATCTGCTGGAGGGCTACAGTCCATCAGCTGTGTGGGGCCACTCCCGCACAACAGGCACACTTGTGGCCCTGCCCCTGGAGAACTGCCAAGCTCTGGGCTCTCTGTGACCTCACAGGGATCCTGCTTCACGGCTTCCAGGTTGTCCCAGATGCACTTCACATACCAAATCAGTGAATGGCTCCTCTCCACAGGTTTGGCCATAACACCCAAAACACAATTCCAATCAAAATACGGTATCTAAGGCTGTCCTTCTGAACTATGAAAACTATTCATAAAGACATGTCTACAGTTGCAGTTTTCTCCAGACTGAGGCAGGCAGAACACTTAAAGCCAATCTTAAAAAAAATAATTTTTGGGGTTGGGGATTTAGTTCAGTGGTAGAGCGCTTGCCTAGGAAGCGCAAGGCCCTGGGTTCGGTCCCCAGCTCCGAAAAAAAAAGAACCAAATAATAATAATAATAATAATAATAATAATAATAATAATAATAATAATAATAATAATTTTGTTTTAATTTTTTTTCAAGACGGAGGGCTTCACTATGCAGCCCTGACTGTCCCGGAACTCACTCTGTAGACCAAGATGGCTTTGAACTCAGAGATCCACCTGCCTCTGCTTCCAAAGTACTAGGATCAAACAAAGGTATGTACCACCATAGCCAGAATTTAAAAAAAAAAAAAATTAAAAGTGGGAGAAGAAAAAGATTCTCATCAGCAGTTTCTTCATTACTGAAGAGAGAACACTTCTTGCCCAGGGCCTCCCTCTGCTTCAGCCTTCTACTATTCTAATAGGTCCTCCATCATTCTCTAGTCTTGTGACCCTCACTAGACTGTGTTCATCCCCAACAATGAAGAGCCTTTTGTGGAATCTCTCACCCAGTAAGAGAACTTCAGACTGACTTGGTCCAGGAAACATTTTTCAAACTAGCACCAATCATAAATAAAATACTGACCTCAACACACTACAAGCTTCCCCCTAGGAGCACTTCCTAATTCCGTACTTCTAGGCCAGTCAGAGCTGCATAGTGAGACCCTCATCAACAGAAAACTTAGAAGGCTCCCCACAGCGTTCACACCTTTTAGGACAGTCTATGAGGCCCACAGACACCTAGGCCAATGCCCGCTAGGCATGATCTACTTGAAGACAAGTTAAGGGTGGAAGGACAGGATGCAGAGGAGAGAAAAGAGGTCCATTCTGCCCCATATAGAAGAGGGCCAAGCCTGCAGATTGTTCCTCATCTCCAGATTCCTCTATGGATCCTTCAAACCCTACTCAGAGACGCTGAGGCCTTAAGGGACATCATGCCTGCACACCATCAGCTGAGACAGGACCACAGCAGCCGACCCATCCCATCTCCAGCTGTGTTTAACCTGTACTACTACAGCTTCTGAAAGCCAGTGCCTGTGTTTATTTACAAAGGCAGAACTGTCTGTTCCATGCCACCTGGACATCTACCACAGGGCCTGACAGAGTCAAGCAGTTCGGCTCACTTCTGCTCCCCATGTGTCTCCACCACTGATGCGACTGTTGCTTTCAAGGAGATGGGATCTCGTCTGGCTCTGGGAGTGCGCTAAGAGATCTCTGACTAAGACACCTTTAAGTATAGAAAATACTTGTTATGCACTCAGGAGGCGGAGGAACGTGGATCACTATAAGTTCAAGATCAGCCTGGTTTACACAGAGAGTTCTGAGACAGCCAGAACTACTTAACAGAGAGATCCTGACTCAAAAGAAGAAGAAGAAGAAGAAGAAGAAGAAGAAGAAGAAGAAGAAGAAGAGGAGGAGGAGGAGGAGGAGGAGGAGGAGGAGGAGGAGGAGGAGGAGGAGGAAGAGGAGGAGGAGGAAGAAGAAGAGGAGGAGGAGGAGGAGGAAGAGGAGGAAGAGGAGGAGGAGGAAGAAGAAGAGGAAGAAGAGGAAGAAGAGGAAGAAAAGAAAATGCTTGTTATGGAATGGTGGTGGAATGGTAGTTCTTTTTTTTTTTTTTTTTTTTTTTTTTTTGGTTCTTTTTTTCGGAGTTGGGGACCGAACCCAGGGCCTTGCGCTTCCTAGGTAGGCGCTCTACCACTGAGCTAAATCCCCAGCCCCTGGAATGGTAGTTCTAAAACCTACTTATGCTCTCATAAAAAATAAGTTTGCATCTAAGAAGCAACAGTTTTCAAGCTGGGGTTGGAAAGTTAGCTCAGGGATTACGAGCATGTGCTGCTCTTGCAGAGGACCCTAATTTGTTTCCCAGCACCCAGATCAGGTAGCTCACATCCACCCGTAACTCTAGCTCCAGGGAGAGCCAAAGTCTCTGGCCTCTGAGAGCAGAGACACAAAGACAGATACACCCAAGTACACATTTTTAAAAATAGTAAAAATGAACTTTAAAGGAACGGTGGACCATGCCTGTAGTCACAGCACCTGAGAGACCACGACAAGAGGCCTGCCACAAGTTCCAGGTTAACCTGGGCTACAAAAATGACATCATGTCTCAAAAGGTAATTAACAAATGAATAAATCTAAAGATCTATATACTTATCTTAAAACTGAGAATAAAAATGTTGAGCTGGAGAGATGGCTCAGTAGTTAGGAGCACTGGCTGCTCTTTCAGAAGACCTGGGTTCAATTCCCAGCACCCACATGGCAGCTCACAACTGTCTGTAACTTCCAGCTCCAAGGAGTCCAATACCCCCACATGGACACAAAGGCAGGCAGAACACCAATCAATGCACATAAAATTACAGAAATGCCACGCACTGACAATAACACATTAAATATTATACATCAAGGAAAACGAGTACAAATCAAACAACACTCGGGAGGCCGAGAACGATCTGAAAAACTCAAGGCTCAACCTTGATTTCTAGATCCTTCCACACTACTCTGCTCCAGCCACAATCTTCACCGAAGAAAGTACATGAGGCAGAGGCACTCTTGGAATCCATGCCCCCACTCGCTCATCAAACACCCACCAGACATTCTGTATGCTTCATTCTATGCACATGTCGGACAGTTACAAGAAGAAACACCAGAAAGGAGGGCCTTCACACACACATGCTTCCATTTGTCTTTCTTTCCTTCCCAGGAAACTCCCCTTAGCCTTCCAAGCAGGAGTTATTTAGTGGGAAAAGTTCAGCACTTATCAAGGACCTATGTGCCAGGCACTAAACAAGATCCTGAATATGGAAGAGGTAAGAAGTTCACAGTCCACATGGAGAGGCAGAGGTACTTGGCTCGCAAGTATTTACACAACAATATGTGTGGGACACTACATTTAGAACTCTACAAAATGAGACCGGGCGGGGCTGGGGATTTAGCTCAGTGGTAGAGCGCTTACCTAGGAAGCGCAAGGCCCTGGGTTCGGTCCCCAGCTCCGAAAAAAAGAACCAAAAAAAAAAAAAAAAAAAAAAATGAGACCGGGCATAGTGAAGAACGCCTTTAATCCCAGCACTCAGACGCAGAGGCAGGTGGATCCTTTAAGTCTGAGGCCAGCCTGGTCTATACCGTGAGTTCCAGGACAGCCGGTACTACAGAGAGACCCTGCTATCAAACCGGGGTATAGGGGCTGAAAACAAGAAATCTTAGGCAGACAGGTCAAATGTCATGCCTGAGGCCATACAGCAAGTTAGTGGCAGGGTCAGGTCTGAACATAGTCTGTGTTCCTAATCACCAGTTTGTTTAAAAAAAAAAAAATCAGTCTTCCCAGATAATACACAGAGCTTAATCAAAAGCAGGAGGTGAAAGCAGGTGTAGGGCCTAAGAGAACAAGGAAAAACTCAAAGGAAGTGGTACCTTGAAAAAGGAGGACTGCATTCTGTAGCTGTACATCAGACATTACATAGCAAAGCTAGTAGAATGCGCTTCTATCCTGGCAGGCGTCCTTCTGGAACTGAGGGTCTTTTACGAGGAGAGAGTTTAGAGTACTCTACAAGAGAGGCACTGTCTCCTCTGGAGATAACTTACTGTCTCCTGGGTGATGTCCTGCCCTACCACCGGTGTTTCTCAGTAGGAGGACAGCTTACGGTATTCCAGCAAAGGGCAACTGTCTAATTTAGCTGCGTTTTCGGCCAGCACCAGCACACCAGTGGGTGGTCAACAAACAGTTGCGCAATGACAGGAGTTCCGAGCCTCATCGCCTGGGCCCCTCCTCCAGGATCCTCCAGTCCCTGGCCTCTGGAAGCTGGTCACTGCTGACCCTGGCAAGCGGCTCAGAAAAGGCGACGCTCCTGTCCCACCCACCTCCCAGGACACACACCGGCCCCCAAGTGCCCTCGGCTCACTACCTCCGGGTAAGAGCAGGGAAGCCGGGGAGGCGGCGGCCTGCGTGACGGGGATGAAGGGCACGTTGAAACTGAACTCCGTGGCCGAGGAGGAGAAGAGTAAGTTAGTGCCTGACGAGGAGGCGGACGCTCCGCCACCGTTAGCCTTCCTATCCGCCATGGTTGCAGACCCCCGTCCGTTACGTGGCTCTGCGAGCCCGGTGCCTCACACAGACCGGAAACCGGTCCTGAGCATGCCACCGCACTTCCGCACCTGCGCACGGTGACCACAGGACAGCGACTAAGGGACCGATTTTCTTCCGGAAGCTGACGTCGCCCAAAATCAATAAGGTGGAATCGGCTTCAGACCCAAGCCTATCACGTGACACCCTCGGCCTCGCGATACTAGGCCAGCCGCTGGAATCACAACATAGAGGGGTGTGGCCGATGAGGGTTCTGAATCCTAGAGCTATTTGACGCTCGAAATCGCAGATTCTGAGTTGTTCCGGACGCACTTGAGTTTCTCATGGGGTATGTTTTTGGTTGGTTGGTTGATTTGCTTGCTTGCGAGGCAGGATCTCGCTATGCGGTCCAGACTGGCCTTTATCCTCCTGCCAGTTCTACCAGTTCTGAGATTAATACCACCACACACAGCAATTCTTAAATCTTTATGACAAGCAGTAATAAGAATTGGGAGTAAGAAATTTCTATTGGCTGGATTTTTTTTTTATTTGAGCTAGGTTCCATTAAGTTGCCTAGAACTCTCAAGAGGTCTGACTGCCTCTTCTTCCCAGGTGCTTAAAAGGGAGTGAGTGTTCGGCCACGCCAGGCTACTATCTCCTTCAATGTATGCATCAACAAAAAGTGTCTTTGGTAAGCAATTCTAAGTGGTAGACGATTTATGTTTCAAAGGGGCAGAGAAAAGATGTATAATTGCAACATTCTAGAGGAACTCCTCTAATCTAGGGTTCAAGGACCTATCTGCCTACTACCAGGTTTTGGCTTGAATAAAAACAGTAAATTCTTGCAGGGTTGAATTTCCTTTGACACGCATTTTTACGGAACCAAGGGGTACCGGGGGTAGTAGTGGGGACACTACTGGTGAGTCATATAACATGGCCTTAAACTGCTAGGAACCATGCTAGACTAGAAGTTGGTCAGGAAAATTATCTTGTCTTTATTATAAATAAGCAAGGCTGAGAACCGTATACCAGAGAGTGATGTATGAAACAGACCCGAAATCCTTCCCTTCGGGAGTTTACAATCTGGCAAAACAATCAACTAAACAAAGTAATAATAAACTGCAAGCTTTCCTTAAATGTGCTTCCTAGAATACTGACTTCAGAGGACAGAGATCTAAACATTCTAGGAGAGGGAGCATGTAGCTCTTCATCAGATCATTAGCAAAAAATAAAAAATAAAAAACCCTAATAAAAAGATTCCCTGAAAAGGAAAACTAAAACTGAAGCCTGAAAACTAGTACCTCAAGCCTCCTGAGTGCAGGGATCCCAGAGGTCCAGCCCTGCTGTGCTGTCACACGTCTTTAATCCCAGCACATGGCAGAGGCAGGCAGATCTCTGTGAGTTTGAGCCTGGTCTACAGAGTGGGCTCCAGGACAGCCAGAGCTATACAATAAGAAACCCTGTCTCTACAAAACAAAAAACAAACAAACAAAATTCATAAGCACAGGGATCTATTTCCTGATGACTCCCCTTATACATGATTACCTCAGAAAAACCTGAATTCCAAAACAATCACTTTGCATAATTAACATCAAAAATGATTTTTTTTATTTTAGACCACAACAGGAAGAAAAAAACCTAATTATCAAGAAGAGAAAAAGGACAGAAAAGGGCACAGAATGAGATATACCTTTTAAGGGGATGCTCTGAGTGACCTTCTTCTAATCAGGTCCCTTCATGACTACACTCTTCTCAATTAAGGATCCATTGATGGGCACTGGAGATGTAGCTCAGCCTGGGCTACATAGTCAGTTCCAAGGAAACCTGGGATAGATGATAGATAGATAGATAGATAGATAGATAGATAGATAGATAGATAGAATCTCAGCACATAGATTTAATTTGTATATTATAAGGCACAGAGCTAAAATACGAAATTTCCCTCATTCAATTCCAAGAACATGGCTACTTTCTCTACTGAAAGAATGGATGAATAAAGTGGAAATACCATCTCTCATAGTTACTTTTCTTCTGTTGTGATACAATACTATGACAAGAAAACTTACAAAGATTTTAATTGGGTTTATGATTTTACAGGGTTAGAGTCTATGATGGCAGGGCAAAGGCCTGGTGACAGAACAGCTGACATCTCATGATCTGAAAACAGAAGGCAGAGAGTGCACACTGGGAGTGGTGGGAGGTTTCTGAAGCTAAGTCTGCCGCCATGACACATCTCCCCCCCCCCCAACAAGCCACACCTTTTAATCCTTCCTGAACAGTTCTACCAACTGGGAATCAAGTATTCAAACATTTGAGCCTATGGGGACTATTCTCATTGAAACAACTACATTGTCCTAGCCTTGTTAGCTTTCTCAACTCACAAAGCCAGACGTAAAGTCAGATTGAAATGCCAAGTCCAAATTACCTCTTTCATCCCAAAGCAAACCAGGGTGTCATTCCAAATCATGCTACTTTGGCATAAAGATTATCTTGAGCGAAGGCAACTGAACAGAACCACATATAAGAAAATCTCCTGCCTTCCCACTGTTTGTACAAAAGCAGGATATAGGGTTTCAAGGCTTCCTCCCTCCCTTTCTACCAGAAAAGACAGAAGCTAATCACCTGGAAGAACTTATATAAGATTTTATATACTATGTTAACCATGAAACTCTCATGTTTTGATTTCCTGCAACTTGTTGCCTTTGGGAACTAAGAACTACCTTCTTCTGTCATTTCTCTACAATGTTATTGTTCTTTGTGGATGATTGCTGTATAACCTCGAATTCTAAGATATTAAATTACTTTTTCCCAGTTGTTCATAAACTTGTGGCACACATGTTCATGAACTTAATTTTTTTTTTCAAGACAGGGTATCTCTGTGTAGCCCTGGCTGTCCTAAAACTCACTCTATAGACCAGGCTGGCATCAAACTCAGATTCACCTGCCTCTGCCTCCTGCGTCCTAGGATTAAAGGTGTGTGCCACCACTGCTTGGCTCTTAATATTTATTTATTTGTTTGTTTGCTTTTGAGACAGGGTCCTATGTAGCTCAGGCTGGCCTCAAATTGGGTATGTGGCCAAGGCTGTCTGTGAACTCCTGACCTTCCTTGCCTATATCCCAAATGCTATAATTTAAAGATAAGTTCATTCCAGGGGACCAAGAAAGGCAGAGGGGCAGGTTTGGTACCCTTTCCCTTCTGCCCTAGAGATTCCTGGGTTCAGTCAAAGCTGCCTCTGTTCATCTATTGCCATCTCTCCCTCTTTTATCCCTTGCTAGGGATTAAATCCAGGTGCCTCTGGCATACCAGGCAAGTGCTCTGCCACTGAGAAGTTCTTATTCTTCAGCTATCTAGATGCTATTCAGATCACCGCTACCTTTTTAAAGCCAAGTAGGTATAGATGGTGAAACCAGGGTTTTCTGAGGTACATCCCATACACAGGGAAAATGTCTTCTTTATGAAAACTTGACAGTTCCTAAGTTCTCTAGACTACAGGTTACAGTGGAGCTGCCCTTCTGCGTCGCCCTGTAAGAGTATTCTGATCTGTATGCTGTACAGGTATCTTGCCATAGCTCCCTAGTTGTCAGGTTGGAAGCAGAAGGGCTCTGGGTGTTTTTGAGGTTAGAAACTAAAGGCTGGGCTAGGAGAAAGTTCTGAGTGCTTGCCAGCTCCTTGGCCATATTGAGAAGCCCACAAGGCTACAAAGCCTCCTTGATTAAATCGTTCAGGAAGAACTCACTGAGCTGGGGGCAAGTTCTTTTACAGGATTTTGTGCAGGGCACCTTAGAAGAGTTCTACCACCAGAGTCACAAAGAGATCCGATGATCAGACACCGAATGGCGTTTCAACCCCTAATTTTGCTCAGAGATGACTCTTGAGGTTGGCTGAACTTGTGGCTTTTGGTCCGTGTGCAAGGTCTCAAACTTTGAGCCAATGAGGCACCCTGATGGAGTTTGCCTCCAACGCGCGAACACGGTGACCACTATACTCAAGCACAGTAGCCTTCCTCTGCCCGTCTCCAAGATGGCGGCCCCGGGATTGCCCTATCTCTACCCGTCTCCAAAATGGCCGCCCGCCCCGCCCACTCCCTCCCCTCCGGGAGTGCGCAGCACGCTCCCGCCGCCCCTCCTTCTTGAGCTCCACCCAGGTCTCTGGTAGCGCGGTCGGTGGCCGCGATTTCCCGCCATTGTGAGAAGTGGAGGCTGGGACGATCTCCCCTCCTCCGGTCGCTGGACAGCAGCTCTGAGACACTCGTCACCGTCGCCGCAACCACCTCTCCTTGAGACGCGCGGAGGCCCGTGGCTCGCGACGCCCGGCGCGTGGGAGGGCGCGGACGAGGAGCGGCTGAGCCCCCGAGGAGAAGCCGGGCTCCGAGCGCGCTCGCCCGGCAGAGAAGCGCCGCGCGGGCCGCGCTGGCCCCAGCCCTCAGCGCCATGCCCTGTGGAGAAGACTGGCTGAGCCACCCGCTCGGGATCGTGCAAGGCTTCTTCGGTGAGTGGCGCGTGGCGAGCAGGGCCGGGAGGGGAGCGGAGTTTGCGGGACCAGGCCTGCCGCGCGGCCACACTCGGGACGGCGGTCCGGGAGAATCACTGCCGAGGGCTCGCGTGGCCCCGGGCCTGGCAGCCAAGCAGAAGCAGCGGACTCGGGCCGCGGACGCAGGTGCCACCACCTCCCGTCACCTGCCCGCTGCCGGGCTCTGGCTCGCTGGCGGCGTGGACCCAGCTGCGAGCGCTGGCAGTGATTGACGGCCTGGCTCCCGGCTGGTGGCCTACCTAGCCCGGGTCCTGCAGACACGAGAGGTCCCCTTGCCCACGGAGGGCCCTCAGAGCGGTCGCGAAGAGAAGCCACTGCCTGTGGGAGCCTGCGGGATATTTCAAAACTTCCGGGGTGTGTGTAGGGGAGTGCTGGATCCTTCGCACAGAAGTTCATTCTGTTTCCACGTCTCCCTTGACATCCGAGAGAATGCTTCATTTTTTACCCCTGCTCTGTTGACTTAAAAACCCGTCAGCTCTGTTATTAGTTCCTGTACCAGGGCTAGCTAGAAATGCTCAGCTACTTAGATGAGTTGATACAGAACGAGAGCCGAGAGTGCTGTAGGCAAGCTGAGTAAATTTTAGTTGTAATTGTCATGGTTACTTTTTTTTTTTTTTTTTTTTTTTTTTTTTTTGCTTTACTGGACCTCCAATTCCCATTCGAATCCCTGATTTCGGTGCGCTTAATGACTGGCCGGAGCCACCAGTCTCCGTGGAATGTGTTTTCTGTACTAATGCTCCCACAGGATCCGATTCATTTTACCTAGAATTCTAACTACTCAGGTAGTTTCCCAGGGTGAAACTAAACCCGGTAGATAAAAGGACTGGGTAGACCTTAAGATTATAGCCAGTGAACACACAGTCTGATAAAGAGGAGCAGGGATGTGCAAGCCCACGAAAGAGTAAAACATGGGCTTGGGATATTATAGCTCAGTAGTAGAATGCATGCCTGGCCTGATGATGGTCTGAGTGTAGTGCAGGTGGAGAGAAGCTAGATCCATACCTAGCAATCTAGGGTGGTTTTCAAGGGGTGTGTGTGTATAAGCAGCTTACCTGTCATTCTGTCACCTGGAAGACAGCTCTGTCTCTAAAAAGAGAAAAAGGGTCCTATGTCCCTTCACCAAGTGCTAGTAATTGAAGTTCAGAATACTGCAGTCAACAGTTGAGACTAATAACAGATTAGCCCAGCCAAGATTCAGTTCTGGACTGGCTGAAAGTGCAAATGTGTAGATACATTCGAAGGAAAAGCTCCCCGTAGTTAAAGGTTTGGGACTTACAGGGTAAAGTTCCAATGACCGACCCCCAGAATTCCTTATCCTTTACTTTGAGGCAGATCTCTAACCTGATCTGGTCTCATGGAAGTCCTCCTGCCTCATCCTTTGGAGTGTGCCTGTGCCACTTGCCCAGCCAGAATCTCCATTTGTGAGAAATATCCCAGTACCCTGGTCTTGCTGTAGGAATGACGTGGTTTTAAATGCAATACAGATTGGATATATCGTTGTCGCGTTTCGTTCCTTAAGTGTGATCCTAAGGTATCACACCTCTTTATTGTACAGGAAAACACAGAACTTGATTACAAGTACTGTAGTATTTTCTAAATCTTGTGGAATGTTGTGGAAAGGTCATTGTTGCCCTCTGAATGGCTCTTAAGTGTAATCTGCCCTGCTCTGTATTTCCACTGTGTTTTCCTGTGGCTGTCATTCCGTTGGGCACCTTTATGATAAGAGTATTGAAGTTGCTGTATGAAAAGTTGGAGACTTTGGTCTGTGTTTGATTTTCGGTTTTGGTACTGGGGATTGAACCCAGTACAGGCAGGCAGGTACATAGTCCATCCCTGAAGATGGTCTTACTGGCTCCACACCAAGCGTCCCTCCAAGTGTTGCATCGGCTTCAGATATTAAATATCTCTTGACCCTGTCAGATATCTTCATCTTCAACACTGCTGCCATAGCCCAGGACCTTGTAGTCATGTTTTAGACTTCTGCAACAGCTTCCAAGTCTCTTGCACTTATATGCTACAACCAGTGGCTTCCGGCTGCTTCTAGAGACTTTCCCTGTTTGGGTTTTAATTTTATAAGTAACCCCAGGTTGCCCTTGAATTCTCCATTTTCCACCTCAGCCTCTTGGTGTGTGGAGATTACTAGTAAATATCACTGTAGTTGTGTTGACCTGAGTATGTTATGACCTCAGTACCTGACCTACACCTTTTTCCTCCTCTGATGCCCTGTACACTGTATAGCCCAGGCTGGGCTTGAGCCTCTAAATTCTGGGATTACAGGCATGTACTGTCTCTTCTGGCTTTCATCGGTATGTCTTCTGAGGTGTTTTTATATCTACTTGTGCTTTTCTCTGAGGATACATGGACATGGACAGGGGCCCTTGGATACCAGAAGTTATAGGCCCTTGTGAGCTCTTTTCCTGTGGGTGCTAGGATACACTTTTTACTCTTAATTTTCCTCTTATTTTCGTTTGTTTCCTTGTTTGGCTGAGACTGTTTGATGTGGCTCAGGTTGGCCTCCAGCTCCCTAATCAAACATGCCCCTACTTTCCAAGTGCTGGGCTCACATCCACGTCTCACTGTGCTTACCCCCACCCCATATGAATAATTTGAATTACTACCCACTTTGACTTAAGCTCTTGTCATTTTACCTAGGCTGGCATCCACCACTTCCTGGGTTCAAGTGACCCTCCTTTAGCTTCTAAGTAGCTGGGACCACCAGTAGGAGATGGGCCACTAGTCGTACCCATAACAAACAACACACACACACACACACACACACACACACACACACACACACACACACACACACACACGCCTGCTCGCTCGCTCTCTCACTCAGCCGTCCCACTGGCCACGTAACTGCTCTTGATTCCAGGTAGCTTGTAACAGCTGCCTCTTCATTTTAGGTGTTTCAGTTTTGGCTTAGTTGGGTTCCTTGGTTCATTCTAATGGATGAGGCTGGCCAGCGTCTGAAGGAGGAAGTCTGAGACTAATCACTAGTGTTTTCAAAAGTTCAAAGCAGTAATGAGATCAGCGGAAGCTGCTCTGTTCTTGTCATCAGTCCACTGTCTTGTGTGCACCCAGTGTGGAGCTCTTCACCTACTGCCCGGCTCTTGATAGGTGCTAAAGAGTAATTTATGGTAAGACTAGAGCCCAGGGAAAGGGCCTGGGTGTTTTGAGGAACTGCGTTCTAGGACTAAGAGAAGCAGGAGGACACTCGGCTCTGTGTGTTAACTTGCAGTTTTTCTCTTCCGTATCAAACTCACTTGTCCTCAGTGCCAGCACATACCTCATCCCAAATTCTAGGGGTAGAAAATCTACTGTCATCTCATGATTAGCTACCTCTGATGGCCATGAGGGTTGTTGTGTAGGACAGTCATGGCCATTGAGGAGGTTTTCAAAGAAACCTGAATTGAACAGCCATGGCAAAATGTGTGAGTATTTAAGCTATAAATAAGAACTAACATGTGGTTACAAGGCCAATACAGATCTGCTAAGTTAGTTATTATATGTTCTCCCGTTGAATGAAACTCCTTTTGTTTGATTTTTCTATTTTTTTAAGACAGGATCTCACTATGGAGACCAGGCTGGCCTCAAACTTACATCTATCCACTTGCCTCTGCCTCTGCCTCTGGTGTGCTGGGATTAAAGCCGTGTGGCACCAAGCCTTGCTCAGCTGTTCCTACTTTCCAGTGGTTTGTGTGTGGCTTTCTGGGGTGGCGAAACATTCTTATTCAGATATAATTCACATAAAACTTATAACAGGAATGTATATTTGATCTTGTAAAGCAAGCCTGTAGCCACAGGTACTTGGGAGGTTGAGGCAGGAGGATTGAGTTGAAGGCCTGCCTGGGCAACTAATGAAAATCTGTCTCAAAATAAAAAGGCACAAAAGCAACATAACTGAGTGTTACTGGGTATTATAGGTGGCACTTTAGGTTTAAGGCTACTAAATCCTATAAATAAATATTCAATGGTTTTTGCTATCTTTAAATTACATTTAGTGTGAGAGAGAATGAATGAGGGCACAGGAGTGCCACACACAGCTCATGTGTGGAGGTCAGAGGACAACTTGTAGGAATTGCTTCTTTTCTCTCTATTGTGTGGGTCTGCAGAGATCAGACTCGGGTCATCAGGTTTCTCAGCAAACAGCCTTCATCACAGAGCCATCTCTCTAGCCATTTTTTGTTTGTTTGTTTGTTTGTTTGGGTTTTTTGTTTTGGGGTATTTTTATAATGTACAACACCATTATCATTTCCATCACACCTGAAAGAAACCCCAAGACTCTTAGCACTCATCCCCCATCCTCCACACCGCCCCCAGTGCTCTAGCCACAACTACCCTAAACCTGTTGTTGTATTTAAGTAGTCATATGACTCGAGCCATGAGGGGCTGCATTCTTTCATGGAGTATGTTTTCAGGCTTCATCCGTGTTGCAGTGTGCACCTATACTGCGCTGCTTTTCATGGCTAAGCATAATATTTCTGTGTGTAATTGTAAATACCTGGTTTAGGGACTGGTGACTGCATGCTCTTCCTGAAGACCAGGGTTGGATTCGCAGCACAAATGTGGCAGTTTGCACCTGTGTGTAACTACAGTTCCTGGGGATATGATGCCCTCCTCTGCAGACACTAGCCACATTCGTGGTGCACAGACGTACCTGCAGGCACCCATGTACATAAAAAACTGAAAAGTAATTCTTAAGATTTATGTTTTCCCTTCGTGCCTTCATGGCCTTTGCATCATTTCCCGCCTTGAGTCTCTGCTCTGACATCCCTGAATGATGGACTGCAGTCAGTAAGACGATTAAACAAGCCCCTTCTCCCCAAGTTGCTTTTGGTCATAGTGTTTTACCACAGCAATGGAAACTCTAACCAAGACAGATCTTTTCTTTAAATATGGAACACGTAACAAATTTGCGTTGTTATCCTTGTACAGGGACCGTGCTAATCTCTCTATTCCAGTTTTAGTGCATGTACTGCTGGGATCTTATTTTAATTTCACTAATAACAAATAACATCTGGTATATTTACACTTGGGTATTCTCTTTGAAGACCTGTCTGTGAAAATATGTGCGTAATCTCAGCACTTGGAAGGGAAGGGAGAAAGTTTGGTTTGCTGCAGGTCGTTCTGACCAACCTGAACCAGGTAGCATAGTGCATTCCTAGACCATGTGTTCAAGCCCTTTGCAATCAGTGGGGAGGCAGTATTTCGTGTATCCCAGGCTGGCTGGGTACATGCTGAGCAGCCGCTCGCTCTACCAAAGGAGCTGTGTCCCAGCCTACTTCTTTCTTAAACCAAGTATCATGTATTCTTGGCCAACCCCAGACTCACTATGTAGGCAAGGCATTTGTTTTGTTTTGTAGTCAGGGTTTCTCTATGTAACAGCTCTGGTTGTCCTGGAACTTGCTTTGTAGACCAGGCTGGCCTCGAACTCACAGAGACCCACCTGCCTCTGCCTTCCAGTGCTGGAATTAAAGGTATGTGTTACAGGCTGGAGAGATGGCTCAGTGGTTAAGGGTACTGACTGCTCTTCCAGAGGTCCTGGGTTTAATTCCCAGCAACCACATGGTGGCTCACAACCATCTGTAATGAGATCTGCTGCCCTCCTCTAGTGTGTCTGAAGACAGTGACAGTGTACTCACATAAATAAAATAAATAAATCTTTTTTAAAAAAGTATGTGTCACTGCCTTCAGCAAAGGTTTTAGTTATCTTTTTTCTTGTTGAATTGTAAAATTTTGTTTTCTTCTTTCTAGTCTACACGCATAGCCAAGGATTGAACCTAAGTCTTTGATATAGATAATTTTCTTCCCCCTCAGCAATGTGACCATGAATTTTTAACTTTGATAAAGTCTCATTTATTCTCCAAAGTGTTGAGTTCAGTTCAGGGCAATTTCCCTGTTCTGTTAATTAAACTTTGGGACATTGAAATTGGCTGAGGGAAATAACTGAATAGAGAATATTACTCTATTCATATACTTCTAGCCTACACAAATAAAAGGAAAAAAAGAAAAAGAAAAAAAGTCTCATTTATTTTCCTTTTTCTTAATTTTTGGGTGTCTATGTATTTGCCCATTCTGCTGTGGTTTTCTTGTGGTTTTGTAATATAGTGTGAGGTCGGGTCTGAGGTCATTCTTTTCCATATGGCCGTCTGTCTTTCCCTGTCTATTTGCTGAAGAGACTATCTCTTCCTTACTATAGTTTTGGCACATTTGTTGAAAACCAAATTGATGGTAAACTATGTGGTTTTATTCCATTTCCACGCAGTGGTCAGTGTCATCTCTCCTCATGCCAGAACTGTCGTAGTCTTGACTGCTGTGACTTGTCTGTTTTATTGTTGAGGATGGGATGTGTGTGTGTGTGTGTGTGTGTGTGTGTATCTATCTGTCTGTCTGTCTGATTGTGTGTATACACCTAGAATAGACAACAAAGGATGACATTAGGTATCCTGCTCTATCAAGTCATTCTCCATCTTCCCCTCTTGAGGCAGGGTCTCTCACTAGACCCCTCTTGAGGCAGGGTCTCTCACTAGACCCCTCTTGAGGCAGGGTCTCTCACTAGACCCCTCTTGAGGCAGGGTCTCTCACTAGACCCCTCTTGAGGCAGGGTCTCTCACTAGACCCCTCTTGAGGCAGGGTCTCTCACTAGACCCCTCTTGAGGCAGGGTTTCTCACTAGACCCCTCTTGAGGCAGGGTCTCTCACTAGACCCCAAGTTTGGCAGCTTTGGCTAGAGGGGCTAGCTAACCAGTCCCTAGAATCTACCTGTCTCCACCCCCTGCTGGGATTACAGGCTCCCATGACTATACCTAGTTTGTATGTGTGTGCTTGTATTTGAATTCTGGCCTGGCTTACGTGGTGAACTCCGGGTCAGCAGGAGTCCCTGTTTCAAAAGACAGCTGTCAAAAAATGACACCCATTGTCAAATGGGTCATACACATATATCCGGAATCCACTCGAGACGGAAGCAGGAAGACTGCTAATTCCAAGGCCAGCCGGGGCTACATAGTGAGACTGGTTTTATTTTTAAATAAGCAAAACTGTGGTTGAGAGAGGGTGGGGTCCCAGGCAGTAGCCTCATGATGGAGTATGTGCTCCGTGTTTGAGACCTACCATCGTCTCTCTCTAGCATTATTATCTCTAAGACCTAGTATCGTCTCTAGCATTGTGGGAAGCCAAACATGAACTATTACTGTTTAGAACCTAGAACACTAGTATTTTAAACAGTATTTGATTTTTACAGTCATCTGAGACTTTTATATCCATTTTAATTTTTGTTGCTTTTATATTCTTTGAGCAATTTATTTAAAATTGTCTTTAAGTGAGTGAAAGGTAAAGATTTTTTATGTAACATCTCCACTTCCTCCATATGGTAACGTTTATTTGTCACAATTAGGAAATCCTCACTGAGCTGAGGCGGCTCAGTGTGCTTGCTAACCTGATGACCTGAATTTGATCTCTAGAACCCATGTCTGAAGTGGAAGGAAAATGAGATACAGAGTTGTCCTCTGGACCCAGATTAGATTCACAGTAACTACATGGTAACTGTAACTGTCTGTAACCAGTTCATGGGCTCTAATGAACTCTTCTGATCTCTGTCAGCTCCATGTCCACATGGTATATATATGTATTTTCAGATACCACATCTCCGTATAAAATAACATGAATGATTATTTAAAAAGTTGTTAATGTTGTCCTATGACCTCTGTTCACAAAGCCCTACCCCAAATGTATGTATTTTTTAAATAAACAGGCATTAGCACGTTATCATCCGAAGTCCCTAGTATGCATTGCTCGGATAGTGTGATAGAACGAGTATGTTGAGCTTAGTGACAAACCGCCAGGCTGGTTCCGCCCTCCAGCAGCAGTGAATGGAAATTGCTGTGTTAGCAACTCCGACTGCCAGGTCCCAGCTCTGCTCATCGGCATCCCTGGTTACCTTTTGGGTTTCTTGGTTTGTTAGGTTTGGTTTGGTTTGGTTTTTCCAGGCAAGGTTTCTCTGTGTAGCACTGGCTGTTCTGGAACTCACAGAGTTCCTGCCTCAGTCTCCTAGTCATGCAGTTAAAGGTCTAATCCATCACGGAACGGCTGGGGTTTGTTTCGTTAAAGATCAGTTTGGACACTTACTCATCTGCGTGTAGTGTGGTTAGTGTTCTGTCTGTATTTTCATCACTCTATAGTGAGTGAGTGAGTGAGTGAGTGTGTGTGTGTGTGTGTGTGTGTGTGGTCGTCTGCCTGTCTGTGTTTGCTTTTCTTTTCTTTTTTTTTTTTTTTTTTTTTTTTTTTTGACAGTTTCCTTCATGTAACAGTAGTGTAGTTAAGTCTAGCTTATTTTCTTTTGTGGAATGCGTCATTGGTATTTTATTTAAACAGTTTTAGCCAAACATCTAGGTTTTCTTCTGTGTTTTCTTCTGAATTTTATGATGTTACTTTTGTTTGTTTAGTTCTGTGATCCATTTTAAGTTAATTTGTGACAGATTTGAGGTTCGATTCTAGGTTATAATTTTTGCAGTGTCACTCGTTTTTTCTCACATTGTTTCTTAGGGTTCTTTCTCCATTGTATATTGTACATTGCTATATTGGTTTTGCTCCTTTGACAGTTCAGTTGGCTGCATTGATGTTGATAAACTTACAGGCTGTTTATTTTGTTTCCTCAGTCTGTCCTTTTGCCAATACTTGGAGTTTGTTGTTTTGTTTTTGTTTTGAGTCAGGGTATTATGTAGTGTGAACTTGCTTTGAACTTGCTAATAGCCAAGAGTGACTGAATTTGATCCCCATCTCTGCCTACTGCTGTGATTACGGCTGTGTACCACCACTCCTTGTTTTCTGAAGCATTGGAAGTCCAACCAAGGCTTCATGCATGCTAGGCAAGCGCTTTCCCACCACAGCCACATCCCCAACACCTGGGGTTTTGTTTGCAGTTTTTCCCCTCCTGAACGGCTTCCTAGAAATTTTGTCTTATTTTCATTTTCTTTTTGTCTCTCTCTTTTTTTCTGTTTCCTCCCCACCCCAACCCTTTTCTAGTCTTATGTAGCCTAGGCTGGCTTTGAACTCCTTTCCTTCTGCCTCCACCTTCTAGGTACTAGGACTATGAATGTGAACTGTCCCACCCAGGAATTTGTGTTTTCATATTAGTCGTTTGTGTTGATGTTTTCATTTCCGTTCCTTGATGCTTGCCCTTAGTTTTACTGCTTTTCTAATTGCACGTGTTGATTAGTAGACTATTTTATGTCTGTTTTTTTCTTGGTATTTGATAGACATTTCAAACTTATTTTTTCCTCGAAACCCCACTTTAGTATTCCACAAACACTACACAGATTAATCTGTAATTCATCGGAGAAAATTTGGAACTATCCTCAAATTCCCAAATTAGTAGTGTGGGTTTATTTGGGGAAGGAGGTTCATGGTAAGTGAATTGTGGTTTCAGAATTTTCTTTCTGTTTTTCTTTTCCTGTGCATTCCTTTTGGTCAGTGAGCATAATGATACATCTGATTTCCATTGAGTTTAACCTAAAACATACATTTTGGGAATTTGTTATACTCACTTAAGAAGGAAAGGTCTGTTTGCACTACTAAGAAAGGGAGAATTTCTTCTTCCCCAATCTGTAAAAGTCAAGTTTTCCTCCTGGCCCCAGGCTTCAAGAATAACGACTCTGAAACTCAAATATATTTACAAATACCTCTGCCATAAGCTTTGGCTGTTCCTAGAGAAGTTCTGCCACATGGCTGGTCACCTCTGCTTAGCTCCCATGCTTCTGATCTCCATGTTCCTGGGCCAGTCCTCCTGGACCTGGCTCTATCCCAGAATCCTCTCTGTCCACCTTCAGTTTGCTGCTTCAGCTATAGGTCAGTCAGCTTTAACTGACAGGTGTTGGATCCATTCAGTACACAAGAGATTTCTCTACACCAATCCCAGGTGGTCAGCCTTAAAAATAATAGAAATAAGCAAGGGTAAACGGACTCAATAGGTTGTACTTATATATCTATCAACAATATATCTAACAATAATAGTTAAAGAGTACAAAGTCATGAATTTGAAAGAGAGTTGGCTGAGAGGGATAGCAGGGCGTGGGTGATGGACAGAGAGAGTGTTGTAATATTGGGTGTTGTTTGCTTGCTTGTTTTTTGAGGTGGGTTTTTTTTTTTGTTTGTTTGTTTGTTTGTTTGTTTTTGGTCTTGCCCTGGCTAGAAATTACTCTGTAGACCAAGCTAGCCTCCAACCTGGAGATCCACCTGTCTCTGCCTTCCAAGGGCTGGGATTAAAGGTATGCACCACCATTACCTGGATAGCCCCAAGTTTTAAAATAAGTTTTTAAAGCTGTCCCAAGAAGAAAATAAGAGACACATAGGTTTGCTGTAGGTCTTGTCATAAAAAGATGACGTCCATGCACCAGCTGCAGAGCTTCAAGCTGCCTCCAGACACTGGTGAGCTGAGAGTGGACAAGTGTGCAGCCACAGTTGCAGGGCCTGCTGCTGCGTTGCGTAGTTGGAAAAGTGTAGTCTCTTAAAGCGATGAGCGCACCAGCCAAGCAGGCTCATTTAGGATACTCACCTCCCCCTCCCAGAACACGCACTGTCCAAGCACGTGAGGAACTTGGGGTAAGATAAATCATTCTGAGTTATGAACAAGTATCAGCAGACTTCAAAGAAGGGAAATCATTGTGTGTGTTCTGTCTGTAATAAGAGGGAATCGGAAATCCGAAAGCTGACAGAAAACTTTAGATTTGTAGAAGACTTATAAACAGTCAGTAGATCAGAAAGCAGTCCCTATGAAACTTAAAATTGTTCCCAGGTACACACAAATGGAAATGTAAGAACATCCTCTAAGCACAGCCAGAGACCGTGCTGTATGTATATTGTATGTATATTTGAAAAGAAGGCTTCAAGCATTGTGTCCATATATGAAATCAGAAATGAATACTAAAACCCAAGTCACACAAAGAAAAGAAAAGGAAATAATGAAGGAAGAACAGAAATTAAGGGTTGGAAACGAGAAAACAGCAAATCAGTGAGACTTGAGACAGTCTTATGTAATACAGGCTGCCTTAGAACTCGGTAGTGTGTGAAGGTGGTCTTAAACTTTCTTACAGCTTTCTACTTACTACATTGCTGGAAGTTGCTACACATTGGGAACAGTGTGCATGTGGAGGTCAGAATGACAGACCACTTTTGCTAGGTTCTCTCCTCCTCAAGGGACTGAACTCAGAGGATCCTTTGGTAGCCTGTGTCTCTACTCAGTGGCCATTAGCTTGAACTTGCTGATCTTCCTGCCTCCATCTCCTGGGTGTAGGCATGCACCACTACACCTGCTTTATGCGGATGAGCCAGGGCCTCATCTTGCTAGACACTACCATCTGAGCTACGAGTGCAGCTAGCTCCCTCTTTGTTTCTTCTTTAAGTGTGTTTAGGGTGTGTGTGTGTGTGTGTGTGTGTGTGTGTGTGTGTGTGTGTGTGTGTGTGTAGGGAGTGTGATTGGGGATTGAATCACTGAACTAAATCCCTAATCTTTTATTTCCTTTGTTAGACCCCTAGCTAGACTAGTAAAGAAAAAAGAAAACAAATTACCCATACCAGGAATAAAGAGGAAATGCCACTGTGTACTAACTGGACGGATAGAAGAAAAGACTTGGATACATATATTCGGAGATTTATGTAACTTCCTGTTCCAACAGTAACTTACACCAAACACAGTGGCTTGAAACAATATAGATTCATTACATTACAGCTCTAGAAGCCAGAGTGTGACACTGAGATAAAAACCAAGTTGTCAGCAGGGTTTGCATCCCTACCTGGAGGTTCTAAGAACAAATCTAATTCCTTGTCTTTTCTGAGCTTTAAAGAGTCTGGCTACCAGAATGGGAAACAGTTCAGTTAGTAAAATGCATGGCTTGCAAGCATGTTGACCTGAGTTTAGTCCCTAGAATTTACATATAAAAGCTCAGCCTGGAATGCATGCCCTTAATCCCGGCACCTAGAGAGGTGGACATAGGCACATCCCTGTGGTTTTTGGCTAGCCAGCCTCCTACTTGGCAAGTCCAGGTCAGTGAGAAATTCTTTCCAAAAAAATGAATGAATGAATGAATGAATGAATGAATGAATGAATGAATAATGCCAGACAACACCCTAGTTGTTCTTTGTCCCTTACATGCGCGCACGCGCGCACACGCACACACCTGCCCCAATAACCAACAAATTATTTTCCTATCATTCAGACTTATTTGTCATGGGTTGTTAGTGTGTGGTCTGGGCTGCTCTGGAACTCAGATGCCTCCTTACCTAACTTGACACCTAGGTTGTCCCACATTTTCTTCTCAGTCTCCCTTCCACAGTGAGCCCTCCTAGATGATTTTCTTGTTTTAAGGTTACTAGTTTTGAACTCAGTTATGGGAAGTAAGCCCCACTGGGGCATTCTTTGTACCGTATTCACAAACTGTCCAACTTGCCTTCCCTCCAGCCTCTCCCATGATGCCTTTATGAACTGGCCTAGTTTAGTTCCCATACTAAGTAGACCGATCCTTTCTATCCTTCTGTGTGGTTAAGTCTTCCTTTAGCAGGCTCTATTGCTGTTACTCTTCACTTTTCTTTCTTTCTTTTTTAATCAAAGGACACAAGGTAACCCAGTAGTAAAGGAAGTTCTTTAAAATATAACTAAACACTTATATACAAAAAAATAGAAATCTCGACCTAAACCTCATACTTTCCAAAGAAACTAATTCAGTTGGTTATAGATCTAAAAACAATACCTTAAGTATGGCACTAAGACTGTTTCGTTCTTCATTTTTAAATAATTAAATAATTAAATTCGTTTAAATAATTGAATTAATTAATTCATATAAATGTGGGTGGTGCACATGTGGAGGTCAGAAGACAACTTGGGGAATCAATTCTCTCCTTCCACCCTGTGGATCCTGAAGATTCACCTAAGGTCATCAAGCTTGGTCCAGTTAGGGAAATGTTTGAGCACTGCTACAGCAGGGTTGAGTGTTTCTGACAGGCTCCGCTACATCACGGTTAGAAACAAATCCCCCTTATTCGCCATCTGCTTAAGGCAGCCATGTGATAAACATGAAGACGTGTGGACATGTCTGCTGGGGGTTTAGTCCACAGAATCTGTGTTCTGTGGGTTACTCCCTCTTTGGTCCTCCTTTTCACCTCCTGTGAGTCACTCCTGTAGGTTGCTTCTTCATTATGAGGACAGGATAATACTGTATGTATAGTGGAGAACTGGTTGCCACTTTGGGAGATGGGCCTCTCTGATAGAAGGACAGACATACTGTCTCTATATATAGCACTAGAAGCCTAGAACATCACTTACATAGCAGCATGATTGGTGTTGAAGGACAGAATTACAATTCAAACTTTTTTCTGTCTGCTTTTATTTTGTTTGAGATGATTCGTGTAGCTCAGGCTCCTATGTAGCTGCAGAACCCGGGACTTCTGATCCTCCTGACAGGCCCTGACCGACCCGAGTTAGATTCCCAAGAGCCAACTCCTGCACGCTGCTCTCTGGCCTCTGTACACCAAACAACAAACAGCTGTGACTAAAAGTCTCCAGCTTCCGTCTCACCGTGTATTACTGTATATGAAAGTCTCCTGAGCAGTGAAGCTCCTTGGATGCCTGTGACTGTCCCAGCTGCACATTTGCTTTGTGTTAACCATGCAGCTTACATGTTACTAACGTGAACATAATCTGTTGGCCTATGCCGGGTGTTGATGACCATATTTCTCTTTCAGCACAAAATGGAGTTACTCCTGACTGGGAGAAGAAAGTTATTGACTACTTCAAGGAGAAGCTGAAGGAAAATAATGCTCCTAAATGGGTGAGCTTACTGTTGTTGTAGGAGGTGGCTGGCTGTGGTTTCTCTCAGCAGAGTAGATGCCCCACTGTCCTTGTGACTACAAGTGGAGAAGTGAGTGCATACAACTCTTCGAATGTGAAAATAAAAGGGCTTTGGTCTGATGCTTCTGTGTCGCGCCTCTAGGTGGCAGCAAATGGCTGTTCTGAAGAAAGAGTAAATTGTGATTCTGACAGTGGTTGTCACCTTTGTTTTGTTCCTTCCTAAAAGAATTGGCATGTGAATGTTCAGAAGACCTCGTCAAAGCATGTGCTTTTCTGCTGACTTCAAGGGTTCAGCAGTCCCTCATGACAGTCGATGTTTGCAGTATGGGGGCTTAGGAGGCTGACACAGGAGGATCATGACAAGTTTGGGGCTAGACTGGGCTACTAAGGAATTCCAAACTATACTGAACTACAAAGTGAAACTGTCTCAAAAGAAAGGAAACAAGGGGGCTGGAGAGATGGCTCAGTGGTTAAGAACACTGGCTGCTCTTGCAGAGGTCTTAAGTTCAGTTCCCAACATTGACCTGGCTTTTCACAACCATCTGTAATGAGATCAGATGTCCTCTCTGGCACACAGAGTATTCATGTACATGTACATACATAAACAGATCTTTAAAGAAAGAAAACAAAGACAAAACAAGAACAAGAAAACAACAAAACTGGACCAAAAGGCAGGCAGGGAGGTGTTACACATATTACAGATGCTTTTAGAAGGAAAAGCATCCTGTTATAGTGGTGTTGTCACGCGAACTTGTAAGAATTCTGAGGACAGTTCTTTGCCCAGCACATGTTATGTTGAACTGTGAAAGCATACAGCTGGATAGGGCTAAATTTTGAAAATGTGTCTAACATTTTACAGAAACAACGTTGCTGAATTGCTTGCTTCTTTCTATCTGAAGGTACCATCGTTGAATGAAGTCCCCCTTCATTATCTGAAGCCTAACAGCTTTGTCAAGTTCCGTTGCATGATTCAGGATATGTTTGACCCCGAGTTTTACATGGGCGTTTATGAAACCGTTAACCAGAACACAAAAGCACGGGTATGTATCGCGTTCTCCCTGAGCCATGCTAGCTATGATTTGTAATATGAATTGCATTGATACATACTTTGCCTTTTATTTTGGTCACAGGTTCTTCATTTTGGAAAATACAGAGATGTAGCAGAATGTGGGGTATGTATCCTTTGCGTATTTGAGGCTTTTTAGCATGATTTTTCCACCTAAAAAGAGAATTTGTCTTTTCTTTGGTTGGTTGTCTTGTATGTGAATGAGTTCTAAAAAAATCTGGCAGAATTTTTTTTTATTTGTCTTTAAGAATTTTTCTGGCATTTTCTTATTTATCTTTTAAAGATTTCTGGCAAGATTATAAATGACAGGATTCTTCCTTAGTATCTGTGACTAAAAGCACAGTGAGTGTTTCTTTAAACAAAAGTGAAAGGTTAACTTAGACTTAGCACTTTCTCAGTTAGGTGTAATCAGACATTTGCTTGCTTGTTTTGTAAGGCAAGGACATTCATGTGAGTCCTGGGGCTCAAACTCAGGGAGGGCATCAGGATTGACAGAAAATGCCTTTGCCCACTGAACTACCTTATCTCTCCTTCAGTTAATACTGTTAAATCTCACTGTTTTTCTAGGGAAAGTTGTGGGAGTGGGTGTCAGAGATTTAAAAAGCATATTTACCATTGAACCCTACCTCCAACTTAACAATATGCCCGTTCTGAGGGAGGTCTTACTGTGTGGCCTGACTGTCCTGACTTGAGCTTGTGTCTGTCCTGCTGCTCCCCACCAGGTGTTGGGATTGTGCCTGACTTTACACACAGGCTTTAAAACAGTGTCCATTGACAGAAGGAAGTGATGAAAGCACGGCGTACAAGTCCCTGCTGCTCTCTGAGGGGGCGGGCGCTCTGCTGCACATAGGGTTCCATAGTGCTAGGCCCCAAGGGACAGGGTCAAGTAGAAATGTACTCAAAGACATTTGTAAAGGACCTCTAAACTGTCTGCCTTCTGTTTCTTCCCTTGCATTGCTTTTCTGATAATAGGAGGAAAAGATTGCCCTTTGACTCCTGTTTAGCGTATGGTGCTTAGCTGGGCCTATAAAAAGCTTATTTTTATTTTAATATAAAAGAGACCATTAGCATGTCTGAATAGACCAGATAGCTAGTAATGTCTTCTGTCGTTTGCTTTATGGTTTTCATGTGTTTTCTACTAAAACACAGACTTTAATTGTTCATTTTGGGGAAGAAAATGAGAATTATATTTGTGGTTAACCAAGCAGGTCAGTATGAAGGTGAGGCCTCTGCCATTACCTTTTCCGGGTCTAGCTCTCTGCTTTGTGCACCAAGAACCTGTCAGCTCTTACTCAGACTTCCTGAGAGTTGATTGATAGATAACCCTATTAATACCAGCTACAATTACGAGATTCAGAAGAGTCAGTTCTAGTTGAAGGAAGTGCTCTGGTTTAGTGGTTCACAGAACAAAACACCAGCTTTAACTGTGAATTCTGACAATGACGTAGAGTAGTGGGCTCATTTAAAGATGGGTTTCCCCTGTCTCACACTGCTTCAGACTCTTGTTGTCATGTCTTTTTTCCATAAGACAAATGGGATACCAGGTTAATGGATAGACTAGCTTCTTTAAAACGTTATAATGCATTGGTGATTATATTACTATTTAAGGTTTCCTCCTCCCTGTACAGTAGCATAAATTACAAGTTGGTAATCTTGACATAACACTGCCATGGGCTCAGAGACAGTTTGTGTGTCTGCAAAAAAAAAAAAAAAAAGTGGGATGGTGGGGTACATGCTTTTAATCCCAGTACTTGGGAGGCAGAGACGGGCAGGATTTGAGGCCAGCCTGGTCTACAAAGTGAATTGTAGCACAGGCAAGACCACACAGAGAAACCTTGTCCCAAAAAAAAAGCAAAACCAAAAAAATCTTAAATGAAAGCCCCATTCCAATGAAAGGAACCTTGCTCCTAGAGGGGAAAAATAGGCAAGAAATATAGTTTGAAGGTGGAGAATATAACACGCTTGCCCAGCATGCATGAGGCTTTGGGTTCAATCTCAGCGCTTGGGAAGTGGATCAGACGTTCAAGGTCATCCTCAGTACATGGTGAGTTTGAAGCCAGCCTGGTATACATCAGACCTTGTTTCAAAAACAAAACAAAAAATCATTTTCCAGCTTAAATAGGAATAAAGCACATGTTACATGTATGAAAATGATGGAACGAAGTTGGTGATTTTATGTGTGTGTTAACATGAAGGACCGGTTGGTTTGGTAGGTTAGGTTGGTTAGTTGGGTTGGTTGGTTGGTTGGTTTGGTTTGGTTTGGTTTGGTAGGTTAGGTTGGTTGGGTTGGTTGGTTGGTTTGGTTTGGTTTGGTTTGGTAGGTTAGGTTGGTTGGGTTGGTTGGTTGGTTGGGTTGGGTTGGTTGGTTGGTAGGTTGGTTGGTTTTTTTGAGACAGGGCTTCTCTATGTAGCCCTAGCTATTGTGGAACTCACTCTGTAGACCAGGCTGGCCTCAGAATTAGTGACCCACCTGCCCCTCCCTCCCACATGCTAGGGTTGAAGTCGTGTGATGCCACCATTGGCAGGCAGGGCTTTGTTGTTTTTAATGGTAGCTTGGAGACTGATGAGATGACTCGGTGGATAAGAGCAACTGCTGCCAAGCCCGATGACCTAAGTTCAGTCCCTGAAACCCACTCGGTAGAAGGAGAGCACAGCTCCTGCTGTGTCCTTGCACTTGCATGTGTAAGCCTTGGCA
Organism: Rattus norvegicus; assembly: GCF_021556685.1. Taxonomy (NCBI): domain Eukaryota; kingdom Metazoa; phylum Chordata; class Mammalia; order Rodentia; family Muridae; genus Rattus; species Rattus norvegicus. Next base: position 196,250,260 of record NC_141534.1, on the reverse strand, counting down.
TGTACACTCAGAAAGGTGGGGGAAGTAAGCTGGTGGGGGAAGTAAGCTGGTGGGGGAAGTAAGCTGGTGGGGGGAAGTAAGCTGGTGGGGGGAAGTAAGCTGGATGCAGTGGCTTATTTTTATAACCCCAGAGAGGCTGCTGCAGGAGGATTGCCAAACATTAGAGCTACAGGGTGAGACACCTTCCTCCCTTTGCCCCCCAAAAATAACAAAGGGAGAAAAGAAGGTAGTTTTGGAAGCAGAGTGTGTCATGGTGGCAGCATGTGCCTTACGATGCTTCCCAGTATTTGGGAGTCTGAGACAGGAGGATCGCAAGTTTCGTTTTAGCCAGAGCTACGTTAGGAGATGCTTCTTTACTTAATTGCTCATTATTTGCATTAACTTGAGGTAACATTTATTATGATTTTATAATGTGAAAATGGGTTTTTTAACAAAAATTTAAAATTATTTTTCTGAATATTACAGCCTCAACAAGAACTTGACTTAAACTCTCCACGGTCAACCACTTCGGAAAGACAGACCTTTTACTGCGTCCCAGTGCCTGGGGAATCTTTGTGGGTCAAAGAGATATCCTTTATGTGAACCTTACTGTCTGCTGCGTGGCTCTTTTTTTTTTTTTTTTTTAATTTAGAGGATTAAAATTTACGTTTTAGATTTGTAGTTTTTTTTACCTTGGCAACATTAGCTAGGGAAATGTATCCATATATAAGTATGTTTTTAGTAAGACATAGTAATCAGAGAGCAATACCTAAATTATGATATATCCCTGTAGCAAAATATTATTAAAGTAGGTTGAGATAGATTTATAGGTAGTTAAATAGTATCACAATGATAAACAAGTACAGTTTCAGATTAGAATGGTTTTTATATATAATTTTTATTGTTTATGTGCATTGGTGTTTTGCCTGCATGTCCGACTAGTGAGGACATCAGAAGCCCTGGAACTGGAGGTACAAACAGATGTGAACTGCCATGTGAGTTCCAGGAATTGAACTCAGGTCCTCTGGAACAGGTTCTCTTGACTGCTGAGCTATATCCAGCCCCACATTCTCAGTTTTTTAAAGATTAGTTTTTAAAGTGTGTGTGTGTGTGTGTGTGTGTTTGTGTGTTTTCGTTCTCATGGACACTACATGCTCAGAGGAGCTTATGGGGAAGCTGAAAGAGGGTTTCACATCCTTTTGAACTGGAGTTACATTGGTTTATATGGGTGCTGGGAACAGAACCTGGATCCTCTACAAGAGCAGCCATTGTTCTTAACCACTGAGCCATCACTTCAGCTCCAGTCATGAGTCTTTGAAAATTTGTTTCAGTCATTTATTTGAAACTTGAGTTTTGGCAGTGGTTGGTTGGTTTTTGGCAGTGGTTGGTTGGTTGGTTTGGTTTTGGCAGTGGTTGGTTGGTTGGTTTGGTTTTGGCAGTGATTGGTTGGTTGTTTGGTTTTGGCAGTGATTGGTTGGTTTGGTTTTGGCAGTGGTTGGTTGGTTAGTTTGGTTTTGGCAGTGGTTGGTTTGGTTTTGGCAGTGATTGGTTGGCTTTTGGCAGTGGTTGGTTTGGTTTTGGCAGTGGTTGGTTGTTTGGTTTTGGCAGTGATTGGTTGGTTGGTTTGGTTTTGGCAGTGGTTGGTTGGTTTTAGCATTGATTGGTTGGTTTGGTTTTGGCAGTGGTTGGTTGGTTTTGGCATTGATTGGTTGGTTTGGTTTTGGCAGTGGTTGTATTTTATGTGAGGTCTCATATGGCTCATGCAGCGTCAGGTCAGATCCTCCTCCAGATGCTGGGATGACAGGTACCCCCCAGCCTGGCCAAGCTTTGACCTTTAACCCTTTTTGACCTTTAACCCTTTTTCATGGTATCCCATCCCCTTCAGTGGGGTGGGTTCTCTAGCTTTGCTCCTTTACTTTGTTTCCCTGCCTTGATCTGTTGCCAGTTTGTCACATGCCCTGTCTACTGTTCTCTGCTTCCTTTTATTTTACTTTGTCTGGGTTTAGCTTTTCCACCTTTTTCTTTTTACAGAGCTCAGGTTTAAACCCAGTCCTTTTGCATGCTAGCTAGGTAAGCACTCTGCCCCTGACCTACATTTTCAGAGTTTGGTATTTCTGGGTTTTTTTTTTTTTTACCGAGACATTCAGTTATTGATTTCAGATTTTCTCGTATTGGCAGTTAAAATAAATAAATTCTTCTCTTAAGATTAGAGCAGCAAATCTCTCTCTAACCACTGCTTTGGTTTCTGTCCTTCCTGTGATCTCTTTGATCTCTGATTGTCTCAGCACTGTCATTCTCCCTCCTTTCTTTATGTTACTGGCATCATGTATTTCATTTGTATGTAAACTATACATAGAGCCTGTGTTATTCGTATTTATTTGTTTATGTACATGTTGTTGTTTTTGACTGAATGTATGCCTGTGCACCAAGGGTATATCTGATGCCCTTGGAGGCTAGAGAGAGTATTAGATCTCCTTGGAGTTGGAGTTAAAAACTGTTATTACCTCTCTCTGGGTGCCTGGGATGGAATTAAGGCCCTTATGAAGCCAGTGCTCTTAGCCACAGAGCCAGCTATCTTTCTAGCTCTATTTAACCAGTCAATCAATTGATCTGTTTGTTTCTTTACTTTAAGATAGATCTAGAAGAAGGGCATGGGCTACTCTGAACCTCGTGTTGCAGGTACTTGTAAGTCCTAGGAACTGAACTCTGGCCCTCTGGCTCTTGACTGCTGAGCTAATCCTGGACCCTTGTGTGCTTTCACTGTCACTTGTCTTCTCCGTAAACCAAGGGAGAACCCACATCACTTACACTTTATTCACTATCTCCAGTTCTCTTTGTTCTTTGTGTTTATGTGAAATGATTTCCCTTAGATATCGCCCCCCCCCCAAAAAAGAACAGGTCTTAGGTTGGTGAATTCCTTCATGAAAGTTCAACTGAAAGTCTCCTTCAGCTTCATTTTGAATGACATTTCCACTAGATGTAGAGTTGGTGATTGACATATACTCCTCTTTGCTAGTGCGGTAATGATACAGTGCCATTGTCTCTGCCTCCATTCCTCTCTGATGAAAGGTTAGCTATCAGTCTTCTTCCTCTTACATAATATGTCCTTTGTACTCTTCTGCTACTTCTGAAATATTCTTTCTCTTGCTTTCAGCCTTTTACCGTGGTGTCCCTGGGTGTGGATTTCGGGCTTAGGGGTGTCCCTCTGCCCTTTTCTTTTGAAATCTACTTTTCTTTTTTTTTTTTTTTTTTTTTTTTTTTGGTTCTTTTTTTCGGAGCTGGGGATCGAACCCAGGGCCCTGCGCTTCCTAGGTAAGCGCTCTACCACTGAGCTAAATCCCCAGCCCCGAAATCTACTTTTCTTAATTGGGTTTTGTTGAACCTTCCAGTCATGGATATTTTTCAGAAACAATTCTCGTCATTTTTTTCAACTATTTTTTCTGTCCCAATCTCAGTATGTAAAACACAGTGTGAACCCTGTCGAGTGTGTGTGTGCCCAGCTGGGGTTGTGCTTTGTTGTTTGCTCATGCACACTTTTAGGAGGCCAGCACTTTAGTGACTGAGCTGTCTGCCCAGCCCTTTTTTGGAATGTGATCTTTTCTTTTGATAGCCTAGGCTGTGCTCAATTTCTTTTCTCCATCCCTAATCTATTAACAAACCTCTGTGTGTGTGTGTGTGTGTGTGTGCGTGTGTGCGTGTGTGTGTTTGGGGTTGGGGTAGGGTCAGCAGAGATTGTGTGGGTCTTTGTTGTTTCCCTCGTTTTCTGTCTTTTATTTTCAGACCTGGTTGTCCATCTGGTTCTTTCAGTTTGCTTCTCTCTGAGTATTCCTCAGCTGTTTCCTCATCCTCTTTCTGTTGTTGAGATCGTAGCCTAGCCTGGGCTGGGCTTGGATTACGGATCATCATCCTACCTTCACCTGCAGAGCTGCAGGGGTCGCAGGCATGCGCCCACAGGTGGTTTATGCTGCCTGCCGGGATTAAGGGCTTTGTGCATGCTAGGCAGCCATTCTGCCACCGGACTACATCTTCAGCTCTGTCATCCTCAGTATTGCCAGTTAACTTTGTGTCTTCAATTCCTACCCACTAATTCCAGAGTCTGTTATCTCGGGGCTTGTTTGTATTGATTTTTAAATCTGATAATAGGTCAATTTTTCTGTTTCTTCACTTAATTGTTTTACTATCTGCTAAAGCAACATCGTAGTAGGAAATTGAATTTTCTGTCTTCAGAAGGGTTGAATTTGGTTTTGGCAGTTGGTATGTTGGATCCTGTTGCTCTTATCAAGGAGTGGTTTGAAAATTTATCAAGATTATATAATTACTCCTGTTCCCAAAGGCATGGCTCCTAAACAACAAAGCGGGCTATGTTTAGCTCTTGATGCCTGGTGTTCTTCCTGTCCATGCACAGGCTCCGTTTAAGATCTGCTAGGCCGGCAGAAGCGACAGAACTTGAGGTGTTAATCTTCTGACCACATATGGTTCTTCCTTCTGGATATCCTTCTGCAAATTGCAGTCTCTTCTATAGCCCTGAGCTCTATGGGCTCGGTTTTCTCCGGTCAGCAAGAGATGGGCCTCTATTCATACTTGCTAAAGTTTAAAGGGGCCTGCTGCAACCAGAAGGATGTGAGGTCTCCTTGGGTTCCATCTCCTTATTCAAGGATCATCACCTATCGTTACTGTGAGCCAGTGCCTACAGACGTTTGCCTCATCTGTGCAGCTCTGTTCAGGTGGGGCACGGAATAAACTCTTACATTCATAACTATGCTCTGAACAGGTATGGCCTCCATAGACTCAGGTATTTGAATAGGGAATGGCACAAGTAGGAAGTATGACCCTGTTGGAATAGGTGTTGTCTTGTTTGCTGGAGTAAGAATGTCACTGTCGGGGCAAGCTTTGAGGTCTGCCATGTTTAAGCTATGCCCAGTGTGGAATAGTCTTCTGCCTTTGGATCAAGATGTAGACCTCTCAGGTCCTTCTCCAGTAACGTGTCTGCCTGCCTGCTGCCATGCTTCCTGCCTTCATGATTATGGACTGAACTCTGAAACTGTAAGCCAGCCCCAGTTAAATGTAGCTCTTGTTGCCTTGGCCATGGTGTCTCTTCGCAGCAATAAAACCCAAACTAAGACAGTGACCAAACCCGGAAGTCTAGTCTTCTTTCAAAAATATTATAGGAGCTGAAGGGACAGCTTAGCTATTAAGGATACTGGTTGCTGTTGCAGAGACCTAGGTTTAGTTTCCAGTATCCACATGACTGCTCAAAATGGTCTGCAGTTCCAGGTACAGAGAAAATGACACCCACCTCGGGCCTCCAAAGGTAATGCCTGTATGTGTTACACATAAACATAAAACAAAAATAAATCTTAAAAACATACTTCCTCTTAACTGAATTGTCAGATCGGTGATTTATAGCCCTGCAATTATCCTAATTTAGGACGATTTGGTTCAAGGTGATTTTTTTCTCTTAACCTTTCATTTAACGCCTATGTCAATGCAAACCAAGCTCGAGTCAGCCCTTCGACTTCTTACACTCCCAGTAGACACAAGAGGAGTTATGAAGATGATGAAGATATGGACCTACAGCCCAATAAACAGAAAGACCAACATTCAGGTGCCCGGCAAGCAGGTAATGTGCACTCCCAGCTTCCTCCAGACAGCAAGCTTTGTTTCTAGGATTGTTCTGGATCTGGAAACCGACATGGCATGATAACCTCATTTCACCTTCCTCATAACTGGTTGGTGTTGGTCGTGGTGAAGCTCAGTAGTAGAACTTTGGCCTTGTGAAGGAGGCTCTGATTCCAAGGGCAACAGCTGGGGTGGGTGCAGACACTTTTGAGCATTTTCCAGTGAGTACTCTTTGGAAAGCTGCTCAGATAGATGCTGTTAGTCTTGAGTGGCCGTCTGGAAAAGAGATCTTTTCCTATCTTCATAATTGATAGTCGTTGTCCTGACTCTTGAACAATAAGAAGCATGTAAGTCATACTTTACCCTAAAAACGACTCACCTGAAAACATCCTTTCTTGCTTTCTTTTTGAAATCATGGTATTTCTGTTGAATTTTGCAAGTTCAGAAATAGCAAAGGAAAATATGCAAAATTGCAGGATGAATTGTGATTTTTTTTTCCTTGAGTATAGCTGATTCTTTCACTTTGTAGTCCAGGCTGGCCCCAGACTCCGAGATGAACCACCTGCCTGTGCTTCCTGAGCGCTGGGCTAGCGGGGTGCAGCACCACGCCAGGATCCAGTACAGGTCCTGATGTACTGGACCTCAGGGTGATGGGTGACACAGAGAGAGGTTTCCTAGATGCAGGTTGAGAGCACACTTACCTGTGAAAGGGTAACTCAGAGACTGCTGTTGGGGATCATAGTTAGTAAAGCAGTGGTTATGGATTCTCTTCCAATAATCACGGCTTCACTGACACTGAGCAGTTAGCGATGTTCCCAGGACTGGCCATGGCTGCCTCTTGTTGAGTGAGCCTTAAGTCCAATTAGAGAGCTACAGGTTATTGCTAAGGTACATGTGCCACTACAGAACCCTTCGGGTTAGTGTGCTGTCCTGACGGTTGATTGGGTTCATAAGTGTCATAGCTGGATAGGATGAAATGAACTTTTAAAAGTACTTATGTGTGTTAGGCATCGTGACTTAACATCTACGAGCCTAATACTGAGGATTAAGACAGAGGGTGACCTGGAGCTCAGTGCCAGCCTGTACTACAGAGTGAGACCCTGTCTCAAAAGAAACAAAATACTGGAGTTGGGGATTTAGCTCAGTGGTAGAGCACTAGGAAGCACAAGGCCCTGGGTTTGGTCCTCAGTCTGGGGAGGGGTGGAGGGTGGGGTGAAGACGACACAAAATACCTCCATTATGTTTGGTGGAATAGTGGAGTAGTTTGTTGCCATTTCCTAATGGAGGAATTAAATATTTTAGGTATGATCTATCTTTGTTCTGGTATGTCAAACAATATTATTAACTGGACATTGGCCTTTTCAGACTCATAAACATGATTTATGTCAAACTTGGAAAGCTCTTTTGGAATGTTCTTTTCTTTGGGCTTAGAAGTGACTGCATGCACTACTGTTTAATCTAGGAGGCCTCGGGGGCCTTCACTGGCGCGGAGAGCCAAAACGCTTAGAGACTGAAGCTTCCTCTGGGCAGCAGCTGAACTCCTTGAACCTCTCTTCCCCATTTGATCTGAACTTTCCTCTGCCTGGAGAAAAAGGCCCTGCCTGCCTTGTTAAGGTACAGCCTTTCCTAGCTCTATCCACAGAGGTTACTGTCTCAGAAATACAGCAGTAGAAAAGCCTCAGCCTTTGCCTGAATTTTGTTTTGCCACAATAACAAATCATTTCAGATTTAGAAATTTACAACGATAAGCTATTTTTCAGGCTTAGGCCCTAAGTTTGGCATGAGAACTGTTAAAATCAGGGTGTCTGAGGTATGCTGACTCCAGAGGCTCTAGAAGAATGGTAGGGAGGACAGGGTATGGCTTGTTTGGTCTTCTGCCTCATTCAGCTTTAAGAGGCTGCCTGCATTCCTTGGCTTGTGGCTTCTCCATCTTTAAGACAGCAATACATCTTTCTGACCATATATTTTTACTGTCACATTTCCATCAGAAAAGGTTCTCCTTGACACTGATCCCCACGTAGATCTTTCAGGGTGTCACTACCTCAGGGTCCGTAGGCACCCTTGCAAGTTCCTCTGAGTTGTGAATAACATGCGTGGCATTCCAGCGGTTGGGCTGCAACCATCTGTTAGGGCTCCTTATTTTGGTTACAACATTCTTAAAGAATCAGCCAGTCCGGAACTTAGTGTGGTGGCATATGCTTGTAATCCAAGTGCTCAGGGAATAGAGAGTTCAAACCCAGCCTTAGCTGCATGAGACCCGGAGTCTTGACCAGGGTTACTATTGCTTTGATGAAACACCAGGACCAGACTAGTTGGGGTGGGAGGGTTTATCTAGCTTATCCTTCCACATTAGGTCATCACCAAAGGCAGTTGGGACAGGAACTTAAGTGGGGCAGAAACCTGGAAGCAAAAGGCTGATGCAGAGGGATGCTGCTTACTGGCTTGCTCCTTAAGGCTTGCTCAGTCTCCTTTCTTAGCGAACCCAGGCCCACCAGCCTAGGGATGGTCCAACCCACAATAGCTGGGCCCTCTTACATCAGTCACTAATAGCCAGAGGGGAAAGGTCATATTCAGAAGTGGAACAGCTTTTACATTCATGCCCACTTCCTTTCTGTGTCATTTCTAACTTCATGTTTTATTTCTGCTGTCTTATATTTCTTTTCAAAACCCAATTCTCGGTTGTTTTTAAAATGAAATATTGAGTGTGGCATTATATGCCCATAATCCCACCATTCTAGAGGCTGGGATAGGAAGGTTAAGAATCCAAGGCTAGCCTGAGCTACAGTGGTGTGACTGAAGCAAGAAAATAAGTTAAACTAATTGTGGTGTCTTATACCAGCAGTTGGGAGGCAGAGGCCTGAGGATTGCTTTGAGCCCAGGTCAGTGTGGGCCACACAGGAAGGATCAGACCAGCCAGGCAGACCCTGTAGACACACATACCTGGCTCTGGTTTAGCTTTTGACTGTCCGCCAGTCTCTGTGGGAGTGTGGTTGTTCATGTGCTTGCTGATTGAGTCGTCTAGCTAGCAAGGACGTGACTGCTCTTGGTAGGTCATTCAAGGTTAACCTGGTTTTCTGTTCTCGTCAGGTCTATGAAGATTGGGATTGCTTCAAAGTCAACGATGTTCTTGAGTTGTATGGTGTGCTCTCTGTGGACCCTATCCTGAGCATACTGAATAATGAAGAAAGGTGAGTCGTTTGGTAGGTTTTTCTCTTGTTACTTTTTCACTGGATATAATTTTAGAACAGTGGCAGATAGTTATGAAGAACTTCCCCTCCTGTCTTCAGATTTACCAGTTGCTGTTGTTATAAAAGGGCTGTTTTCTACCCCGCTAGGTCCACCACCACAGTGCCCCAAGCTATCTGATAGATATCTTGCTAGAAACACACATCCCAACTCCATGGCGGCCCAGTGTCTCTGCCGCCACACACTCTCCCAAACTAAATTCTCCACAAGAAAGAATACAACACGGGCTGGAGAGATGGCTCAGTGGTTAAGAGCACCCGACTACTCTTCCAGAGGTCCTGAGTTCAATTCCCAGCAACCACATGGTGGCTCACAACCATCTGTAAAGAGATCCGATGCTCTCTTCTGGTGTATCTGAAGACAGCAACAGTGTGCTTTATATATAATAAATGAATAAACCTTTAAAAAAAAAAAGAAAGAACACAATAACTTCTGATCCAGTTGATAAGATATAATTGCCCACCTAAACATACAAAGCCCTATACACGTCCATACCTTAAAAATATAACAACCTGTAAATACACAGAGTGGAATCTTTACATCCATGTTCTCTCAGCAGCTTCTCTCCTAGTCTCCTCCAGTCTCCGTCCTTTCCGTTCCAGTCTCCTCCTCTTCCCTCAAACTTTTCTCCCACCCATCCTTCCTTCTCGTCCAGTGACAGGCCTCATTCTATCTTTTACCTGCCTCACCTGTATGACATCATCCATATTTCACCGTTTTTGTCTAATTAAAAAAAAAACTTTTCTCTCAAATATAAGTTGAGTACAACTATTATCATTTTATAATTAAAAGCATAAAATATGTCAAATACCCAGTCCAACACTTTATCAGTTAAACAGAATATTTAGTTATCCATTCCAGCTTAAGGAAGGTTTAAAATCTGTTATATCCTGGCTAGCTTGTATACTATCTGATAACTATCTAATAAAATATGTATTTTCAAAGTTTAACAGCCTAATAGGCTATGGGACTATAATCAGTCTTCAACCCCGTCAGAAATCTGAGAACGATTAATATTACCTGAAAATACAAGAAGCGTAAAACATAGCTTCCAAACTTAGCCAATGTATAGAGACCACTGATCACCTGGACAGTCCCCTATTCCTCGAAATGTTGGAGCATCAGTCTTCAGCCTTCTGGCACAGGATTATCTAACAGACCTTTGTAATGCAGATTTTTTAAGGGCTGATCACCCTGTCTTGGCAGAGCTTATCAGTCAGCTATTTTGCATAATACTGTCCTTCTCTGGACAGTATTTTGTCTGTAGATGAATTGAAGCAATTTTGCCTAGTGGCTGTCTCACCACAATTGGAGCAACTCCATTGATGCTCAGTTTCTTCTTAGAATCTAAGAAGGGGTCCTGTCAGGAGCAGACATGTCTCAACAAAAGATAAATAACTTTACATCTCATATTTTGTGAATTTCTGACAGTTTTGAAAATCATCTATCTATATAAGGTAATCTGGACTGTTGTCTTTATATCTTAAATATTACCTTGAAAGTACTGTCAGAAACTCAGAGCCAGGAATTTGCTATTTGGCCCTTACCTCACAGGTGTAATCAACTCAGAAGTTTGTAATGACATCAATAGAAGGACTGGCTCTAAACCTTGTACTTTTAAATTTTTTTAACAAATAAATTCTATACCAAAGCAAAGATATGATTTTAGCTTAGTTACCAAATGAGATTATGACTGTACAACTCAATCTAGCTAACTCCTCCCTGTTAAGTTACAACCATTTCTAGATTTCTCATAAAACAACCTTAGAATAACCACTTTCAGTCCCCCAAGAGTCTAGGGAATTGGGGCAACAACTCTTCTATAATTTCTTCAAGCTGTACATGGGCATTGAGATATCCTTGGGGGTAGGAGGTAGGAAGAATGAAGCAAATGCTGTAGCGGATGTGTCCTGACTGGACCCAGCTGAAAGAGCTTGAGACCAGGAATCCCAGTAGGCACACTCCGCAAAATACAACTCTCAAGACAAAAGTTTAGAATCCAGATATCCTTTTGTTTAATTCTCCTAAATCTAGTTTTTCAGGCGGTCTCCCTCTCTCAATTCTGATCAGTATGACTCTGTGAGGTTTCCAGAGCCTAATCACACTTTTTTTTTTTTTTTTTTTGGTTCTTTTTTTCGGAGCTGGGGACCGAACCCAGGACCTTGCGCTTCCTAGGTAAGCGCTCTACCACTGAGCTAAATCCCCAGCCCCCCCACACTTTTTAAAAACACAAAGACTTTCTTTAAAAACACAAAAATCTTTCTTCCAAAATACTGTGTTCCTTATTCTGTAACCAGAAAAGCTTGTATCTTGCACTCTCTCCCAGAGTAATAATATAACCATAAAACTCAAAGTCACACCCATTATGAAGATTAAACAATTTTAAAAAAGGAAGTAAGCTAAACAATGAGCCTGATAGGCTTCTGTACTCTGTGATATCAGGAAATTAACCCAAAATTCCTGTGGAGCCCACGTTAAGAGAATCTGAGTTTCCTGTTGTGGTAAATATCAAAAATAACCACAAACCCTCCCTAGCCGGCATCAACGAGCCATATGGCCTTTAGCAGATTAATTCATAAAACAAACTAAACACGTATCAACTCTAATATCAATAAGCAACTTATCAAACTAGGACTTTAGCCCAAACTATATCCATCTGTTAAGCTGTCTACCCAGAGCCACAGATTTTTATTTAACCTTAATAACTTGTAAATATCACAATACTCTACTTGGAGTCAGGACTAATTTTTCCCTAACTAAGTTCTGAACCATGGATGAAAATCCCCACGTGATAGGATAATCTCTGTACTCTCCTTAAAACAAACTGAATCACCTTCAGATAACACCTGTCTTTAAGAAGTAGCTTGTCTAACTTAGGATTTCAACTCAAAATTCCCGCGGAGCCCATGCTATAAGGAATATGAGTATCCTGAAAGACTTTCTTTACAACTTTCTTTAAAAAGCAGCTTTTAATCTCTAACTCTCTGAGCTGCCATTACTTATCACATAACAGGGAACCTATTAGGCCTTTCCTTTGTTTAAGGTTCCTGCGTTTGGGCCATCATGTGATTCAACATGTCGCTGGTCCCCTCTTACTTAGAAAATAAAACTTTCAACTCTTAGGATTACTAGTGGATTCTCGGCAATCACGCTGGTTCGCCATCTGTTGTTGTAAAATTGTAAAAGAGCTGTTTTTTACCCCACTAGGTCTGTCACCACAGTGCCCCAAGATATCTGATAGATATCTTGCTGGAAACACACATCCCAACTCCATGGTGGCCCAGTGTCTCTGCCACCACACACTCTCCCAAACTAAATTCTCCACAAGAAAGAACACAACATAATAACCTCTGATCCAATTGATAAGATATAATTGCCCACCTAAACATACAAAGCCCTATACACATCTATCCCTTAAAAATATTCATAACAACCTGTAAATACACAGAGTGGAATCTTTACATCCATGTTCTCTCAGCAGCTTCTCTTCCAGTCTCCTCCAGTCTCCGTCCTTTCCGTTCCAGTCTCCTCCTCTTCCCTCAAACTTTTCTCCTGCCCATCCTCTATTTCTATATTTTCTGTAAGAAACTATGAATTTGCACACACATAATCTCAGCACTTAGACGGTTGAGGCAGAAAAAATTGAGCCTGGGCTGTGTAATGTAGGAGGACCTTCTCAAAAAAGAAAAAGCCCTGAGTTCACACACATTCAATACAAGCTGTCGTTCTAATTTCTTCCTACTGTAGTTGCCCACCTGTCGCCCTTGGTGTGTTCTACAGTGCACACAGAAGGGACTTAAAGGCCAGCAGTGCCACCATCGAAAGAGCCTCATCCTTAGAAGCTCTGTGTGCCCAGTGTCTTTGTTTTCCTTTTTCGTCTTCTCAGACAGCGTGTTACTATGTGCATCAGGCTGGCCGCAAACGTGTCAGTTCTCCTGCCTCTGCCTGCAGCATGCCAGGACTACAGGTCTACACCGGCATCCAGTACCCCATTTTTTAGAGTGAGGCTTTGTATGCAGAGTGCTGCCCTCCACAATGGCCCCTTTTGATTCTGGTATTCCTTTTGTGTAGGTCATTTGTGTAGTCACATTTCACTTCCCAGCTCTTCTGTATCCCTGCCTCATGACTATGCGATTCCAGAAGTGCCCAAGAATCGTCTTTGTGTGTTCCACAGCTCTTTTGGTCTCTCACTGCTGGGACCCAGCTTCCTAGTCTCTGGCTGTCCCTCCTGTGTTTGTACATAGCTGTCCATGTATGTTCATCACAGTCCTTTTTCCTTCAGGAGGGTATTGTGTATTTGTGTGGTCTGGACCAGACGTGGTGACGTAGACCTTGCTCCATCTTTCCTTTTGCCAAAGGGAAGGAAGGTGCCACCAGCTCACTTACAGCAGGCCTGTCATCGGCCTTCTACATACAGAGCAAAAGGGAAGGAAGGTGCCACCAGCTCACTTACAGCAGGCCCGTCATCAGCCTTCTACATACAGAGCAAAAGGGAAGGAAGGTGCCACCAGCTCACTTACAGCAGGCCCATCATCGGCCTTCTACATACAGAGCAAGAGCCCAATAATCTTCATACTTAAAAATACTGGGAAAGCCAGGCATGGTTGCATGAGCCTTAACTATCAGCTCTCCAGAGGCATAGGCAGGCAGACCTATGAGTTAAGGCTAGCCTGTTCTGCATAGTGAATTCCAGGATGGTCAGGACTGCATAGTGAGACCCTATCTCATAAACAGAAGAAAGAAAAAGAAAAAAAGGAAACAACCACAACACCAAAATGTTGGCAAATATTTTCTTGTTGTCTCAAGTGTAGCCATGGCTAGCCTGGAATTCACTCTGTAGCCCAGTCTGGCCTCTGCCTCCCTAATGCTAGGGTCGTAAAGGTGTGTGTCATCACAACCAACAGTTTGCCTTGTAAATTACTTGACCACTGAGGCCTCTTGGCTCAGAGGGGAAGGGCACAGACTGGGGCAGATTTGGGAGCAAATTTGTGAACTTGTCTCGTGAGATCTGACAGTTTGTATAGTGTTGAAGACTTCGCACACTTTAGTCATTTGTGCAGTGACTCCAGAATGAGTATCATGTTTGTTGATTAGCAAGCCTGAATGTTCACACTCTTCTAATCACTTGCTCACACTTTCAAGAAGTATCACATCAGAATAAAGTTACGCAAAGACCATTAGCAAGATAAAAGTGAGTGGTCTCCACACTAAGTAATAAAGACCTGTGGATTTTGGAGAAAAAGATCCCAGTGTCGTTACCTGCTGAGAATGCAAGGAGCATCTGCTTTGACATGGTCTTCTGAGTGACATCCTCTGTCATGTACACGGCACCACCCATGGCAGTAAGTCAGACACCCAGTCTTGGCAGTAGAATAAACCCAGTGACTGTACGCTGACCTGGCAGGTGTGAGTGATAAAAGCACTTTAGAGTGAGGGACAGAGAACCCCTCGAATAGGATTCTGAGTTGTCTACAGAGTGCATTTACTTTTACACTTTTGCTAGTTGACATCTCTAAACCAATGTATCCCTCTCTCCCCAGGGATGCCTCTGCACTGCTGGACCCCATGGAATGCACGGACATGGCCGAAGAGCAGAGAGTGCATAGCCCTCCCGCTTCACTAGTGCCAAGAATTCACGTGATTTTAGCCCAGAAGCTGCAGCACATCAATCCATTGTTACCCACTTGCCTTAACAAGGAGGAGAGCAGAACCTGTCAGTGTGAGTGTTGGGGCCTACCGATGGCAGGTTCCCTGTGTGAACTGCAGTCCCTGCTCAGCACAGGGAGTTTTCTAGTCATGTCTGTGGGAGATGAGACCTAAACGACGAAGGGTATAGATTGTCTTTGTTCTCACGTCTATGTCACTTTCTAATTTTTTTAAATTTTATTTAATCTTTTTTTTTACACTCCAGATTTTATCCCCCCTCCTCATTTACCCTCTGACTGGTGCACATCGAATACCCCCCAAACCTCTCCCCCTCACGTCTCCATGAAGATGTCCCCATCCCACCCCCTACCCCACCAGACCAACCCCACTCTCCCTGGAGCCTCCAGTTTCTTGAGGCTTAGGTGCATCTTCTCTGATTGAACCCAGACTGGCAGTCCTCTGCTGTACATGTGTCGGAGGCCTCATCTCAGCTGGTCTGTGCTGCCTGGTTGGTGGTCCAGTGTCTGAGAGATCTCAGGGGTCCAACTTAATTGAAACTGCAGGTGCTCCTACAGGGTTACCCTCCTCCTCAGCTTCCTCCAGCTTTTTCCTAATTCTACCACAGGGGTCAGCAGCTTCTGTCCATTGTTGGGTGTAAATATCTGCATCTGACTCTTTCAGCTGCTTGTTGGGTCTTTCAGAGGACAGTCATGATAGGTCCTTTTTTGTGAGCATCCCATAGTCTCAGTAATAGCGTCAGGCCTTGGTGCCTCTCCTTGATCTAGATTCTACTTTGGGCCTGTTGCTGGACCTCCTTTTCCTCAGGCTTTTCCCCATTTTTGTCCCTGTAGATTTTTCAGACAGGAACAATTATGAGTCAAGAGTTTTTGACTGGGATGCCAACCCCATCCCACTTGATGTCCTGTCTTTCTGCTGGAGGTGACTGTACAAGTTCTCTCTCCCCACTGTAGGGCATTTATTTCATCTCAGGTCCCTTCCTTTAAATCCTGAGAGTCTCTTACCTCCTAGATCTCTGGCATATTCTGGAGGGTCCTCCCACTGAGGAAGAGTAGAATATGCGTGTGTCAGGGCACAGATGTGGAGGTAAAAGAAAAACTTAGAAAATCCACCTCTCCTGCTGCTGTATGGGTCCTGGGGATCAAGCTTAGGTCATCAGACTTGGTGGCAAATGCCTTTACCCTCTGAGCCATCTTGCCTTACCCTAATGGCATCATTGTCTCAAGAATTGTAGTACTCCCTCCTGCTCTTGTACGTGCACACTCTCATTGGCCATTCCTTCCTTCTGCAGTTGTGTCCAATTTCATGTCCGAGTTGTCTCCAGTCAGAGCAGAGCTGCTTGGATTCCTCACTCATGCACTCTTGGGAGACAGTTTGGCTGCTGAATACCTTATATTGCATCTCATCTCCACCGTGTAAGTCTGTGCTCTTCCTGGGAACTGGGGTGTGGGAGAAAGAAGGGAACAGCCGTGATGTTTGTTTGTGTCTTTTAGTAAATCAGCTTTGTCTTCAAGTGGGTTTTTACAAATGCTGCACCAAACACAGACTCCTTTCCCCACTTTACTTCGTTTCACATAACGCATTTGTTTCCGTCTCCAGATGGGATGTGACTGATGAGTAAGACGAACTGTTGGTTTCTCTGCACTCGTTTTATTTTTTATTTTGTATATACTTCAAATGTTGTATCTCCTGGTCTCCTCCCTATACCCTGTTTGCTTGTTTATGTGTGTATACTTCTCCAGGCTCTGCTTATAAAACAATGAAGTCTGTCTTTGTGTACATTTAGTTTGTGTATTGACTTTAATGCTTCCACCCTGTTTTGGTTCAATTTTTTATTTTGTTTTTGTTTGTTTGTTTTTGTTTTGAGACATGTTTTTTGTTTGTTTTGTTTTTGGCTTGTTTGTTTGTTTGTTTGTTTAGCCTTGCTCGTCTTTAGCTCTGTAGACTAGACTAACGTCGAACTCACAGGTCTCTTCCAGCCTCTGCCTCAAGTGCTGGAATTAGAAGTGCACACCACACACCCAGCTAGGGCCTGGCCTTTCACTCCACCATATTGGGTTTTTGGGTTGGTTTGGGATTTGTTTTTGTTTTTGTTTTGTTTTTTGTTTTTTTGTTTTTTGTTTTGTTTTTTTTTGTTGTTGTTGTTGTTGTTGAGACAGGGTGTCTTGGAGCTGTCTTGGAACTCACTCTGTAGACCAGGCTTCCCTTGAACTCAGAGATCCGTCCACCTGCCTCTGCCTCCTGAGTGCTGAGATTAAAGCACCACTACCTGGCAGGTTTTTTGGTTTTTTTTCCCCCCCAAAAAGAAAAGCAAGAAGAAAATTATCTTTCACGTGGGCAACAGTTTTCCCATCTAATACTCGAGCATATTCTTTGGTTTATGTTGTAATGTGGGCCCATCAGTTGTGGTTGAAGCACACACATCCTTACCTGCTTTTTAGATTTAATATTTAGTTAGCCTATCACAATACTTTTTTTTTTTTTCTCTCTTTGAGATAGGTTTTGTTATGTAGTCCTGGCCTAGAATGTTCTATGTAGACCAGGCTGGCCTGGAACTACATCAAGATCCTTCAGCTTCTGTCTCCTGGGTGCTAGGATTAAGGGCATGCCACCATAGTCAGCCTTCTTCCTAAGCTTTCTAATGACCTGATGTTCTCTCATTATAGATTTGTGCCATACTGTAACCATTTCCCAAAACATTAGGATTTTGTACTTTTTTTAATAAATGCTGTGATAGAAAGCATCTTATCTCCTGTCCCCTGGTGGCAGCTAAGATGGCGGGTAATGCTCAGGGTCACATCAGAGCTCTGTCTTGGCTTGACTAGACATCCCTCATGGAAAAGCACGGAACTCAGGAAGTCTGCCGTGCCTGCGTCATAGGCACACTGTTGAAGTGAGATGGTGAGGCAGTGACCACCAGCTCATGTCAGCCAGGCCTAGCCAGTAAATCTGCAAATGTTGTAAAGCACTTCAGGTCTCAGCATTTTGGATAAGGGATGCTCTCCCCATTCCTCAAAGTGGCTATTATTTAACTGCCGTTCTGATAGATAAAAAATGTCTATTTTTACCTTATATGTATGGCTATTTTGTCTGCATATCTGTGCATGCAGTGCCTGTAGAAGTCAGAAGACGGCATCTTCCTAGAACTGGAGTTACAGGCGGTTGTGAGCTATTCCGTGGGCCTGGGACTTGAACCCTGGTCCTCTGGAAGAGCAGCCAGTGCTCTAACTACTAAGCCATCTCTCTGCTTCTGCAAACTTTATAATGATGGCGTCTCAGTATCTTACCCTTGGTTTTGTGTTCTTTCCCTTCTCCTAGGTATACAAGAAGAGATGTACTTCCACTGGGAAAATTTACAGTTAACCTGAGTGGTTGCCCACAGAACAGCACCTTCACGGAACACCTATATCGGATCATCCAACATCTTGTTCCAGCAGTAAGATAATATTATGAAGGCTTATGAGTGGGACAAACCCAATTGTTTTCCACTCACCTTGAGTATTAACTTTATGTTCCTAGTGGGTCTCATTTACAAAGGACAAGACCTGCCAATTGACATAATTTAAAATGCACCCAGCATTCACTGATTGACCCAGCACAAATCTGTAATCTAAAAATTAACGCAGTGGCAGTGACTCCCTTAGAATTACGTTTCCAGTCTGTGTGAGTTTGTTCCTTTGTGTGCATATTATGAAGTGTAAAGAAGCTTTAAATCATAGGAGCCTGGTTCTCTCAGCTGAGGTAATAAAGTGGCCCATCTCCACGCCCCAGGGCTTGTTGCTATCTGGAAGCATCTGGAATGCACATTTGTGTCAGGATCTCAAGGACCGGATTTACTCTGATAACTAAAAATTTTGGCCACTTTGGGACTTAAGAAGTGAAGCCAGGTCCTTCTGAACAGCCTGTCGAGTCTGCACTTCAAGCCCTGCAGAAGCAGCAGAGTCCTGAGGATTTTGAGCCTCTTATTCAGTGGGCTGTGCTTTCACTAATGTCTGACATTAGTAATTAAGACTGAAGACATGTTGAGTAATTCATTAGGAAATAGTGGTAAAACTGACAGTGTCTTGCATTTTGCCGTGCTCTTGAGTGTCTAAATTAATAGACTATTTTGGTTAAAAAAAAAAAAAAAGAGGGGGAATTATTTTATCCCACGCTAGCCGGACCGTAGGACCACATGGCACCTGCAGGATATTCTCATCTCAGTCAGCAAGGGGTCTCGCCCGCTAAGCTCCATCCCATCTCACACTGCCGAGGCTACTCTGAGCCTGGCAGCAGTCTCTCTACCATCTAGTTCCCAAGGCGAGTCTCTGCCATGCCAGTTTCATGCAGAGACCGCCTGTCTCGCAGCTCTCTTCCTGTGGACTCTGCTCACATTCCCAGCATCCACCCCCTGGTCCCAGCAGCAGCTATCCTCTGGTAACGCTCGGCCACTGCTCTGTTTACGTTCCCAACATCTGCCCCCTAATAGTTATGATATAAACTCCCAACCACCCCTTAAAATCAAGACTCAACAAACTGCAACCCAACATCAGATTTATATCTCAGTCCATAATACAATAAACTCACAACCAATTGATAAGGATATAAACTGCCCAACTAGATAAGATAAATTTGCCTACAGAAACCCATCCCAACTCCCTTAGCAATTCAGGACCACCGGGATCTGGGTCATCCTCTGTCTCCATCTTGATTCTCCCTCCTTCTCCTTCTGTCCTGCCTTACAAAAGCTTTGTCCCCACCTTATATTTTACTGTCCAATCGTGGCCTTGACCTAACTGGTGCTGTCCCTCACCTGCATGTAGACATCAACCTACAGGAGACCCCTAGGTTTTCTGTTCTGCTTCCACATTTGCCCCTGCGGTGCTGTTTTTATCTGGTCTGTTTCTTAGCTGAGGTGCATGATCTGAAAGCCTGTCTGTCAGTGGAGTTTGCACATCTCTGTGGTAAAGCCTGTTCTGTCTGTAAACGTGACTCATTCATAGACCCGGAAATAGGATCTTAGCGGTTCCCTAGGCCATGTCTCCTGAGATTGCTTCTCTGTCCTCAGAACTTCCTGGTTTTGAGGTATAAAATCAAATTGCTGGTGTGTGCTTTAAATATTCTCAGCAGAACAGTGAAGCCCTGGAAATGGGATAGCAGACACTGGCATAAGACATATGCCCATCTCTCCAATAGGGTCTGAGACTCAGTCTGGAGCAGAACTGGTGACTGCCTGGGGGGTCATGTCCTCCTACATAGAAAACAGGCAATCTAAGGAGCAGCATGGGCCTGTGTAAGGGATGCCAGCAGAGGCTGGTGCAGTACCACTCTCAGACACAAGATGGCGCCAGAGACCATCTATGTCTCAGCTGTGCAGCCAGGATTACATCTTTACCTGGGGGAGGGAGGGTGGAGGAAAGGGCTTAGAGGGTCTCTTTTCCTTATTTTGCATTTCATTGACTGTCTGCCCTTTCGTCACTCTTAGCACACTGGCCCCAGCCCTTCTCAGTGCTTTTCTCTCTGGAATGGAACATTCAGCTTCTACTGCTTATTACATGTGTCCTGCTTGTGGTTCTGTGGCAAAGCCAACCTCAGCCCCAACACATGGTCACTTTTTAAAATTTGTATATGAGTGTCTGGCTTGCATGTATGTCTGTGCAACGTACATGTCTAGTGCCTGTGACATTGGGTCCCCTGGAACTGGATTTATGGATTGTTGTGAGCCACCATATAAGTGCTGGGAATAGAACCCATGTCCCTACACAAGAACAAGTGTTCTCAACCAATGGGCTGCCAGCCACCTTTTTTGACAAGCTCTGCTTCTGGGATTTCATTCGTATCTGTAAAGAACCACTGCCCTCCTTTCTCAGAATAATTGAGCCAAAGTACAAAATTCTCTAAATTCTAGTTCTCTCTCTTCCCTCTTCTCTTGCTGCATGCTTTCCTGAAGGCTGGAACATGCTTGAGTTCCATGTGTCTAGAGCAGACAGAAGGAGCTGAGTGTGGTGGGGGCTGGAGGCAGG
Source organism: Rattus norvegicus (assembly GCF_021556685.1). Taxonomy (NCBI): domain Eukaryota; kingdom Metazoa; phylum Chordata; class Mammalia; order Rodentia; family Muridae; genus Rattus; species Rattus norvegicus. Next base: position 196,229,750 of record NC_141534.1, on the reverse strand, counting down.
GTGTGGAGGGTCCCTACGTTGGGCTGAAGTGTTGGTAATGAGTCGAGCCATGGTCTGTTTTAATGTACAGAGCCTGTGTTCTTGCCTCAGCAACTAGACGTCACTCACAGTCTTCACATTTTACTAGCTCCTGTCCCTTAATGAAGTTTAACTTCTGGCTGTCTGATGTTTGGCTATCACAGCTGTCTACCATTTTGTATCCCTGGCTGCCCTTACCTCTCCAGCGTGCACTGTGTCAGCTGAAATGTGGGACATAAGCAGCTAGAAGAGGTGTGGCTCGGAGTGTGGCCACAGATAGTTCCTAAGAGTTGCAGAGACCATCTGTCTCCGTTTTAGAAATGATATCATTCCATGTGAAACAAAGGCGTTCTCTCTCTAAACACACGCCTGTGGGTGTGGGTTTTTTAATAGAGAAACTTGCTTATTACAGCTTCTGTCTCAGTCTTTCCGTCTACAGATGACAATAGAAAACATGAACCAGTTGAAACTCATTCCCCACAAAGACTATACAGCCAACCGACTGGTCAGCGGCCTCCTTCAGCTGCCCAACAACACTTCCCTGGTCATTGATGAGACTCTTCTGGAGCAAGGGCAATTGGACACGCCAGGTATGTGCATGGATACTTGCTGTCCTCTTCTGGTTTTGCTCCATTTAACCAGATCTGGCGATGACTTCTAAGGCAAACAACATTTAACAAGTATTTTTTAAATACGCATGTGACTAAAGCATGTAGCACACATTGGACACCAGTTGTTTTGTTCTGACATTCTGCTGGCTGCCCATTAGCTCAAGAAAGGACAGAAGAGATTTAATGTAAAGAGATTTAATGTTTTGTACATCCTGTGGTAACTTTCTTAACAGTTTACATAGTTTCTGGGGGAAAAGTCGATCATAAGGTTTAAACTAACTACAGTTGTGGAACTTGTTAAAAAAATAACAAGAGCGTGTTAGATCACTCCACATACAGAGTGCGGGTTACACTGTAGCACGCTGAGGCACACACGCGCACGCGCGCGCACGCACACACACACACACATACACACACACACACACACACACACACACACACACACACCTACACACATACACACACGGAAGATGGGAAAATAGTGAAGACCGGGTAAGCTAAAGAGGAACATGAAATCAGGAAATTCTAGCCAGGGGTGGTGGCACCCACCTGCAATCCTGTCACTTGGAAGGCAGAGGCAGGAGAACCAAGAGTTCAAGGCAGCCACCTAGGCTTCATCAAATCCTGTCTCAGAAATGTGTAAATTGAGAAAGTCCAACAACTTTCCTTTCTAAAGAAGTAGTTTTCCCATCTCACTATAGCCATGGCCTAGGAAGTCATGAACTCAGCAGAGCCCCACTTTGTCTGGCATTACATTGGGTGAGTTTTGGCACCCAGACAGTTTCAATTGGCCTGCTACTGTCTGTGGGGTTTGTTATGCAGTTAACATTAGATTTACTGGCATTCAGCTTAATTGATAAAATCACATCACTGGCAGTAACGGTCTCCCCTCTCCAGGTGTTCATAACGTAGCCGCCCTGAGCAATCTCATAACCTGGCAGAAGGTGGACTATGACTTCAGTTACCACCAGATGGAGTTCCCATGTAACATCAACGTTCTCATCACATCCGAGGGGAGGTCACTACTTCCGGTATGATGGCTGAGGGTTAAGTGGAGGGAGGTTACACTGTAAAGATTATTGTTGTCCCTTTGTCCTCTTTTACGCTTTATATTGTTTGTGTGTGCAGGTGCATTTGTGCACATGTATGTCACGGCCAGGGGTCACCCTTGGGAACCATACAACCTGTATTTTGAGACAGAGTCTCCTGCTGGCTTGGACTGGCCAAGAGTGAGCATAGCTCAGTGGTGGAACATTTGTCTATCTTGTGTAGGGCTTTGGATTCCATCCATAGATTTCAAAAGGGAGATCGTAGCTGCTAATTATTATGAACAAGGGAATCTGGTAGTTTCATTTTACCTCCATGTAAAAATTTTTAACAGAAGCTACTGGCAGAGGCACCTCTCATATCTAGAAATAGAAGTGTGGGATGATGGCACACACCTTTAATCTCAGCACTCAGGAAGCAGAGGCAGGCAGATCTCTTGAGTTCAGTGTTTACTGAGTGAATTACAGGACCGCCAGGGCTGCACAGAGAAACTCTGTCTTTGAAAAGCAAACAAACAAAAAGGAGTAGAACTAATTCCCCTTAATAATTCAAACTACTGCTCTTACTTTGTCCATCTGTCCCTGTTCCCCAGATCCCCCAAATTCTATAGTGTTCTGTAAGTTAGCATAAAAATTGATTCCCGGGGTTGGGGATTTAGCTCAGTGGTAGAGCGCTTGCCTAGCAAGTGCAAGGCCCTGAGTTCGGTCCTCAGGTCTGGGGGAAATTGATTCCCTTTGGGCCTGTTGCATGCCTCTAATCCCAGTACTGTGAAAGCTGAGGCCTGGCCAGTCTCAAGTTGGAGGCCATCATGAGTTCCATAGTAAATTTATAGTTTTAATGTTTTCCTCTTTTCGTTCATTGTTTGGGGTTAGGGTACGTGTGCACCAGCTGCTGCGTAAAGGTTGGAGGACAACTTGCAGGAGTTGGTTCTTTCCATTCATGTGGATCCTCGGAATTAAGCCCAAAATCACATTGCAATGGTTTCGTGACTTAGGATCCAGACAGATTGAGCACACTAAGATTTAAAAAATATCCCCTTCCTCAAATTGTGTTTCCTAATTCCCTTCCAAGCTGAGGGCTGCCTCCTCTGAAGTGTAGGCAGTTGTAGGAACTTGGGAATCAGTTGATCTTTCTCTTTCCAGGCAGACTGCCAGATTCACTTACAGCCCCAGCTGATACCACCCAATATGGAGGAATACATGAACGGCCTGCTCTCAGCTGTGCTGCCGTCCGTGCTCAACAAGTTCCGAATCTACCTGACTTTGCTGAGATTCCTGGATTACAACTTATCAGACGACATAACCAAGGTAAGCTCTAGTCACGCAAGAAATCCTGTTATGCTCCGGGGTTCACGCAGTCACTGCAGTCACTACAGTCACTACAGTCACTCGTTAGGCAGGTTAGCGCTGGGTGACTCCAGTCTCAGTGTGGTCTTGTTTAGAAGAGAGTTCATTTTCTCTCCTTTTTCTTAGCAGCCTCCTTTCTTTCTGCATTTCAGTTGTTTTTGTGTGGTTGAAGTATTTTCAGCACTGGGAATCAAGCCAGCTCCTTTCTGTCAGTGCAGCCAGCGCTCTTTCTCACACCTCTAGCTCCTACCTCAAGTTAGTTTCTGAGCCTTGTGATGTCCTTTACTCAGGATTGACAGATGGTTTAACTACATTAATACAAAAAGTGTGCTCCGTTCTAGTCTGTCCTTCATCCCCCATTCACAGTGTTATTTCACAGTTTAGCCTGTGTCATAAATCCACAGTACAGTTAGTCATCATCTTACTAATTATCACTTTGTGATATGCTCTTGTCTTTCAAACCAGAGGGGAATGATGTTGAATGATGCTGGGTTTCAAACCGAGGGCTAAGCATGTGCCACAGATCTCAGTCTCTCTCTCTCTCTCTCTCTCTCTCTCTCTCTCTCTCTCCCCCTCCCTCTCTCCCTCTTTCCCTCACCCCACCCCCACCCCTCAGATATAATCCCATTATGTAGACCAGGCTGGCCTCCAAAACCCAGAGGGGTTGTCAGTCTGGGTTTCTACTGTCTGTCCTGCTGTGGTTTGCTGTGTGTCTTACTGTGTACATTATTTTGGTCAAGTCTTTACCACCCTGTTGTAGAAATTTTTATTCCTAATCCTGGGTTAACCATTTAGTTCCCAATAAAAGACACACACAACCATTATATTTATAATAAGCCTTAAGTAGCACAGGAGCTGGGCCGATATCTAGTCTCTGTGCTATTAGAATCTACTTTCCTATTGATAACCCTGAGTTATTACTGTGTTTCATCTGGGCTGCTCCAGTGGCCAGCCCCGGGGCCACGTTTTCATGACTCACCTAATCCATGGTGGCTTCGCCTTCATTCACCTCCTTTTCTCCCTCCTGGTTCTTCTCTGACCCCCAGGCCCAGGAACCCTAAAACCCTGCCTATGCCTCTTTTGCCCAGCTATTGGCTGTGGGCATCTTTATTCACCAATCAGAAATAACTTGGGGCAAGGTCACATAGTCACTTGGGGCTGTGTGCTTGGACTCTGGGGCAACCACATCCTGAGGACCCAGTATTAGCATATAATACAAGCAGCACCAAGCCAGCCCACTGTAGCACCCTCCAAGGTTTTAGGGGCCAGTGATTTTGTTTGTCTTTTTTAGTCCTTGATGCTCTCTCAACCACTGGCCAGCATCACACTTATGTCAGTGCATTTGGTGGTGAACAGCGGATCTTTGAAGCTTTAGTCATTTTCCTTATTGTTCTTTCTGCTTCAGTCTAAAGAGCCTTTGGTCACCTATCTGAAGTCTGACTAATTTTTGTGCCTGCTTGAATTTTCCACAATCACTGCTGTTATTGCCTTACCTTTTATTTATAGAATTTTCTTCTTTGCTTCTTTTTAAACATTACCATTGATGGTCTCTGCTTGATGAGGCATTGTTCACAAATCCTCCACTAGTTCTTTATGCAGTCCTCCCCCCTTTCCAAGAGTGATGCATGCTTGAGCCCCAGTAACTGGAGCTAGTACCTGGTCTCACATGCACTGTGTAAGGGAAACATAATGTGTGTGTATAAATAATCCGTTCCTAGAGCTTCATTTATATAGAAAGGTAGGAGTAGTAACCACAGTAGAAAGCTGTAACAGGCTTCAAGTTCGATCAGTAAGGACAGCCTTGCAGAGCAGAGCATCAGTGAAGGAACTCCAGCCCTGCCAAAGCCATCACCTGAGGTGGGCATTGGGTGTGAAAACAAAGCAAGCTCAAATGTCACAGACTCAACGTTCTTACCAAGAGCCACTTGTGTTCTTGCATAAATGGTACCCAAGTTACTGGAAATTCCATGGATTTAACAGAATTGACTCCAGCCGTTGTACTCTGCTGTATTAGACCCAGGCAGGCCTGTAACCTGTGGTGCTTCTCCCTCAGCTTCCTCAGTGCTGGGATTCCAGGTGTGCAGCATCACACTGGAGTGGATGCTGGCTTCTGTGCTTGTTTGGCATCCCTAACGGGGCTAGGCTGGACGTAGAATGTCTTCCATGCTGCATTTTGTAATGGGGCTTAAGTTTTGGTGTTTCTTCTCTTTATCTATCTTAACCCCATTTGCCCACCATTACTTTACCTCAGTCAAGGACCATGTTTCTTTTTCTCTATAAAAAGTAAGGAAATTGTTTTGAAATGCACTTAGGAGGTTCTGAAGGAATACTTTTACAGGTGTATTATTACTCTTGATATAGGCAGTTGAAGATGATTTTGTGGAAATGCGTAAAAATGACCCTCAGAGTATCACGGCTGATGATCTCCACCAGTTGCTTGTGGTGGCTCGGTAAGTGTACTCGTCCAGATCACCTTGGCTGTGTGCACTTCTGACTTACTCAGCAGTATCTGAGGCACAATTCTAAAAACGAAGGGACTTTTCCTTTCAAAGACATCTAGGGTTGAACAAATGGACAAAGCTTTTGTCTGAAGATTGAAGTTCAGATCCTGCTTTAAATCTGTGTATGTGTGGCCACAGCCATGAGGAATCCAGAGCAAACTGGCTAGCCTAGTCACGACAGCCAGCCTGAGCTCAACAAAGAAGGAAGAGAGTTGTTGAGAAAGACTCCTGATGTCAGACTTGGTCCACCATAAAAGCGCAGACATGAAAAAGTTAAATGAAAAGCCCCGCCCAGTGAAAGTGTTTATTAAGGGTGACTTAGCAGGACCTCAGCAGTAGGGCAGCCTTGCTCTCTACGCTCCGAAGAGCGAGCCTCCTCTAATTCTGGTTCTTTAGGGGTTTCTTTGTGAGGTCACACTCGGCCTTTGCATATGTGCCCCAGCAGTAGACTCATGCCTCCCGATAGGCCTCCAAAGGTTTCCTGATTCTAAGAGGGGGGTGGGTAGGGGAGTGAGAAGAGAAAGGGGGCACACACCGGCATGCTTTCCTAGTTATAAGCTAATCATCCTAACTCTAGGTAACTTTTAAATTTCAAACCAGGTTTCTGTCTCTGAGCGCGGGTCAGACAACACTCTCCAGAGAGCGATGGCTCAGAGCAAAGCAGCTGGAGCACTCCAGGAGAAGCAGGCTCCAGCAGCAGAAGAGCGTGAATGGGAACGAGCTTTAGAGCTCTGAACTGGAAGTGAGTGGCAGGCTCCAGCCTTCATGCTGGGTAACCCAGAGTCCTTTATACCACATTGTTTTATAGATCATTTGTATCCAAAAGAACAAGGACTTTCCCTGAAATCAAGTCTAGTGACACCTAAAGTTTATATGATTCTCTGTAAGGGCTTTCACCTTACTGGTTTTATGGAGTTTTGGAGTTTGTTTTATAACTAGTTATGATGTATAAAATGTATTTGATATTAAAAGTTTAACAATGCTAATGTTGCTGATCACACCATTTCCTTAGCCACGGCTACATCTTAGGCCAGACTGAAGTGCCAGCGTCCTCTGCAGAGCTGTGTGAAGAGTGTGTTAATTCAGAACTGGTCTGAGTGTCAAGTCCAGGTGTGACTTCTCTCGTGTCATTTTCTATACACTGGCCACAGAAGCGGTTTCCCACTTCCCAGCTCTGACAGTCCACAGAACTAGGCTTTCCCACGGCAGTGCTTCCCGGCTATCAGATTTCCAGACGAGTAACACCTCCAAAGCTCTCTGGGGTAGGGTTGCCAAATGATTTTGCCAAGTCATTTGAAAGAAGGAACGAAAACAAAACACTGTGATCACTATTTTGTCTTCATAAAGGACATTCTCAGAACACGAGAATCTTTTAATGGAATAAATGCAGCTTTGTGACGATCACTACATTGTCCTTAACTCTCTCACCTCCTGCATCTGCAGCTGTCTTCTGTGGGACTGAAGGGAGTACTGCTCCCATAGAACACTGTGCAAACATGAAAGACGCTACTGGACAGTGAAGATTGAGGGGAAGGTAATCTTTTTGGTGCTGTGTGGAACCCTAGCTTCTCATACACACTAGAGAAGTGTGGTGTCCATTGAGCTACATCCCCGGCCTGTGGGGGCAGGGACTTCTTCATTTTCCTCATTTTGTAGCTGATTTGATGAATGTACTGGATTCTGAGCTTTTAATATATAAGTAACATCGTTTACCACTGCAGTAAAGGCCATGCAGTTATAGGTAGGTTTTCCTTAGACCAATTCGTTTTGATGTACATATTTTCAAATGAACAAAAATTAGTACTTATAATTTGCAAGTAAATGTAGTATAATGGCAGTTTTGGCAGCAAGAATCTTCAGGAAAGTTAGAGCCATGTTAACCTCATCTGCCGTGTATATGAAGAGGAATTCAGTTGGGAAGATGAAGGCAATGGCCCCTCAGTTTTTCTTCCTGCTAAAAAAAGGCTTACATTGATACTGCTAACCAAGGAAACAGGGTCGGCCTCCATAAATCAAGGGATTAACCTAAAAAAAGGAAGTACAAACTACTAGTTGTTAACCATTCATTTCTGAACCTCAAATCTATTTTTATAAGTTAATGTAAATAATTTTCATACTAGAATTCTAACTGGTTTTCATTTTTATAATTGGTAGGCAAGATCTTCCTTAAACTTTTGAAAATCAAGTGTTCACAGAGACTTTTGAGAATGCATTTCCTTTGTCCTAGAGCAAAGGTTTTGGTTTACTGTGCCAGACTGTACCAGTGTAAGCTGGGACTTACCCAAGAGAAGCCATCATTTGCTTGGTCTTATAGAAAAGTTCCTGTAAACAACCTTGTCCCGTAAATAAACTTCCAATTACCAGTCCCCTGAGCCATTTTTCATGAATTAGAAACACGAGATATCGTCTCCTCAAGCTGAACTGGAAGAGATGGGAATCTTCAGCTTTTTGAGACACCGTCTCTCCCTTGCCTACACACACAGAGGTTCACATTTGTAGCTTTGAGTCTGGACCAGATATTAACCCTGACCAGGCATCCAGGTCTCTTTGGAAATAACTATTGCTTTAATTTCTGTTGTCACATTTCTTCATGGGTCATTTACATGTATTATCTTCCCACCTGAACTGACTTAATTCTTAACTACTCTGAAGACCCTAAAGAAAAAAATGGGGGTAGGGGGAGACTGCAGTATTCAGTTTTTAATGTCTGGGATTTAAAATACAGCTTTCATTTTTAAAATAGAAGAATATTTTAATTGAAAGTTCAGAACAAGTGTTTGGTTATAGCAAACTTACCACTTATATGAATTCTTTGAAAGCCACTCTTACTATTAAATGCTATACAAGGAATCCTCATACACTGATGTTTGAATTACAGTGGTACTTTAATAGTCACAAGACTTGACACTTGTAATAAATAACAAAGGCAGAATGCTTATCAGAGTTTTAACAGACATAATGTTAAACTGAGAGTCAGTTAACTGGAGTAAGGCTCTAAGGGACACCAGAGACGTTGATACCTGCTAGAATGTGCCCTACCACTTTCTTACTCTGGGTTACGGAAGAGGTTCTTGGTGGTTAGTTACTGCATAAAACCAGTCTAACCTGTACTTTAGGTATGTTTTCTGTAGTTCTAGAACCTACAAGAGATACTAAATGTCCCCTTGACAGAATTCAAATTACTTTTCTAGAGATCCCTAGAGTCAATAAACATGATCTTATGTTCCTGTAGCAAGTTATTTTATGGTAGGCAAGCCCATATTTAAGAATTTGAGAGAGAAAAAAAATATGGGAGAGATTGGGGTCAAATGAAAATACATTTTCACCATTGTTAATTCTCAACTTCAGAGAATGGTTAAGCCACAAGACTACTTTAAAAAAAAATTTAGATACTAATGCACACTAGAATCACTAAAATCTAAATGCATAATTTCCTTTATAGAAGCAGGATATAGGAATGCACTGACAGAGCAGAGAAATGCTAACTCCTTAGTGGGTGCCCACACTACATCTGCTTCTCAGAGTATCTCCCTCCTGACAGCAGCTTGGTTTCTTCCCTGCGCCTTCCTGAGTGACATGCACAAAGCCCTCTAGTGTGTTTGCCGCTCTGGTCCCTAATCCAGGGTGATTGCTTGTGGTCCTTGGCTTACACAGCTGGAAATTTGCTAAGGTCCAGACTCCTTGTAAAACAATTGCCGATAAACATAATTAGAACCTGAAATCCCTAAACTCAACACAGGTGAGAGGTGAAAACTTCATCTTGGACTTTTAAATAAAAGCCCAAGAACTGACTAAAATCTAAATCTGAATTATTCGTGTCTGGCATTGTGTAAACATATTTTTAAGTTCATTTTGTTGAATTTCGTTAACCACTTCGGGTTCTGCTGGACTCTTCTGAACTTTGGCAACTGCCAAGTTTATCCCATGAGTTAGCCCAGCTTGGGTAATATTAGCAACCTGGACCATGGAGCTGCGGATCTTTGCAAAGGGAGAGACTGCTCTGCTGCTGCTCTCTGAAGAAGGAGTTACGCAAAGCCCTGCCTCAAGGTCCAGCAGGCTGGACCCGGAGCCGGGGGTCTTCTGAGATACCGCTGGATGTGCTGGTTCAACTGATAACAACTGTGGGCCTGTCACAGAACAAGAGACATTTAACTGAGAGGGCCGAGAAGGCATCTGTTCCACTGATTCTGACTGGGTTTCTTCATTAGAAACAGGGTTAGTCTTGTGATTTCCCTCCTCGCTGTTCTGAGCTACAGCCCTGACCTCCGACAGCGCGTTCATTTTGTTCTGTGCATCCTGCACGAATCTCTGGCAGTAAACGTCCATGGGCTTTGCAAAGCCAGTCAATGTGTGTATGTTGTCAGCAGAAGGGCTTTTCTTCAGGGGAGACTCCAGGCCTTTTCCGAGCTCATGTCCATGACCAACAGTAGCTTCCGAGGGAGCATGGATGCTAACGTCGGTGCTGCTGGCCGACTGGGACCGGCTGCCTAACCGAGGCGCTGAGGCGATGATGCCACAGCTCGGGAGAAGGTAGTCTGTTGGCCCTGCGCTCTCCAAAGAGTTGGCTAGCTGCTTGCCTTCCTCAGACCTGGAGTTTGTAAGGAGTTCATCAGAGTGGTAAGAGTCATTATCTGAGGACACGTCCCCATCAGACTCCCCCTGGACCTTGTTACCCATCACTCCTGGGTTCTCCATGGTCTCAAGACTACTATCTGATTTCCAAAGGTTGACTTTTAAGTTTGGTTTTAGAAAGTTCACTTTCACTTCAGGCTTTGTAAAGTTTCCTAATTTGCGTAGGTTGCCAATGTTCACATTGGATTTGGTCTGCTTTACTTTTTGATTTAGAGATGAAAATTTGCTCATTAAAAAGCTTTTCCCCTGGGCCAGAGAGCCTTGGTTTTGAGATCTGATACCAATGATGTCTTCATGAGGCTTGCTGCTCTTCCTGTCAGTGGAAAAGAAAAAAAGTCAGTTCCTCATGCAATTCAAAATAACCCGGTCAACAGTAAACTCCACCATCCAAACGGCGGTGGGCGGTGGGCGGTGGGCAGTGTTTTCAGTTACGGATGTAACTGAAACTTTCTAGCAGCTAAGAAAAAAAGAGAAAGAAAAAAGATGGAATTAAAAAGTTTTACTTATATTAAAAATACTATACCTCAATATAGATATATAAGAAAATTTGTATTTTGGTTTTTTTTTTTTTTTTTTTTTTTTTGCACCAGGTCTGCACAGTGGTCAGTGTGCAGTCAGTCATGTGATCACAGCATACCTGAACTGGGACTGGTCACATTTCAAAGGCCAGAGCCTCGGGTGGCATCCTGAGAAGCGCAAGGCTAATGCATGCTGAGTGACACTGACCTCTCGAGTTTCCTCTCGATTATGGGCACATGCAGCCCCATGGCCTGCTTGGTGATCTGCAGCATCTCCGCAATGCACTGGAGAGTATCTGAAACCCAAGCACAGCTCTCAGCAGCCGCCCCAGACACTCCCACAGCCTGCAGCCAGCCTGGCTACAGACCAAACACTAGTCTATGCCTGCACCTACAGAAAACTTGTTCACATTCTCCACCCTACCGATTCAAAGTGTTCTAGATGGTATTTTTTTAAAGGTAAAGTTTTATGTGGCTCTGCCTTCTCACACTTAATGCTAAAAACAGAGACCATGTACTTCTGCCTTTGCCAGTGCACAGGACAAAAGCAAACAAGCGAACAAGCCTGCAGTTCTACCTCCCTTTTAAGTTCAGGGTGAAGCTAGAATAGAGCAGAACATGAATTCTCTGTGTTACACCACCGAAACCACAAAGAACACCATCAAGCAGAGTAAGCACTATCTGCTGTGTTTACACATAGCTAAGTGGACCATATCAAATGGCCCCATATTCCAAGAGGGGCTCTGATTGAAATGAGTCACCTGCTCACAAGAGCTGGTCAAAACTGTCCACTGAAGCTTTGACTTTCTTGGGTTTGATTCGTTCCCTCAGGGCAGCTTCACTCACATCTTCAGTCTGAGGCTCAGAGTGCTCAGGCATTAAGCACAGTATATGAGGCTCAGCTGCATCCTTTGGGAATACTCAGGATGTTGCAGCAGCCTCTCCAGACTTCTTTGCCAATAAACACAAAGGAGGCACAGCAGATGTTGGTGTGAGGTAAGGTCATCTGGTGTGGTACGGTGCAGCTGTAGGACCCCTGCTCACTGTGGCTGCAGTGCCTGAAGCACAGCCACTGTGTCCCATGTTTTCTTTGTAGACTTTTTATTTCTTCAATCTGTTATATCTGTTCCTTCAACCTCTGGGAAGGATTCACTTCCAGGATAAAGTCTGCAACAGAGCTCTGGGTCACACACACCTGCCCCACAGTGGTCTGTAGCAAGACAAGCCTGCTGTAGAAGGGCAAAGGGCAAAGGGTGAGCAGCCACTGCGGCTGCCATCGTGGACCCTTCACAGAGCACGTTAGATGATGATTTAACAGGTGAGTCAAGTGCAAAAGAGCTAATGAACAGCAAGTAACTGGAACTCACAGGGATCTAAGCACTGTGCTAGGCGCTGGGGCAACACTCAGGAAAAAGTAACTGCGGCCTCTGGAGGCAGGTGAGAAACACTTCACAGCCACTCAAATGGCAAGGATCTCAGCTACTCCTTGAGCCGCCTTTCTAGAAATCAGTTGTTCTACAGTGCCCCATGCAATGGACTTGCAATAAACAAAAAGCCATCACAAGATTATCTGTGAATAACTCGGTGTTTTCCTCTCACCTTTCCCGTCTTCTTCAGGACTGCGTGGTACGGCTCTCAGTGTGTGGAAGTAACCACCTGCTTCTTTACACGTGTAGTGCAGCCGCATGCAGGAGAACTTTGGTTTGCCAAAAAGAGTAGGCTCGGGACCTAACGCAAATGAGTGTGTTTAAAGTTGTTTTTCACATAACGTCTTCTCTCTTTACTTCCAATACACATATCACTTAACTGTGAGTATACTCCATTCATAATTTAAACAAGTTTATAAACTTAAGGCCATTTGTACAATGTCTTCAGAATGACATTTGATGCATGCACGTATCCCAACCATAACAGAGCATCCCTGTGTGTGCCCTCTGTTTTATCATGAACATACGACTTTATGAGGCCATAAAAACACTTGTTCAGTTGTAACTGTTCTCAAGAGGCACAGGACGAAGGCAACCATGCCCACTGTTAGTCTCTGAAGAGGAGCAGGAACTCTGCCCTCACGGATGGCTCGGAGCACCCTCCTCGGTGGTGCCAACCCTGAAGCACTGTGGTGTGTTAGTTAGCATTTACCTATTTCTATCTTTTCCAGGTCTTCAAGGCTCCGTCGTTGATACTGGCTTACTTTATCAACTTCATCATCATAACTAGGGGAAAGGAGTACAATGAAGGTTAAAAGCAAGTGTTTGGCTTTGGCTTCAAAGCTGGGGTATAATGTTACAAGCTACCACATGCACTTAAAACAAAATCTTTCTAGCATGCATTCCAGAATGAAGTGAAACATAAAAAATATATAAAATAAGAGGACTATATAAGAGGGCTAGCCCAGCCCTCAGGAGGCAGAGGCATGCAGATCCCTGTGGGTTCCAGACCAGCCAAGGGTCTCAGGGGTGGGGGTGGGAGTGGGGGGTGCCGGGGAGAGTAACATAATTTAACAGCTAAAGGGGAATTTTACATATAAATGAAAATCAATTACAAGGCAAAAGTAATTTCAGTTTTATAAACAAAATGAAAACAAACCTAGTTAAAATGAAAGCAATATACATTGAAATGCTTTAGTTAGGGAATATACAGCAGATGGATCTGATACCCCAAATCAAGGAAGAAAACTCATGACCTGTGCCAGAGGTATGTGGAATGACAGGAAAACAGCAGCTTAAACCAAGCTGAGAGTAAAGGCTATTTTACTCAGGAAACACGTGTTAAACCTGCATCCGGGATGAACGAGCACTTCAGCTTCGGCAGTAGCACGTATAATTGCCTTTGGAGATGGTGCTAACAAACCACCAAAGTCACATAATTGATCATATGCTTGTAACCAAGGAAACACTGAAAGTCACATAATCATATGCTTGTAACCATGGCAACACTGACGTGTGCACATGCGCACATACAAGCTGTGCATCTGCAGAGCTGAATCATTCAATGGCAAAAGCTGCAGGGAATTCAGTGTCGAACAATGGGAAAAATACAGTAAGACAAGCCATGATACATGGCCATCCATGATTAATAAAACAAACTGTAATGCCCAGGTCTTGATAATTCCAAGTAATACTAAGCTAAGACAGTAATAAATAACCCAAAATTTGAAAGATTATTAAAGGGCTCAATGAAATCTCATACATGAAGGCAAAAAAAAATGTTAACAATTCTCAAAAGCAAATGTTTTACAAAAACAAACTAAAAGCTTTAAATCAATGGCAACTTACTAGGCCACATAGTAGGCAGAATTAGAAAGCAGCAGTAGCACGTCCACATCTCTGTGAGCAGCATCAGTGAGGCTGTACAGATATGACACCTGATAAATTATTTTTATTCACATTTTTTGCAAGCATATTCCTACTTACATGAAAAGACTGCCCGGGGGAACAAGTGAAAATGAAATGGTTGTACTTCTGGTGTTAAACGTAATATAAAAACAATCTATATTCATTTGGGGGTAGCAGAGACTCAAATACCTTCCCCCACCCCCACCGTTAGGAGGGAGCAGATTTAGGTAATGACGAGCCTGAGTGGAAGGGAGGTCTGTTCCAGACATGACCAGAAGAGGTCGCAATACTCAAAGGAAAGGGAATAACATAAAAGAGGGAAAGGAATGGTGATAGAGAGGTGGCTACTGGGAAGAAGAAAGAAAAACGTGACACCCAGAAGGAGAAATCATGTTAACTCGCATTTGCCAGTATTCAAAATAGCATACTAGACACTGAAGATATTTTTGCACTACTAGAAAACAGCTATTCTGAAATAGCCTTAGATAAACTGCCGTGAACATGAAGACAAGCCACACACCGTCTTTCTCACTATAGATTTCCCTTGGCTTTCAAGGAATGAGTAAGCACTGCCTTATGGCCATTTTGTCACATTACCCACCCCACCCCCCATCCACTGAGCATTCTCTTTCTCTCTCTCTCTCTCTCTCTCTCTCACTCACACACACACACACACACACACACACACACACACACACACACACTCCACCACCACCATCACAACAGCAGATTAAAATTCAGGTGAACTGTTGAATCATTTTAAACCAAGGGTATAGTAAAATGCACATTCTTGAGATGGTTCTAATAAGAAAATGCCCAAGAATTAAAGGATACAAATAATAAACAAGCAGGCATAATCCAAACTCAAGTGGAATTTCAACCTAATTTCTAATCAGGCATGAATAGCCTTTCCAGCCAAGTTGATAAGCCCCAAATTCTAACTGCTGACCTTTAGATCCCACCACCAGATTTTCCTGCCACGGATCGCAAACCCATCCACTAGCTCTTACTATTATAAAAGCAGCAGCAAAAACAAACAAATAAAAGACCCAAAAAGGAAATATCAATTATAGATGGAACGTAAACCACTAATTTGCCTGAGAATGAGGTCATTGTTAGATGGGACTGCTGAGAACTCTGTTTTTACCAAAACCTTTACTTTGGTTTTCTGCATCAGCACCACCTTGTTGCAGCCTAAATTCAACAGTTTAATTTGAAATGATTTCCTCAGTTTTCGCCTACACTCTAGACCTCAATGAATGAATGGAAGCACCTAATAAAACACGGACTGATTTTGGCAGCCAGTATCTGAGTAAGAGAAGACCATAAATTCAGAGATGCTGGCGGCATTGCAGAAAATGACGCAGAATGATATGGTAAATGGAATTGAGCTTTACGCATACTTACTGCATTCTGAAAACTGTGGCTTGAGCCGAGCCACACCACAAAAATTACATCACAACACAATTTTTACACACACACACACAAAAAAATCTAATTACAATGTCACTTCCATCCTGGCTGCCTATTCTAGAGTTAGTATTTACATCAGTCAGAAACATTATGTCCTTACCTAAAAGCATTTGGCATGAAACAAGCGGTCGAATGTTGTCGGTCGAATGTTGTCGGCCTTTTTTCCCCTCCTACCCCATTTTTACTGCAGTCTTAGGTGCAGTAAATAATCCCTCCCCGGCCCATACACCCACCCCCCCTACCCTTTTAAAAAAGAAAAAGCACATTTGATACGAACAAGAAAAA
Organism: Rattus norvegicus; assembly: GCF_021556685.1. NCBI lineage: Eukaryota > Metazoa > Chordata > Mammalia > Rodentia > Muridae > Rattus > Rattus norvegicus. Next base: position 196,213,984 of record NC_141534.1, on the reverse strand, counting down.
CAAAAAACAAACAAACAAAAAAACCCTATGTATAACCTACTCCCACCCCCTGCATTGCAGCTCCTTACTGCTGCACTAATCATTTTTGTTTTCCCGCCACTGTGGCAAACCTTCCTCCCATACTATAAAAACAAAAGTTGCCAAAACGACATGCAGCCCAACCACGGAGACAATGGTCGCATAAAAAGCGCTGTCTTCCGGGGACATTAACATCAAGCTTTGGAAAAGAAGTAATTTACAGGAAAAATACAGCCCCACCGGTACTTTAACCATAAGTCCTGCAAAAAGGAGGAAAATCTTAAAAGTCATAGCGAGAACACCATCGGACTTAGGTTCCACAGCGTTGGCAGCTGGAGCGCGAGGCACAGGGGGCGGCTGCCGATGGGAGCACGGCATCTTCGGTCTGCACTGCACCTCGCGCCTGCAGAGAATGGCACTGCGGATTCTCCTCCAGTCATGCCCACTTCCACTGTGGCAGGCTGCCACTGTGCGTGCGCACTGTATCTTGCGCATCCTGCGCCCTCCAGCCCGTGGAGCTGGGGATGGGAGGGCTTCTGGCTTGCACCTTTACCACAGCTTGGTGGGCAGACGGTTACCAAGTTGTCGCCTTCGCTGCGTTCCAGTTGTTGCAACACCCTGCGAAGGGAAGATAAATGGAGCAGGGGAGAGTCGGAGCTTCTGTAAGTGCTCAGAGTCCTGTCCGCAGCTCTCCTAGTTCCTTTCCAACCTAAGCCCCTTTCTAGGTGCTAAAGTCCGGTTGTTCTGTGGCAACTGAGGTGGCCGAGTGCACAGACAGGAAATTTACAAAGTTCACGAGGGCTGCTTCAGTCCTGTGTCTGCCAGAATGGACTGTGAAGCCAGCAGAGTGCTGCGTTGCCGCACTGCGTACCTGCCGCAGCATGGTGCCGCGCTAGACAATTCCCGCTGCCGTTTCTGGTCTCCCCTGGCTTAAGACTCTGGTAAACTGCTTTCCAGACAGTTTTCCGTTGCCGATACTGCAGTGAATGCGGTAAAATCTGTTGCACTGACGAAACAGTCCTTAGGATAATGCATTACGCAGTATTTTAAAAATACAAACACTACAATAGCATAGAGAATAAAACATCAAATGTTTATGAAAAGACGCCCACTCCTGCATTTGCACAGTCCTGCTTTACTCCCCAGGCCCTAGTCCTAGCCGTGATCTTGAAAAAAGCCGATTACGGCTCAAGGACAAAAAGAGGAAAGCACTGGTGTTAGTACCACCAGAAAAGGCATTTGCCATGCAAGACTGAAGACCTTCTTTCACACAGGAACACACGTTCACGCGCATGGACACACACGTATGTACACACGCACAGACACAAACACACTAATAATAATAACAATAACAATAATAACAATGCGTTGTTGGTGGAGTCACTGAGTAATAAACACCCTAGGGAAATCAGACTGGTCTCAAAATCAGACCTGCCTGCCTGCCTCTGCTTCTTGATGCTGGGGCTAAAGAGTATGCAAGCACATCTGGCCTAAATACATTTTTTTTCCCAAAACAAAAGCTACCGAACTAAACTGGGTGGTGGAGGCACACACCTTTAATCCCAGTACTGGGGAAAGCCTCAAAGAAAGCAGTGTCTAACAACAGTAAGTGGGGGGGAGGAGGCTGGAAAATGGCCGAACACCTCAACCACGTATGTAATGCAGCCTGTCAACCTAGCAGAGAGCCTTCTGGGGCCTGAGTGGAAAGTATCAAGACTTGGCAGCCCTGGGTGTCACAGAGGAGCAGACCATGTATCTGTTCCAAAAGTCTGCAGCCCTGATCCTCTGTTCCACAGCCACCTTGCGAGCAGCAACAGTGTTCTTTCAGACATCCCTTTTGCACTACGGAGAATGCAGCTCCCAGTGTGCTTCTATCGACCAGAGGCAAAATCGGTACTAAAAAGCTGACAAGCACACCCAGTCTGGCTTAATGTCCCAGAGGAAAACGAAGAGTAACAGTAGGGACTCTGGCCAGTGAGACAGCAAACACATACTCCCATAACAATTTTTGGTGACTGACCATCCAAGGAAGAATTGGACAGCGTTATTATCAGGAGAAGAAGTGAATCTAATAAAGAACTAGAGAAGAGCCAGGAGCCGTAACCCAAGGCCCATGCCTGAGGATGACCTAAGGTATGAGAAGAAGTATATTTATGCCTGGTGACGGGTCAGGAAAATGAAGGTGAAACAACAGAAGCCTAGTATGGATCTTTAAGAAGCCAGGGATTAAAGGCATGTACCGCCACCCCTGGCTGTAGCATGCTATTAATAATAAGTATTCTTTATGAAGGCCTCCCAGTCACAGTGTGCAGAAGATAGTCACTGGCTCCCTATTATCAGAACACCAAATTTTACTGCTATTACAAAGTAGGGAGTGAGCGAGGCATGACAGAGAAGGTCTGTAATCCCAGCACGTGGGCGGCAGAGGCATAAGGATCTCTGTTAGAGGCCAGCCTGGTCTACACAGAGAATCCCAGGACAGCCAGGGCTACATAGTGAGATCCTGTCTCAAAAAAAGGAGGATAGGGGAGGGGGAAGGGAGGCAGAGAAAGAAAAGAAAAGAGAAAAAAAAGGTGTGGGAATAGAGAATTGTTAGGTCGTGCTAGTGGTACACAGGAAAAGAAGCAATTGTGTTCCTCCAAGTGTTTGGTAGCTGAGAATTCAAGATCGCCAACCATTCCCTTTGAAGCTGAGGACAACTGTGAGCCTCTGAAGCTCCTGCCTCCCTCCATCTTCCACATACTGGAAGCCTAAGGTGCAAGTGACAGAACCCAGGGCTCCATGTCTATGAACTGAACCCCACTCCAGACTTTGGGGGCTTCTTAAAGATCTACTACGAGACTCACCGCTTGCTCCAACACTAATTCCATAAACCCGGTCATCAGTATTTCCGGGAATCTTTGTAGAAGGTTTTAATGACTCTCCAAAAAGCACTTACCCTAATTTTGAGGCATTCAATATCAGCTCTTAACCACTTCAAATTCCGTTTAAGATTTGGTTTTATTGTGTGTGTTTTGCCTGCCTGCATGTCTGTCTGTGCAGTAGCATGTGGGGAGAATGCCGTCATACCATATTTAACAAATGAGGCCTGGCGGTGTGCAGGTGACTGTGTAGATCCTCTTGAATCCTTCTCCTGTACGTCTGGCTGACTGTACTGAGGCACACGTGTGAAATCACCAACAGGTACAAGGATGCTTTTTATTTTATTGGTATAAAGAGGTCCCATGCTGGGGTTGGGGATTTAGCTCAGTGGTAGAGCACTTGCCTAGCAAGTGCAAGGCCCTGGGTTCGGTCCTCGGCTCCGGAAAAAAAAAAAAAAAAAAAAAAAAAAAGAGGTCCCATGCTTTCATAGAATAACTAGGCCAACTCACACTTGAAAATTTAGAAACAAAAACACCTTGTTTTGAATGTTCTTCAAAACATGGATGCAGCAGAGCCATCTGAATGCTGTTTTGTTTCACTTTTGAGACCAGACTCCTCTGCAGCCCAGGCTGACCTCAAGCCCAACCAGTCCTCCTGCCTCAGCCTCTAAAGTGCTGGGATAACAAGTGTGAGTTACCATTCCAGGCATGACTTTTTTTAAATCAAATATCATATTGAAGTTTCTTTTTTATGGCTGACATGCTTGTTCAGACCCCTTAACTACATACCCGGTATGCGTTTGCCTTGCGCTGAACTGGCCATGCTTGATGCAATAGAGCCCGCACGTTATGGACAAGAGCAGTGTTAATGGGACAGCTTATCGACCCAGAACATGAAGCAGGCCGAGTGCTCACCTGGGGTCACAGTCAATGAGGGCCCAGCCCCCGTGGAACTTCTCATCCCCCGGCAGCAGCAACTGCATGTAGCTCTGTAAGAGCTGGCTGATGAGCTCTTGGTGGCTTCTCTGGGTCTCCTTCTGCAAAGCTTCATGCTCCTTCTCCTTGGTAAATATGGAATAAAGATCTTCCGTCACTGGAATGCCTTGCATCAAATCTAGGGTAGAAAGTGTTAACACTGTTGTCACCTTAGCTTTACTAATGTATCTTCTAAAAAACAGAGACTCCAAGACCTAAAGCTACAGAATTCATCAGAGAAAGCAGAGGCTTAAATAATTTTCCCTTAAAGCAGGCTCAAATTTTTAGACTGGATACCAAAAATATAATAAAACAAAACAAAACAAATCAGATGTCATCAAAATTACAAACTTCTGTGTTTCTGCAAACATTTTAAGGGTGAGAAGGCTAGGCTTTCCCTGGCCCCATACGTGTTGTCCCTGGGGCCTGGTGACCGTTAGCCATGGCATCAGCCACTTCCTACTGTTACTGTGTACAGCACTGTGCCCTTTCCTTACAAGCTCTGCACTATTTATTGCCCCTGCATGTAAGGACAAATATTTCAAGATGGACCTCATCTCGGACGTAAACTTTGTACTATATACTCGAGTGATGAGCTCTGATTGGTCACAGCTAGCACCTAATAGGAAGATAGTATTCTGGGTAACAGGAGACATAATCCCCCAGGGGGAAGTCCAGTTGAAACAGATAATGCATAGAGAGCATGTGAACTGAGGAAGATAAGGCTTCTACTGACAGCGGTCACCCTCTGCTTCCACATCCTGCGGAGGAGGGGTTGCTCATGAGGCTGCAGGAGAGGCCAACAATCTATATGGACCTGATGCTGAAGGAACTGGCCTTCTGGGTCCCAGGAGAAGGCAGCTCAGTTGATGAAGTCATGCACATCACCCACTCCTTAGTGGGAGATACTGTCCACCTGTTAATGAGGCTGGCCTTTGTGCTCAGAGCACATCTTCAGTGAGTGTCGGTTTGATGGAGACTAGGGGGCAGCTCAATGGAGAAGTTCTTAAAATGAATCCAAGGTTATTTTGTGTATGTGATTTTTTTTTTCCAGAGCTGAGGACCGAACCCAGGGCCTTGCGCTTGCTAGGCAAGCACTCTACCACTGAGCTAAATCCCCAACCCCGTGTATGTGATTTTTTAAATTAAATTTAAAAATGCATTAACAGAAAGTGAAAAAGTCCACAAACCCCTGAAAATATTTACAACTGTTCATCTTGTGGGGGATCTGCATACTTAATCCACGAAGAACTCCTGACAGCTCGGCATACAAAGTATATCCAATTTTAAGACAAGCAAAAATCTTAATGGACGAGCTAACTTCCTCCCTATGGGTTATGGAGCTAAAGCTTTCTTAAACCACTTTGAGTCTATTCCTTAGGAAGGCATTTTGGACACTAAGACCTAAGGCAGCTGATGGGGAAGATCTGCCAACCCCTGGCCTCACAGAAGGACTCAGTGAGCTTCTACTGCTTCTGGCCTCTCCCTCAACCTTGAGGAGACCGATCATCAGACCAAGACGAACAGACAGCTGAACTGAGACAGGCACATACCCAGGTTCTCAGTGACATAAGTACACAGACACATCAGCCGCTGGAAGCAAGACCTCTTTTTCCCTTTGAATATACTACTAAAATCAAAATCTCAGCCAGACGTGGGTCACAGCTTCAGTCTCAGCACTCAAGAGACAGACAGGTGCATCTCTGAGGTTGAACCAGTTACAAGTCGGCCAGCCATATAAGGTTGGGATCCTGTTTTAAAACTCCAAGTCTCTAATCACACTATGAACTTATTTCTGGCAAATGAATAATACCTGCTGTTTTGTTATGGAGAGTAAAGCCTCATATTCACTAGGTAGTACTCCAAAACTGAACTGCAACCCAGTTCTGAGTGCACTTCCTCACGTCAGATGCCTCCAGTTCCTACCTGCAATGTGGCTGGGGTCATTTTACATGTGCTAATAATCAGGTGAAAGAAACAGATTTTTAAAAATATTCTTAGAGACCACAGATCACCTCTGTCATATTTGTTTCTAATCCAGAACACTGTACTTTCACTTTAATCCTGTAACTTTTTCTTGAAAATTAAATAAGTGTTCATGTAGGAATTTTATGGGCAATCTACCATTCTGCTTCCTCTTCTAAAGAGTAGTGACTTGGTTAGGATAATCAGTAATTCCTGCTAAATCATGCTTATGGAAAAGGTTGGGGTATTTGTATGACAAATGACTAACAGGAAAAGAAAATCCTATGATTTCATGGCTTCAGCAACTGGAAAACAAAAGAGCATGCAGACTGTACATGCTCAGGTTAGGTACCGCATCCCACACATGAGCAGCCTCAATCCTGCTTTTCAATTACTTAACAACTGACTAATACATATGTAATTATCTGTTCCTTTGTTGCTCCAGCCAAAAACATTTGTCAAATGCTAAGCCTGTAAAAGCTTGAATTTGATATATTAGAAGCACGAGTACATTACAAAACATGGTAAATGCAAGAAGCACAGTTCTACAAACTATCGCTCACAGAAGGAGAGAGCAGCCCTGCCCCTCACCTATGACGGCGCCCCCTGCCCCTCACCTATGACGCGCAGCCCCTGCCCCTTACCTATGACGGCGCCCCCTGCCCCTCACCTATGACGCGCAGCCCCTGCCCCTCACCTATGACGGCGCCCCCTGCCCCTCACCTATGACGGCGCCCCCTGCCCCTCACCTATGACGGCGCCCCCTGCCCCTCACCTATGACGGCGCCCCCTGCCCCTCACCTATGACGGCACCCCCTGCACCTTACCTATGACAGCTTGCCTGTAAGCATCCTTGAACCGGCTGAGGTAGTACCTATTTGCTGAGTTAACTCCATCTTTCATAACTCCTGCCAACTTCCTTTCTCCTGTTCTTGTAAAGTCGCCCTATCAAAGAAAAGTTAATTGTGGAAATTTATTCAAATGTAAGAATGTTCTCAAAATTCATTTTGGACTTTCAGTTTAAGATAAGAATTCCAGAGACTTCCAAATTATACATTTAAAAACTCCTAAATTTTATAGTAAAATAAAATATGTACTAGTATTTGACTCAGATCTAAGCTTGTCAAATAATTATATGTAATATTTACTCATGGCATCAACCTTGAGTTACATGGAACTTTAGGACAAAACTATTGCTAGCAACTATTGTAGAATTTCTGAAATTTCTAGGTCCAAACCAATTATATACCAAAAAGGCAAAAAAAAATTTTTTTCAGGGCTCATACTGGTATAATATTCAACACAAAAACTTCGAGGGGATAGGAAAGAGTTTGAGACAACTCACATGTAACCTAGACTGGCTTTACTCTGTAGCCAAGAATGACCTTGAACTCTTAATCCTCCTGCCTCCACATCCCCCTTTTATAAGAATTGCCTTGATCATGGTGTTTCTTCATAGCAAGTTTTAGGACACAGACTTGTTGGAAACTAAACCCAAGAAATTTAGGAAAAACATATTGCCAATAAGCTGGCCACTTTCAAAAAGTCTTAGTTCAGCAACACTTATAGATGGAAAAGCTTGAATGTGGACTCCAGAGAGTTTTAACTCACAGGAAGAAAATGAGATAGTGTTTGATGAGGCTTTATAGAACTTATTTTCCTTAATTATTAAATAAAATGTTTTTGAGCCAGGCAGTGGTGGCACACACCTTTAATTCCAGCATTCAGAAGGCAGAGTCAGGCAGAACTCTGAGTTTGAGGCCAGCCTGGTCTACAGTGAGTTCCAGGACTGACAGGGCTACACAGAGATACCCTGTCTTGAAAAACTGAAAGAAAATTTTTGTGGGGCTGGGAAGATAGCTCAGTGATTAAGAGTACGTGCTGCTCTTGCAGAGGACCTGGCTTCAGTTCCCAACACCCATATCAGGTGGCTCACAGGCACCTATAACTCCAGGATCTGACATCCCTAGGCCTCCTCAGATACATAAATGTATGTGATGCACAAAAACTCACAGACAGAGACATACTCCAAGCCAGATGAGGTAGCTCACACTGATCATTCTAGCTGAGGGTGTACGGTGCCAATATGGCCTACACAGAGGCCCTGTTGTAAAACAAGCTTGTTATATTTATTATTCAACCAAATCCTAGAGAAGCTGATATCTGCTGAGCCCTTGGTCCCACTTATTTTGTTTGGTTTGGGTTTTGCTGGGAATCAGCTCCAGGCCTCACACATGCCGGCCAAGTGCCCTACCAACCAAGCTATACTTTATTAAAAGAGATACGGCCCTAGGTGAAATAGTGTCTTGAAAAGAAATCAACATAAACCTAATTTAAACTGACTCAACCACTTCCTACTGCCTATAAAGAGTACCCATAAATTGAGAATTTGTTACCAGAGATTTACATTTAAGTTTCTAAGAAGCTTTGTGGGCTCTTCAAAACACTTAAAACAAAACAAAACAAACAAACAAACAAACAAAAAACCCTAATAAAGCATGCCTTCAGCACACATTCGGTGTCGCTGAGCCCCAGCCCTTACAGCCCCTAAGAATCTGTGACAGAAGGCCTGGTGTCTCCACAGAACACTAGTGAACAGAGTGGGTAAGTGACTGCCCAACGTTATGCTGAGTCAGAGGCAGGCTTAAGATTCACATTCAGAGAAGACGAAAGTGTCCCAGGACAGGTCATAGAGGACATGTTTTGTTTGAATACAGTTCTCAGTGAGTTTCGGGAGAGTCAGGTCTACACAGTGAATTCTAAGACAGCCCTGTCTCAAAATAAAATAAATGTACATGGAACTTAAAGTTCCCAGATTCCATTGAACAACTAGAAGACAAAGCAGCAAGGGGCCTCCTGAGAAAGAACAGCCTTCTTCAGGGACAGGCCCACACAGGCCACCTACACCTGACTTAAGAGCAGGCTCTGTCACAGTCAGACATTTCAGAAAGAAATCAAGTGTGCAGACCTTTCCCTCTGGGGCCCACACCCTTTTTTTTTTTTAAGTCAAAAACAAAGCTTGTTTTGAACCTCAGATAAAATGATCCACAATGGCTGCTACACACAGTTACCTTTAGAGCAGCTGTGCCAGCATACTGTCTGCTGATGGAGTCGCCGTTGTTAGCCCACATTATCTGGTAGGTCCGATTACATTTCACAGGTAGTGGCTGCTCAGGGGGCATCACACCTAGTTTTTTAAGCTAAAATAAACACATTAGTGGGTAAATAATATATGAGAAACCACAGCATGAACTCTGTACTACAGAAAAACAGAAAAAACTGACACAATTTAGGACCCTTGTATAAAAGAAGTGTTTTCAGATCTTACTTCTTTAACTACGGGTTGAGATCACGGGGAGATGGGAAAACAACTTTGGGAAGTCACTTCTCTCCTTCTTCCCAATATCAAATTCAGGCTTTCAGGCTTGGTGGCAAGTGTTTAGCCACTGAGCCATCCCGCTGGTTCCACCAGACTTTATTTTTGAGACAGTCTTGCTATGTAGCCCGAGTTCTGGATCCCCTTGACTCGGCTCATGAGTGCTAAGAAGACAGTACCAGGGTGCCCAGCTCACACATGTCTTTAAGATGAAGCACTTCCAGATGTGTGGCACATGGCTTTGCTCCCAGCACTCAGGAGACAGGGGCAGGTGGGTCTCTGTGAACTCCAGGCCAGGCAGGGGTACATATGACACCCTGTTTCAAACACAATTGTTAAATAAAGAAAATACTGCTATCAGTTACTATAGCTAAATAAATGTAAGAGTTACAGGGCTTTTTTAATGTATAGGCCAATACTACTAAATTTTGCCTATTTTAAATTTGCCTAAGAAGTAGAACCAAATACCAGAAACACATAAAGAAACAACAGCATTAGCAGTGGCCGAGTTCAGGGGGTTGGGATGGGCTGTTTGTTTTGTTTTGTTTTTAACATGAGTTATCTCATTTACTCATCACAACAACAATAACAACAACAACCCTCTATTAAAGTTGTTAAGAATCAACAAGGTTTCCTGGATTCAAATCCCACATGGTGAAGACAGAATTTAAATTCAAGAGCCTTATCGACTAAATATACTTCAAGTAACAGACTGAAGTCCTCCAAGAATTGTCACAAGGCTCTGTGGGGGGCAGTAAAACAAACCAGAACTACAGTCCATGTCTCCACTGTGGACTGTAGCGCAGGAAGCTGGTCTCCAGGTGTTAGTTAGAAGGCTGAAAGACCTACAGTGGAGGAGCACCGAGGCAGCAACATCCAAGGGAAGCAGTGCCCACTCAGAGTTGGGGTACAGGGCAAGGGACCAATGAGTCCCAGAGAGCCATCGGCTAATGGGTGCAACAGGCTTTGCTGCTTTCTGTCCTTGATGGAGAGCTTCTCTAATTCCCAACCCCCAACAGCCCCACCCCTACCTCATACTGCCAGGGCTAGCTAACCAGAAATGCCACTGCAGATTCCCAGCCCAAAACACAGAAGGGCAGGTTTGAAATCCAGAGGACAATGGAAAATAAACACATAATATCCCCAACAGACTTCAAATGTTTGCAAGTTGAATAGAATACTTAAGAAAATGCTATCACATTCTATTTAATTCTAAGTTACATTTCTCAGGTTTTTATGTAACAAGAATATTTGCATGCTAAAAAATGTTCCACAAAATATTTGAACTTTGAGAAGACATTTCACTATTTACTTACACGTGAAGTTTAAACCATTTTAAAATTTCAAGTGAATATCTGGAATCAAACGGACTCCAGATTACCTGCTGTTCCATGACCACTCGTGCAATGGCAGCTTGGACCACGTTGGTGCGATCCAGGCAGTCCATGCAATTAACTCGAAAAATTCCTTCTTGCTTACATATCACACCAGCTTGATCAACCCTTGTCAAAAGAAGCATGGGATTAATTTACAACTTCAAAAAAGTTTTCGAGAAACACAACTCTTAAAACTATGGCAACGACAGCCACAGCATCAACTGCCAGCTGTGTAGGAACATCCTTAACTGTCAGACAGTGCTGAGCCCCACGCACTTTACTGCTGGTTACAGTAACTTGGCAGGGAGGGATTGTTATCCCCAGTTAAGAACTCAAGAGCCAAGATATGAGAAACTGGGAGTGGGCAACTTCCCTCCCTCTCAATACGGCAGAGCTGTCACAACTTTGGGGCAGTGAGGTTGCACACATAAACATTTTAAACACCATCTTGTCTTCCCTTTCTAACTCCAAGTGGAATTCTCTAAGACATACTAATTGACTTTACCCGCTGCCAAGGAGTCATGCAGTAGGCCTCTGCTCTCTAGTCTCTCAGGCCATCCATGCAGTCTTGACATAAAATCAAATGTTCCCTCCTGGCCTCTAAGACCATATTTTTTTGTCCTTACACCTATCTCCTAGACTCTGAGCATCTTTTCCTTCTCTGTTACTTTCAAAATGCCTAAAATCTGAATATCTTTAAGCTTCCCTTTCCCTGAGGGATGACAAAGGAAACAAAATGGAAGTCACAGAGTGAGAGGAACACACTTAAGTCCTTCAAGAGCAGCAGCTGCATTCCACTTCATTTTCCAACTATCTGACACTGGTCCTGTTCACAGAGCACTGCCTAACGACCATACTCACAAAAAAGGAAGGAAGAGCAGAACACACACACACACACACACACACACACACACACACACGCGCGCGCGCACACACGCATGCACACGCATGCACGCATGCACTGTGAGCAAATGCTGTCATGTTGATATTTAGATGTACTAGATGAGCACATGATTTCACAAACCAAAAGTCCAAACAACTCTTTGTAAAATACTGTGGTAGTTTGAACAAGAACGCCCCAAAGGCTCAGATAGTTGAATGTTTGGTCCCCAGTTGATAGAACTGTTTGGTAAGGATTAGGAGGTGTGGCTTTGTTGGGAGAGGTGTGTCACTGGGTGAGCGTCCATCCTTCCCAGGTAGTCTCCTCTCTCTCCTCTCATGTGCTTATGAATCAGATCTATCTGCTCAGCTGCTGCCCTAGAGCCTGCCTGCCTGTCTGCTGCCGTGATCCATGCCATGGACTCTAACCCTCTGGAACCATGAATCCCAAATTAAATGTTTTCTTTATAAGCTGCCTTGGTCACAGTGTCTCTTCACAACTGTTAGAAAAGTAACTAAAACAAATACCTACCAACACCACTTCATATCAAGGATGATGTCATGAATGGCATCCGTTAGGGTTTGAACATTCTCAAACTTCATTCCTCGGCTAAATCCCATTCCCCCAAAACAAAAAACAAAGAATGGTCTTTAGTATTATAACAAAATTATTTTCTAATTTACTTAAAAGGGGTGGGGCTATAACTTGGTGGTACAGCACTTGCCTCGTGTGCACAGGTTTCAATCCCCAGCACCATCAAAACAGACAGAAGCTGAGTGTGGGAGCACACCTTTAATTCTAGCATCTGAGAGGCAGAAATGACCCTGTGAGTCTGAGGCCAGGGCTGTATAGTAAGACTCTGTCTAAAAAATCTTACTAACTGTTTTAATATTTAAATCACATTTTATTTACTTATTCTTTTTGTGTGCATGCGTGAAGTGAGAGGCACATACGCCGTGGTGTGCACATGTGGAGTCAGAGGACAACTTTCAAAAGTTGGTTCTCTCTACCATCTGGATTCCAGAGATCAAATTCAGGTCCTCTGGCTTGATAGCAGACGTCTTCACCCACCCAGCTATCTCTCCAGCTCCTTAGGATCCTTAATAAGTAGCTCAAAATCCTTAAGAGTGAATATAGACACTTCTATACCTATTTGCACTTGAAAGCACGCATACAAACACACTGAGGCGATGCACAGATGCCTCTTTCCCCACAACTCCTTACAACCTAGGCAACTTCACAGGCAGAATGAGCACTGCAGCCAAGGGATCCTGCTTTCAGAATACACATAAATTAAAGGTGTCCGTGACAGGAGTCACCTATCACTGACCAATCAAAGCAGACTAGGAGGTATCCTAGGGACAGAGAGGTTGCTAACAGTATGGAGGCAGTCAGAAGGTAACTAACTGGCTTTCAGTGGCTGTGATTATGGGTCCTGATACATTCTGGAACAGAAAGACTGACTGTAAATACTTCAGCAACAGCTTAAGCAAGGCTCACAGACATGAACAGCAAGTAAACATCACTTCCTTCCCTTCTGAGCAGAGAGGGGACATTTTCCTTCCCAGGATAGAGCAAAGAAAGTGAAGTCGCTTCCCTCTGGGGAAGCCCTTACCAGTGCTCGTGGAAATCAAAGGAGACGTAGGTGAGCCTGGGGTTGTTGAAGAGCAGCACCTGCTTCAGGTAAGCATCACCAATGATCTTCTCCCTTCCAGCCTGGTCCACCAAGTTAACAATAACCTGTGAGAATGGAGAGTGACAAAAGACACAATATTAACCAGACAGGCCTCAGAATCGTAAGGCAAGTGTTACCAATTCACTTGGAATTACATTTTACAAATATAGCTGTGCATAGATAGAAACTGATCCACTCACACACCAATTTTCCCATAAAATTAAAATATCTGTTACATAGACTTAGCTGTATGAGAACTGTTGACACCAATGGTAACAGTCCTATAAATTTGCAACAGCCAACCACAGCGCAAAATGAAGCATGCTTCTTTTTAACAGCCACTTTTTTCAACTGTGTGTGTGTGTGTGTGTATGTGTATGTGTGTGTGTGTGTGTGTGTGTGTGTGTGTGTGTGTACCCCTGGGGGTCAGAAGTATCAGATCCCAGATCCCCTAGTTGTAAACTGCTGATGTGGGTGCTGGGAATTGAACATGGATCCTTCTGGACTTTCACGGTCTTGACTGCTGAGCCCAGCTCAAACAATGAGTATTTTGAATAGGTAGGATAAGTTTTGAAACAACCTACAAATTAAACATCATAAAACTACTGAAATATGTAAAAGGAATTCTGAATAGACATAAATATGTACCATGTTGCTGAATCTCAAGGTCCAATACTGTAAAGATGTCAAGTCTCCCCAATTAATCTACACACTCAACAATCCCAATCAACATTCAACCAGGATTTTTGCATGGACAAGATAAGTTAATTCTAAAGTTCATCTGAAAGAATAAATATTTGGAAAAAATTGAAAAGCAATAAACACAGAGGAACAAACTTGCCTCATTTGGAACAATTCTATGAAGTCTACATAGCAAGCAAGCCTGTGAAACTAGAGACAGGCAACCGACACAAGAGAACTCAGCTGAGGGACAGAGACCCGAGTCCACCGAGCATAAAGGGCGGCTAAGCACAGCACTGCGGGCAAGCACAGCACTGCGGGCAAGCACAGCACTGAGGGCAAGCACAGCACTGCGGGCAAGCACAGCACTGCGGGCAAGCACAGCACTGCAGGCAAGCACAGCACTGAGGGCAAGCACAGGTGGCTCAGGGGCGCTGGGAGGCTGTCTACAGGAAGAGATTTACAGTAGCTCCCTACATCTCTTTAATGAAACACAAACGCTAGATGCATCAATGACCTAAATGTTATGAGAGAGAGAGAGAGAGAGAGAGAGAGAGAGAGAGAGAGAGAGAGAGAACTTAAGAGTAGTTTTTCCACAGCTGTAGGTGGAAGCATGACCTTCCAAGCATAATTTAAAAATCAGAAGACAGATGAACAGATGTGACAACAGGAAAAATGTAAATCTGTGTATAATGACATTGTCAGCAAAGGTTTAAAAGGACAAAACAACAACAAAACAAAACAAGGAACTCTCATGAGAACATACGAGCCACAAAAAAATCAATACTTGATAGAGTGCCATATATAGAATAAGAAAAAAAATGGGTAAATTCACAAAAGAACCCAGTAAACAAGATGCTACCATCCCATAAATAGTAAGTTGCAAATGTTAAGATGTAAAAGTGGTTTTAACCTACAGACAGGTAAATTTAAATACTAAACAGAGTCAGCATTGGTGAACATGGGAAACCAACAATAGGGTACCACTGTTTCTGGGAATATAAACTGTGTGATCTCTTAAAAAAATGTTTTTAAATTACTGTTGTTTGTGTTGGGTGGGTAGAGATCAGAGGACAGCCTTGAGGAATTTCACTGGTTCTGGTGCAGTATCTCTGAGGGCAACTGAGTGCTAAATATCAACTTTAAATGTATATGCTGCTTAATTCAACAAACTTGCTTTCACAAATTTATTCTGCAAAAACAAGTACCCTAATTCTTGGACTTTTAAAATTGTATTTACCATGGGGGGAGGGCATATTTCCCAGGACACAGGGGAAAGTTAGAAAACTTACTAGAATCTGCTCCCATGCCCTGCCCACTTCCATGGGTTCCAGGGATGTAAATGTACACATGGGTGGTCAGGCTTGCCCATCAAATGCTGGACCTGCTGGGCCATTTGCCAGCTCTTTCCCTTTGTTTAATTTTGTTTTGTTTTTGAGGCAGGGTCTCACTGTGTAGCCCTGGCTGTCTATGAACTTGCTATATAAAGACCATGCCAGCCTCAAACTCACAGAGATCCACCTGCCTCTGTGCTGGATTTAAGGTATGCACCACTATAACCAATTTGTCTTTTCAAACTGAGTTTTTATATAGCCCAGACCTTGAATTTACTGGATAGCCTAGGCTGGATTAATCCCCTCCACAATCTCTACAGCCTCCTACTGAGTGCTGGGATTATAGATACACACCATCATTCCCAATTTAAAAAGTTCTTTTTATTTCTGCCAGCCTCTGCCTCCTGAGTGCTGGGAGTAAAGTCATGTGCCACCACTGCTTAGCCTGAGAGTTCTTACAATAGCAAAAGGTACCCATATATTCTAAAGGTCCATCAGTGGGGGGAAGGCTAACAGCCAGAGACTTTACTGCAGAACAGTATGCGTGCACAGGTCTCTGTGACTTCAGTTCACTGAGTGTGCTGGTGTCAGGTGACTCTTGCTACAAACAATAGATTGCTAACTCAAATCTCAGAATGCATCCGTAATGCGTCAGAATGGAATCCGTAAGGCTGAGCGCAGCGACTTCAGAAACTCCTGAGGACTCGGGTTCTTTCTGCCTTTTCCTCTGCCATTCCCTCATTGCTTTTCCCCAGCAGCATACTGGATAAATGCCCGACTGGTTCATTCACCATCTTGAGACAGATGCAAAAGTCCCTGACATCAAATCCTGACAAAGCAGCCTCGGGGGCACTGTGGGTTCCGGTATATCTTTTATTAGAGCAGGAAGCTTTTCCCCCATCAGACCTTCTGTCAAACAGCCCCAGCCTAAACCAATTATGAGCTAGAGCAATGCAGCCACACGGATGAGTCACACTGACCGTGGGCCCCTCATTGCAGAAAGCAATTATCCAGGAGAAGGACACAGATAACACAGATAAATGAACACTGCCAAGCTACCGCTGGAGGCCAGGAGGTGTCTGCTCAGCGCACGCCCCTAGATATTGACGCGAGTCAACAGGGAGCAGGATCGAGTGTGGGAAGAGGTTATTTCCCGGCATGCACATCTCAGTATTGCTCCTTTTTACAATTTTGTGTTGCATTTAAATATGGCTTATTCTTTCTAATGCTACTCTCAATTGGAATATCAACAATACATGAATCAACACATGATTAAGGAACTCAATGTAGAATAAGACCAAATCACTCCTGACCACTGCCAGTCCTTCAATCCTCCCTCAACAGCCGCCTTGTTCTGATGCTGCAGTGAGAGTTCCCGCATAAGCGGCGTGACTGACCACACTTGTAGATGTTTTTCTATTTAAGTGCTAATTGCTCTGCATCCTTTCCCTACTTGATGGTCTCAGTGGTTTCCCTCAGCCTTCACCGTGTGAATCATGGCTTTAATTTGCATTTCCCTGATGATTAATGAGATGGCCCACCTTCTCTCATGGATCTGACTATAAAATACCCTTGTACAGAAGGATCCTGTTGCAGTACTGTGTCCAGTGTTTTTTGTACTGTACATCCTTTCTAATAAATTTAAAAGACATTTAAATGTGCTGCAAGATAACAGACCAAATCTTAACTATTAAAGATTTATTTTATGTGTGTCTTGCCCACATGTATCTATGTGTACCATGTGTGTACTGCTGCCCTTGGAGGTCAAAAGGAGGTGTCAGACTCCCTGGAGCTGAACTTACTCATGGCTGTGAACCACTACATGTATACTAGGGATTGAACAAGTGCTCTTAACTCTCCCGCCTCTCCTACTCTTTGAATAACCTTCCATTCTCTTCATAATGCCTTTTTCAAAGTGTTTTTTAATTTTATGCATGAGTCTCTATTGTGCATAATCAGAAATAATAAATAATAAAAAATTTAAAGTCAAAATCAAATTAATTTTTTCCATTATGGTTAGCGTTGTTGTTTTGTACATGTATGTATCTTTGTGTGGTGAATGCACAGCACGGCACATGTGCAGAGGTCAGAGGTCAACCGTGGATGTTGGCCCTTGTCGTCCATCTCGTTTGGGGCAGCCTTTGTATTGTGTAAAGCAAGCTGGCCTACACACCTCTAGGATTCTCCTTTCTCCATATGCAAGCTCCTGAAGAGCCCTGAGCTGACAGACCATGGCCCTCGATTGTGCCTGGCTGTGCATGAGCTCTGAGGACACACTCAGGTCCACGTCACACCGGTGGGTCACTTTACCTGTGGAGCAATCTGCCCAGACACTGCTTTTATTTTTTTAAGTAACTGTTTTTGTTTTGTTTATTGGGACAGGGTTTCTCTGTGTATCCCTGGCTGTCCTGGAGATCACTCTGTAGACCAGGCTGGCCTCAAACACACAGAGATCCTCTTGTACCCGGCTCCTGAGTGCTGGGACTGAAGACATGTGTTATGTTACTACTTCTCTTCTCTCCTCTCCTTTTCTGTTTTTGTGAGTGGGTGCTGAGACCCACGCTCAAGTCCTTGCGGAGCAGTACATACTCTTAGTCACTGAGACATCTCTCCAGCCCAAAAATAACTATGAATTATTCTTTATTAGGTGACTAATACAATGTGATAGGCAATCACACATTTGAAACAAAGATAAGGTAACTGCTTTTATAAATCCTGCTCATGACTCACAGTCAGAGACACCATGCTGTCTCCCGAAATCTTCAATGTTTAACCTTTTACATTCAGATCAAGAGTCTGTCTTAGAATTATTTATATATATATATATGAAGTAGATAGTGGGTGTCAAAAAGAAAAGTACAGTTAAGCATATGTGTTACTTTAATTTGTAACAATATTCAAAGTGCCTGTACTAGCTTTTGCTATTGCTAGCAATATCTAAGTTTCCATTTTTAAAAGCAAATGCCTGCCTTTATCTATTATAAAACTATCTAAAGTTTGAATATGATTATTAAATGATTGAAATAAATAAATAAATAAATAAATAAATAAATAGGATGTTCTTTCCTGATTTTCTTTTCTTCCTGCTGCCTATGAGACTCTGGCTGACACTATGTGAATCTAGATGCTAATCTGGGAAGAACTGAAGTCATGCAGCACTGAGTCTGACCTTCCTGATCTAGAACTCAGCATCTTCTCTCTTTTCTCCTCTCCTTTATTTAAGACACGGTCTCACTATATTGCCTGGCTAGCTGGCCTGGAACTCTCTGTGTAGACCAGGCTGGCCAGGAAAAAATGGCTCCCATGTCATTTACAGTCAAACTGGTCATTCCTAAGAGACAAGGACATTGCTGACTTTCTTATGTTAATCTTGTATTAAAATTATTGAACTTGTTTTCTACCTAGAGGTTTTCAGTCCATCTGCTTCGACTGTCCTGCATGTGTGTGTATGCGAGGTCCTGAGATGCCCATCCTGGTCTGTGACAACTGACAGCACCTACTCCATCTTCTCAGTCTAAAGCAGCTGACTCCAGAGCACTCTCAGCTTACTCGTGTTTAATCTTCATGCTAAAAGTGCCTATTTACTTATGAACTGTACATGTTTTTTCATGGAATTCCACATGTAAGGAAACTATTCTTACTACATATTGAAGCCCACCTGCTTTTTGTAAATTTTCAGTTGTTCTTCAAAATGGGCACAGAAACAGTCGACTGTCTCCTTCTCACCTGCAAAAAAGCAAAGCAGAATCCATTTCTCCTTCCAGTGCTGTGCAGATGACTGCCTCCTCCAGCTTTTTTTTTTTAAGATTTATTTATTTTATATATGTGAGTACACTATCTTCAGACACCAGAGAAGGGCATCAGATCTCATTACAGGTGGTTGTGAGCCACCATGTGGTTACTGGGAATTGAAGTGCTCTGAAAGAGCAGTTAGTGCTCTTAACCTCTGAGCCTTCTCTTCAGCCCCACCTACTCCACCTTTATTCTTACTTTTTATTTATTTTTCGAGACAGAGTTTCTCTGTGTTGCACTGGCTGTCCTGGAGCTCACTCTGTAGATCAGAGATTCACAGGCCTCTGCCTCCCGAGTGCTGGGATCAAGGGCATACACTACCACGGCAGGGCTTAGTCTTACTTTTTAATAATTCAGTAACGGTTTAAAGCACTTCAAATTAAGATTTCTTTTTTTCCAATTAGACTGAGCTAAAATATATCCGGAAGTACCAACTGTGAAATTATAAACGCACACACAGGCACATGCACGGATGCACATGTACACATGCGCATACACTCACACACACTCTAGTTTTCAGTAAAGATTTTGTGTGATTTATAATAAGAAAATGTTATTTTGATACTAAAGTTAAAATAGTCTAAAAAATATTAAATATTTCAATGACAACAATGCCCCCCTCCCCGCTGATTCCCTGTGTACTGCTGTCTAGTTAACACACTCCCTGCTTCTACAGACACTGGCTACATTCGTCCCTTCCCAGAGTGAAATGTTCTAGAAGGTAAAAGCATCAAAGCACCAGCAGCTCAGTATCTGTGAGGTGAGGTGCTTTATTGCTAGCTGAGAAACTGCGACATCCGGTAAAGTCCTCAGTCCTGAGGCTACCACCTCACCTCTGTCACCTGTGAGGACACACCACAGTGGGAGGGTTGGCTTTTGTTGTGCAGTTTTTAGTACAGGGATTGAACAGGGCTTCCAGCTGGCTGGTCAGCAAACCATTCCTCAGTCACATCCCAGCCCTGAGAGTTATTGTTTTAAATGAAACAAATTTATACCTATCTGGCACCTGATTTTTATTTAAAAATTCCCATGGAAACCTTCACTTGCAAACCAAATAACTGATGTGCGTACTTTTGTCTAGTCGAGGTCTTGGATTATAGCGATACCCAACCTGGCTCCAAAAGACGGGCACGGAGCCTCGAGTTTGAATAAACGACAGAGTATGATTATGAACATGAATTAACTGCTCAGTCTCCACATAATTTGCAACATTTCCATTTTTATCCACTCCTCTTCGTTTATACCGCATTCCTGGAAGAAAATTAAACGGAAAGCAGCAACAGTTATAAAAAACATGTTCAGTTTGGCTTGGTACTGGAGCACACACTTGATATTTCAATGTTCTGCAGGCTGTGGCAAGAGAACTACAAGTTCAAAGCCAGCCTGGGCTACATAGCAAAGCTCTCAACAAAACTATCTGATTAGGTTGTGCTTCCTAATGACGAAGCTACAGGAAAACCTGGGAAGCCTACACACACTGACAGACAAACAACAACATGGCCAGGATCACAGCTGTACCCACCACTGCTAAGTTGAGGCCTCTGAATGAAAGACAACAGTTTTCCCAAAGGGGCTAGTTAGCACTCTGAAAGGATTTATCACTGTGACACAGGCTTTTACTTGGAACACTGTCCTCAGACACATCCCAAGTGATTTTCTTATCGTCTGTATGCATGCTGCCTGCTCTGTCTGACTCGCTAAGCCTCCCCTCTCCTCCACAGCAGAGAGCAGTCTCTAATTGCACCCCAGTCTTTGGAGTTTGCAGCTAACTGTGCTTTCCAGTCCATGCCTGTCACCTGCATTTCAGCACATCTGCGGCTCCTCCACGCCTGCCTGCAGTTCATTTGCATGCTCTTACTTACCTGCTCTGTGCCTACTCCTGCGAGATATAAGAGCCACTAGAAATCGCGGGTGAATGTCATCTACACAAGTGGCCTCCTGAGGGGGCGTCTCTGGGCTGCTCTTGTCATCATCAGATGGCTCGTAATTAACCACCAGTTCTTCAATCTGCACAAAACCCTGGATAATGGGGATGATCCAGAAGTCCACGTCCGGAGTCTAGGATGGGAACAGCATCATTATTTGTATTCCGCACAGCACTGCTACTTAGACCCAAACAACAGTGAGCAGATTGCTTCCAGCCTGCCACAGCACAAGCCCTTCCTTAGCCCCATGTTCTACTCACAGGATGTCAGGGGAGGATGAGGACTACAGGCCTTCCCTTTCCTTTACCATGATTTCCTCCAGACTTGACTGACAGGGAACACAGCCTGAGTGCCAGGTTGTTCCACACAAACGCAAACTCCACCACCTGACAGAGTGGCTCACCCCCCTCACTATGCCTCAATGTCCTCCTCTGTGAAATGGGACTACTACTGCCTCATAAGGCTGTAGTGTAAAGTGAAGCTCACTGCCTGCCATGGAGTAGTTAACAATGATGCTCTTATAACTGTTCCTTTTGGTATAGGAAAGCACAGCTTTAAAGTTGATTTTCAAACTTCAACTGCATTTGCCTATAACAAAATGCAATCAATCCCGATCGTCCATGACAAAACAGTTTACTACTTAAAAATAATAAATAAAAACCCCACTTTTTATTATTATGTCTATGTGCCTGCTTGTCTGTATGTGCACCAGGTGTGTACAGTGCCTGCAAAGACCAGAAGAGGGCGTCAGATCCCCTGAAACCGGAGTGACGAGGGAGGTGCTGAGAACCAGACCCAGATCCTCCCCAAGAGCACCCAACGCTTGGACCTGTGTAACCATCTTCTCCAGCCTCTTCTTACTTTGAGGCAGAGCTTCCTCTACAGCTCAGACAGGCTTGGAATGGTAGGTGGTGCCTTTGCCTCAGCACTCAGGTACGGGCTGGCAGACACATGCTACCTCCGCCTCCACATAGTTGGCAGCAGGCACACGCTACCATGCCCCATTGTTGCTGTCATTTGTAGGGCTGGGAATCAAACCCAGAGCCCCAGGCATGCCAAGGAAATGTTCTGCAGCTGAGCCCTGTCTCGGCCCAGCTTTACTTCACAAGCTACTTTAGGGAGACACTTTCCTCACCAGTCTAAAATTCAAATAGTAAATGAACAGCAGAGAGTGTTTCCACAAATGTCTCATTTTAAATGTCATCTAACTAATTAGGAGAGTCCTGTTCAGAGATTCTTCTGTTCCTCTAAACTAAACACATTCAGACTTTAAACCAAGCACTGAGAGGAAGAAACACAGTGGAAAGTTCAATGTCGTCCTTAGCTACATAACAAGTTTGAAACTACACTGAGCTACATCAGATCCTGTCTGGAAACAGCAGAGTAAGGCTGGGGAGAAGCTGGGTCTAAAGCACTTCTGTGCTAAAGCCAAGCCAGGCATGGGCACTGCTTTCTGACCCAGTGCTGGTAGGTGGGGGTAGGTGGATCCCTGGGGCTCATTGCTAGGCTAGCCCAGCCTATTTGGTGAGCTCCAGGCCAGTGAGAGAACATGTTTCTAAATAAACCAGGTGCCTGAGACACAACATCTGAGGTTGCCTTCTGACATCCACAGATACACACACAAATGTGCACTCATGCACACATGTGTGTATGTGCACACACACGCGTGCACATACACACACAGTGTACTTTGAGAAAGGGTCTCCCTGAGTAGCCCAGGTTGTCCTGTCTCAGCTTCTAGAGTGTGGGATTACAGACATGTGCTATCACATCCCTCCTTCAGCATCAGTTCCAAATCCATCTGTCCTCTGTACTGTGCACTGTGGGTCCCACCCTGTCCTCTGTACTGTGCACTGTGGGTCCCACCCTGTCCTCTGTGCTGTGCACTGTGGGTCCCACCCTGTCCTCTGTGCTGTGCACTGTGGGTCTCATTAATTTCACAGCTTAGCTTTGCTTTTTCTGTAAACCAGACCTTCAGAAGGCTAGTGATGGTAACAATTAGGTAAAGGGTTGGCCTAGTTTATTATTTTACTAATATTCTTACTACTTATAATTTTGTTCTAGCAATAAATCCAAGTTCTTGACAAGAACATAGAAACATTTGCCATATTATCCCGTCATCAGCTTTAACAGTAATGTGAAAGTGTCTGACAAAAGCTCACCAAACACTGGAATGTCATCATGAAGACAAATATTCATTATAAACACCCTTATCTGACTCTTGTCACTGAGTTTTGAGGGTCACAGCACGGTTAGTTTCAGAAAGCTAAGAACAACCCATGCCTCAGCTTCAATAGAGACATGGTAGGTATCTGGCTAGGATCTCAGTAACTGCTATGAACCATCTGTAAAGGGGGAAGGGAGGAAGGGGGAAGGGAAAATAGCTGAAAGCTAAGAAAACTGGCAGATGACCCCACTCCATTACTTCTGTCCAGTCTCAGTGTCTAAACACATAGCACACAGGAGCCCTGAGCCATAATTCTCCAACACGTGTAATAGGATCTGATGGCTAATCTCCAGTCACCTTGGCTGGACTCAGAATCGCCTAGAAGAAGAGTCAAACCTCTGTGTGTGTTTCTAGAACTAACTGCACATGAGTGGGATCATCCCACCATCTGAGGCCCAGACAGCGTAAAGGGGGAAAAGTGAATGTCCGTATCCCAGTCTCTCTATTGCCTGGGCTACCATGGCAAGATGCTTTCCCTGACAGGACAATGCTCTGAAATCAGCAGCCATAATAAACCTTTCTTCCCTTAACCTGTCCATCTCAGACATCCTTATCACATGACAAAAAGTCACTATGCTCAAGTACTTCTGCACAAAGAAAATGAAGAAAGTAACCATCACTCCAGAAAGAAACAGGCAAAATGGCTCAGAGGGCAAAAGCAACTGCCAAGAAAGCCTGACCACCTGACTTCAATCCCTGCCTGCCACAGTGAAGAGACCCAACCCCAAACGTGGTCCTCTGACCTGTCAGCGTGCATCCACTCACACACGCATGGTACACGTGCATGCGCAGGTACCAGACACTCCATGCTGTCCGTCTGTCATGCCACCACCCTATAGTTTGTAACCACTTCAGTACTAGTCAGGCCTTAAAGATCCATCTGCTCCGAGCCCCCGGAGATAAACCAAAGTGCTGTCATTACAGAAAACTAGGCTTCTGCATTTCCAATGGAGGTAAGAAAAAAAAAAAAAAGATCTTTACAGGAACTCTATGGACATGACTGGTTCCTTGGGCTTATTAGTGCCCCCACTCCTCCTTTTCTGATGGTAGATCCTGCTATATAGCCTAGCATGGAGTTGACCATACTTATAGAGCCCAGAGGACCTGGCACTGTGATACATCCCTTGCTTTGGCCTGGGATTACAGGTGAATGACACCACATTCATCTAAACAAGTGCTGAGGAGATCGGCTGTGGGACTATAAGCTACCTGAAGGCAACACCTTCATCTCCTTTAGTTAAATGAGTCTCTTCCATGGGAGAATCTCCTAATAAAGTCTCAAAATCACCTTCATCAGTCACATTTGCTCAACAGCTGCAACTACCATGTTTTAAAAGCATCTACTCACACCAATCTCAGAGAGGTCTTGGATCATGTACTTATTCCAGAAAAATCGATCATCAACCTAGAAAGGTAGAGGGAAAGATCAGCTCAGGAACACTTCAGTTCCCTATAAAAGGCAAACAGGCACTGGTCAGGAGCCAAGACTGCCCTGTGCCGTGAGCATACCTTCTGCCACAGGGGGCGGCCATCCTTCTCCCCAGTGCTCTGCCTCTGCACTGAGTTGGTTAGGTCATAGGTCAAGCTATAATAGAAGGACTCTGAGTCCATGAACATCTTCAGCAACTCCTCAAGCAAACGCCTCTCCAGTTTCTCCTTTTCTTTACTTTCTTTAACCTGTAAGAAAGCAATCTGTAAGTACAGGAGTCAGACGTAAAGTTAAGAAATGGTGCGACACTTCAAGTAAGGACAATCCTCAAAACACAGTCTTCTGATACATAAAAAGAAAAAAAAAAGGTTTGAGATAGATTTATTTGCCCTCAACTTCTGACTAATCAATGATGGATTCAAAGCCCATGCCAACCAAACTCTTACTTTCTTTTTGTTGGGAGCAGACACATTGGATTTGATATTTGTGAATGTCTTCAGTAGAAACTTGGAGTCATCAGGAGATGGTACAATCTTCTCAGGCTTGTTAATTCCAAAATGATGCTTCTTGCAGAGCTAAATAATGTTTTAAAAGGATGATTCATTATTAATTATTATCTGCGTTGAATGTTCAAGTATGAGTACAGAAGTGAACGTTACTGCTTGGGCATTTGGGTTAAAAGTAGACCCTAAGAATTAGTGAAACGACTAAGCAGGCAGAATACAGTAATGATTTCAATAATTAGAAACTGCACTACAAATAATACACAATACAGGCAAGGGTGTACTTAGGTTTGGTTAAAGGCAGCAAACCCAGGTTCAGAGCATAGCTTACTCTTATCTAACACGTCCAAGGGATACAATGTTCTGTTCTAGCCGAGGTTATTAATGCTTTGAAAACTGGCATCTAAGAAGAAAATATTCCAAAATACACACCGGCTATGCCTCAAGGTCATTACAAACATCTGTAACTACCTGAGTGTTTTGGTTGAGAAAATGCCCTGAGTCTGCTCTACTGGGAATCTTAGAAGCTGGACCTTTCAACAGTCTCTCCTCCTATCTTTACACACAATAATGAAATCAGTAAACAACATGGTTTGGGTCCAGACCTTGGTTAAGTTTAAAGAGCAGTAATTAGGGGAGATGTACCACACACACACACACACACACACACACACACACACACACACACACACAGTGCAATCCAACTGGCACAGGAAGGAGGAAGGTAACATGAATATGGATGTGTTGAAGCAAGAACAGGTACACGAATGATAGCTAGTGAGACAATTAAATGTTTTATTTTATAAGCTGCCTTACTCATGGAGATCAACAGGTCAACAGAACAGTAGCTAAGACAACTATCTTTGTTCTTATTTCCTCCATCTGCTTTGTGTCTACTATCCCTTAGCTTCTTATCAGAAAAGCATAACACTCTAAGAGCTGAACATTTATTTTTGAAATTTATTAAAATTTCATTTCCTAAGGACTGGAAAAATGATTCATCTGTTAATTGCATTGCCAAAGGACCCAGATTTAATTCCAGGCACCTACATGGCTGTTGGACACTCCTGTCCCAGAGGACCCAACACCTTCTTCCAGTCTCCAAGGGCACCACACATTCATATGGAACACAGAATACAAGCAGGCCAAGCAGCCACACACAGAAACCGCCAATTAAAAGGAGTGCATTTATAAGCTATGCCCTGAGAATACATAGCAGCCATCATTTACTAGTTGGCATAAATATTTACTTATGAGTTTTCAGTATAAATACTCATCTGGTTCTTTAGGAAATACTAATGTCTTGTGGGATAAGGCTTTAGATTCAGTTAGGGACATAGATAACTACATGGAATAAACTTTCTGATATGGTTTGAGAAGAGAAATGCCCATTAGCTCATGTATTTGAGCTTAGTCCCAATTGGTGGCACTGCTTGGGAAGGTTCTGGAAGCTCTGGGAGGTGGAGACTACTGGATGAAATATGCCACTGAGGTGGGCCTTGAGGTTTTATAGCCTTGCCCCATTCCTGCTTGCACTCTCGTGCTCAAGCGCTCGCACTCGTTCTCTCTCTCTCTCTCTCTCTCTCTCTCTCTCTCTCTCTCTCTCTCTCTCTCTCTCTCTCTCTCTCTCTGGCTCTCTCTCTCTCTTTTTTCCCCCAACCCCTGACTCACTCTCTTGGGTGAGGATGAGAATGAGATGAGAGGGTTGGGGACTTAGCTCAGTGGTAGAGCGCTTGCCTAGCAAGCAAAAGGCCCTGGGTTCGGTCCCCAGCACCGAAAAAAGAAAAGAAAAAAGGAAAAAAAAGAAAGAAAAAAAGAGAATGAGATCAGTCTTTCCTTGCACCTGCTAAAATACTTTACCTGTCAGTTGCTATACCTTCCCTGACATGATGGATTATGGCTCAGAAACCATAGCCAACTATCAAACCTGTTCTAATTTGCTTGCTTTATAGTATTTTATTACAGCAATAGAAAAACCAACTAATATACTGTGTGTGTGTGTGTGTGTGTGTGTGTGTGTGTGTGTGTGTGTGTGTGTGTGTTTTCTGAGGGTAGGGGTGACAGAGAGACAGACAGTCAGACTCGCTCACTCCCTATGCATCCCTGGCTTGTCTGTTATTTGTTATATAGATTAAGCTGGACTTGAATTCACAGAGACCCACCTGCTCCTGCCTCTCAAGTGCTGGGATTAAAGGTGTATGCCACCATGTCTGGCTAATACACTTTTTTTCTAATACATTTTTAATATTACATGCAAGTCTGTGCACAAAACCAACTAAAAACAGAACTGTAAAAAGTATGGATAAAAACATTCAGATAAGAATTACAGATCTGTGGAACAAAGCATAAACTCACTGAACTACCTTAACCAAAGCTCATGCTGATGAATATTCTAGAAGCTTCTATATAATTACTTTTAGAAAGGACAAGTATAGATTACTATACTTGTTATACTGAGCTAAAAGTCAGCCCTATCAGAAAATAGTGATAAGAAAAATGATTTCTTGGAACCCTTCCAGTCAAAGTATTTTGTTTGGACATGATCCTCAGATGTAGACACTAGGGTCATCTTCCTTTTCCAGCAGACTATAAGCTCTCTAAAGTGTATGAGAGGCCCTTATTACAACTTTGATTATTTTTTAAAATTTTCACTACCATAATCTCCCACAGTTTTTTTTTATTCTTCTTACAAGTTATACTTCACAACCAAGATTAGAAGCTGATGCTGAATAAAAGGAAAACAAATGGTTTTGCTTTCAAATTTGTTATCTATATCCATTCTGAGATAAAATTTTAAACAGCTTTCTGATGGGAAAGTGGAAAACCTTGCTGCACTCTATTTCAGCAATGAGATACAGCACATATGATATGCAGGCGGGAGCAGAAGCCCTAGCCGCTTGAAGGGTGTTTTCTCAAACTGCATAATGCATGGTCTCTCATTTTTGTGAGCCCTAAAGTTCCACCCATCACCATACACACACATATATTTCTCAAATGATACTCTATACAGGAAAACAGTATGGCAATTTTCAAAAAAATTTAAACAGAATTAGCAAAATGACCCAGGAACTCTATAATCAGGGGAAATGCAAACCTCTGTATACCAAAAGCTTGTTATGCATAATAGTTTAAAAATGAAAACAACTCAAATGTTCATCATCTGATGGGAAGTTAAACAATAAAAGCACACTCACACAGAGAAATATTATTTGCCAATAATAAGGAAAAAGTGCTGAGAAATGCTACCACATGTAAACTGGCAGGCAAATAAGCCACAGCCACCTCAGTTCAAGCACAACTAAGGCAGCAACTTCAGTTCTAATACTAGAATCTGCAATAAAACCATTTCTGCTCCAATTACAGACAAGAGCCAGGCTGCAGCCAACCAAGGAGGCTGACCTGACGGACAGCTGGAGCACTGTGCTGGGAAGGGCGACAGTGGTGTGTCATCCAGAACAGTAAATCAGAGGGGTGAGCTGCAGAGAAGACGTGCTCCAGCTTCCCCTGACAAGTGCTTATGTTAGTGCCCATGAGAGACAGAGGAGTTAGGTGGGAGAGCTCCTTTTAACTGAGTTTACATGAGCAGATTTAAGTTAATATTAGACGATCAGAAACACTTTTATGATTTTCAGCATCAGTGTCCTTGCCTCTCCTGTTACTCACTGAGGCAAAGCTCCTTCACTGTGATATAAATCAAAAGTAAAAGGGAAAGGAATGATAGTAACTTCTAAAACATTCACCCAAGGAATGGAGATACTTTCTCTACAGTTACTGCATAGTTTGAGTGAAAACCATCCATAGTTCTGGCATAGTGAGTTCTGGCATTTGAATACTTGATCCCAATTGTTTTGTGAAGGATTGGGCAACGTGGATGGGGCAGGCTTTGAGGTTTCAAATCCATGTCATTCCCAGTGTACACTCTGATTCATGTGGTGATTTAAGGAGCTCTTGGCTTTTGTTCAAGCCAACAATGTTTGCCACTCACTGTCATGATGGACTCTTAACCCTCTGGTCCAAATAAACTCTTTCAGTTGCCTTGGCCATGGTGTTTAAGGACAGCAACAAAAAGTGTTACCCTCCCCCCTAATTTGCACAGGTCATAACATATATTCCATTGCTAACATGAAGCACAATAGGCACTGTAGTTCAAACAGCCTGTCATTCTAAAATACACAGTTATGCTGGGCATGGCTCAGCGGGGAAAGGGCCTGCCACACCGTGGGGCCTGGATCTGAATCCTCAGCACCAATGTAGGAAGTCATGGACGGAGGCGTGTGCCAGTAACCCCACCACCAGAAGGTAGAAAAGGCCAGACAACAGTGTAGCCAGTCAGTGAAAGACTATCTCAGGAAGACAAGTGCTAAGCTGGTCATGGTAGCACACACCTTTAATCCAGGCACTCAGAAGGTAGAGGCAGGAAGACCTCTGTGAGTCCAAGGCTAGCCTGATCTATGTAGGGAGGTCCAGGGTAGCTGGGGATACATACTGAGACCCTGTCTCAAACCCTCTACCCCCCAAAAGAAAACAAGGAAAGTTAGGTGGTAGGGTGCGTGAAGTTGTCCTGTCCTCCATGTGCACACATGAGCACTTTCATGAGCATATGCATGCACACATTCATACACTCTCCTCTTCCACACAAGCACATCAAGAACCAATTATGCCATGAGGGAAGCTTCATTTTCATCTTATTTAAAGATATCTTCCCCTCAACCCTTAAAGTGGCTCTGCTTCTGTCTTACACACTGCAATTCATGATCCTGAAGGGTCTGCTGTTAATGCAAGGTTTGAAGACACAAATTAATGTCTGCTATCACATCATCGCTGTGACCGTCCCCTCGATGCCACCTTACCTCCAGCTCAAGCTCCTGAGGTTCCATTTCAGAAAGTGACAATACAGCAATCTTGGTGACTTTACAGACCTCATGGTCTCCTGGGAGTTTGCCCACCAATGCTTTCTGCCGAATTAAAATAAGCCACCACGGAAGATCTGAAAGAAAAAAATCTAATAAATGGATGATGTTCATAGAGTGCTGCCAGCCTGGGGTGAATGGCCCAACAGTAACAAATGTAAGACACAATAAAGACACAAAAGTCCCTTAAACACAAGATGTCCGGTCTCCCTCACAGCAATGTAAATTTTAACGCAGACACTTGTGGTTAGGCTATGGGGAAACAAGAACTCTCACACAGCAGTGCTGGCAAAATACAAGTGGAAAAACACAACTGGATACAACTGGAAAAACAATTTATGATGCCTATAAAAATAAAAGTATTTTATGATAAGATGATTCCTGCACGTAATAAGTGAAAAGCTTGGGTATGTTACTAATGTATATATATATAATATAGTGTGCTACACTCTGAGATGCATCCACATGGTTCTATAACATTATAACGGATCTGGGAAATTCCCACTGCCTAGTGATATAATGGCACAGTTCAATGTGCCACGCATGTTGATTTGATCTGATCATGTTTGTAGTGATGAGGAATTCTGGTATAAACAAACTTTCTATGTTGTCAGTGGTATAAAAGTACAATAAACAATTATATTCAGAATGCAAAACTTAATTGAATATACACAGTGTGTTACATTTGCCACTGATTTATTACGGAGTATTTGCTTTGGGGCAGTGATTCTCAACATATGGGTTGCAACCCCTTTAGCAAACCTCTATCTCCAAAAATATTTACACTGCAATTCATAACAGTAGCAAAATTACAATTATGAAGTAGAAATGAAAATAATGTTATGGTTGAGGTCATCACAACGTGAGGAACTGTATTAAAGAGTCACAGCATTAGGAAGGTTGAGAATCACTGCTTCGGGGGATGGTACTGAGTCCAGGGCTCTGCCCACCAGAGTAACACTCTTTCTGGGCTGCATCACCAATCCTACCTACCACCATTTTAAATTTACTCTCACGCCTGCTTCTCTTACAGAAGACTCCGCTTCAGTTCCCAGTACCCACCTGGCAGCTTAAACTGTCTGTAATCTAGATGCAGGGCATCGAACACACCCCTTCTGACTTCCACAGGCATCAGGCACTATATATATATATAAATTACACACACACAGCAATAGTCCATATATATATTACACACACACAGCAATAGTCCCTCTTCACCAGTAGCTTTACTCTCTGTAGTTTTACTCTCCTGTTGTCAACTCTGGTCTAAAAGCACCAAATGGGAAATTTCAGAAATAAACAATTACAATGTTTTCAATCATAGGTCATCAAGATGAGCATGGGGGTGGTCTGTAATTCCAGCTGCTAAGGAGACTACGGCAGGAGGATTGGGAGGTCAGGCCAGCCTGGACATCTCAGCAAAGGAAGGAGCCAGCAGACTGGAGAGATGGCTCAGCAGTTAAATATACGTACTGTTCTCGCTGAGGCCAAGTTACTAATGTCTGCGTGGCAGCTAGCGACCATCTATAGCTCCAGCATCCAGTGATCTAAACACTCTTCTGGCCTCATGGGCACTGAAGGGCTCTCTCTAGCAGGCCAGAGCATGGCAAACAGGTTTTTTCTTTTACCTTCTCCCCCATTCCCTTTGCCTTGCTAAACTGTTATTACATTCCTAAAGCTACCTTCCAAGGTCTAATCCCTTATTTAACCACTTCCTCCCCCTGGACACCGGACACTACCAAGATACGGCTATCAAATACTGAAGTCTAACAATCAAAAGCCTCCTTTGGAGTACTTAATTAATATGCCCAACCAAAATTAACCCACTCGTCCTAACACAGGGCTCCCCAGTTTCCCTTTATAAACTGTCATTTGCCTATGGGCCACATTGGCTGTCTCCTCTCTATCCAGGCAGTCCTTTTGTCCCTCTCCCTCATTCTCTTCACCCTTCTCCCTAGTCCTCTGTCTCCTGCCTCTGTTTCTTATTCCCTGTCCTTTCTCCTTTTGGGACAAATAATCTCCTTTGTGCTGAGACTTGGTCTTGGACTGTCTTGTGCCGACTCTGGTCTTCTTTGGTACTGCAAGCACATGGTGAACAGATATATATGCAGGCAACACACACATATAAAATAAAATAATATAAATCTTTTTTTTTTTAACGAAGAAAACCAGTGAGGTGGCTCAGTGGGTAAAAGCACTTGCCACGAAAGTCTGACAAACTGAGTTTGATTCCTAGACTCCATAGTGGGAAAAAAATGTTGGCCTCTAACTTCCACACATCCTGTGGAGCACACACACATTCACATTCTGTGTGTGTGTGTGTGTGTGTGACAAATCAAACACATCACACACAAATAAAATGTTAAATAAAATTTAAAATAAAAGATAGGGAAAGGCTGGAACATAGCTCAGTGGCAGAGCACTTGACTAGCAAGTAAAAAGTCCCAGGTTCGATCCCTAGCACTTCAAAAATAAATAGATAAATCGCATGCCTTTCTCACTAGTATAATGAAGTCACATGGCATTGCACTCTGTTTCACCAGTGAACTCCTCTTTGTTCGATGTATCCGTGCTGTATATGTCACTCTCATTAGTCTTGCAGTACTTGGGCTTACCAGACTGACTACCACAGTATCAGCCCAGTTCAAGTAGCCTACACAGCACCCACTGCAGTTACAGTGTTGTTTGCCATTCAACTCACTTCATCTCATTACTGCAAAGCTCTTATTAAGCCTAATTTGAAAATTCAAATTTATCAAGGTATTACGATTAGAAAAACTACAGTAGCATTATGAACTGTTTATGACAGGATACATTCTGAGGAGTGTGCTACTAAGTGATTTCATGTGAGAACATTTAGGATGTACTTCCAGACCAAGATGACGATGATGCCATTAGGACATGCTCTTACTGGGCCACTGTGGTATCTTACTGTTGACCGAAATGCTGCTGTTGGATGTAGCTGGTTTTTGCTACTTGGTGGGTTCTTCTTTTCCCATCCTTTATCTGTCCCACCCCCCATAACTAGGAGATAAAGAGAGACAGAGGGAAGAGAGAGAGATCATTAATCTAATCTCTTTCCTTTTGTTTCCTCTTTGAATACAACCACTAAGAAACCTTAAACATTCTCTCTAACCCCCATCAACCAACCAACCACCACTGATCCTGCCTGTCAGGGCCCTGGCATTCATAGAGCCTCTGAAAATGTTTCCAATTCCAAACGTCACACAACCAGCTGCAGCTGGCAAAACCACATCTCTGCTAGAGCGAGAGGCAAAGCATAGACAGCGACTACTCGTTCCAGTTCTTAGAACAGAAATGCTTCAGTCAACCAGAATGTGAGAGAACTCAACACAAGATGCAAGGGGCAAAGTATTCTATGGCAAGTTGAAAACAACCAAATTTAGAACACAAGAAAGAAAAAAGATGCCTAGGACTGGAGTTATAGCTGACTGAGCCATCATGTGGGTTCTGGGGATGAACCCAGGTCCTCTGAAAGAACAAGTGCTCTGAACTACTAAGCTGTCTCTGCAGCCCCAATATACTCCTTTTTTTTTTTTTTAAGATTTAAACATTGTAGATAAAACTAATGTTCTCTTAATTACCTTTGGCCACCATCCCTTATTCCACGGAAAGTCTTGACTGGACCTCTACTTTGTTAGTCTTTCACATGAGAACCACAGAGATAGAGAAAATGCTCACTATTTCTTAGGTTAGTCCTACAAATTTTGCTTGAGGGCGTAAGAAACAGTATAGCAATTACCTATTTCATAGTTACCACTCAGCTACTTGTTCAGACGCTTCCTGATTTCTCTCTCCACACAACCAACCCTGTAATAAAAAGGATTTCTTATATGCTCACTTACATTTATGGCCTAGCTCTGCAGGCTAGACTCCTGAGGCCAGTTACCCCTCCTAGAAACAGAGCCCTGAGCTACCTTAACAGTCACACGGTGGTGTGGTTATGAGGACCAGTCACAATAGTTACACTTACAGTAATCCAAAGATGGGGTGGAGATCAGTTATTATTGTACAGCATAAGACTTAAATTGTTATTGTTGATACAACCTTGTTGAGACAAAGTTTCATAAAACCTACACAGGCCTGGAATTCACCATGAAGAATGACCTTGAACTCCTGATCCTCCTGCCTCCACCTCTCAAGTGCTGGGACTGAAGATGAGAGCCACCAAAGTCAGGCAAAGTTTCAAATTCTAGACGGGCTTCTGCAGTTTAATACCTCAGATACCTACACAAAGATCCCTGCATTTTACCAGTGATTTCAGAGAATGAAAATATACTGGTAACGGGGAAAAAGATTAAGATTTGTTCCCTTTCCTTTGTTCTCTGTAAGCTTAAGAATAAGAACATTTGCATGTTTCTCGTCATTTCAAACTGACATCTCAGGGACGAAATGTAAGCAGATGACTAATCGCTTTCACTGAACCTCGGAGGCTGCTGCTCAGATGCACTTTTTTTTTTCAGAGCTGAAGATCCAACCCAGGACCTTGTGCATGAGCGCCAAACCACAGAGCTGCAGCCCAACCCACATACAACTTTTAATTTTCCTTCTGGTGTCCTGGTCACCAGAGTTTTGAAATGTTCTCTCTGTGTGCTTCTTGCCTTAAACCTACTTTGATAGTAGCACAACTATACCAGTTTTTATTAGGTTAATTTGTACAATTTTTTCCCTTCTTTGATACAAGGTCTTCACTGTGCAGCCCTGACTGGCCTGGAACTCACTTTTGTAAGAAACATTTTTTTACAATGAAAGGTAGATAGTTGGCAAGGACTCGTCTTTCCTAGCCCTTCCTCTTCCCGCTTTGTGTGGATCAGAAAATCAAAAGAAAGTGTGAAGTATGCTCCCACCAATGGGATGAGACGAGGGCCAGCTAACGATGTCAAGCACAAGAGACAGATTCCACCTTGGCCAGGTGTGCTTGCCAGGCTATGTGGGACTCGGTGCATAGATTTTTCCAAACAGAGTTGCCAGGCCAAAGCCAATTTTGCTTTGTCCATGTGTCTGTCGCTTGTGCAGCACTGAGATTATTACTTGCTTCTACCACTGTGGAGACCAGGCTGGCCTAGAAGTCCAGAGATCTGCTTACCTCTACCTCTGCCTCCTGAGTGCTGGGATTACAGGTGGCAGTTTCTTTGTCATAACTCTTTACTTCCTGCCTCTGTGTACATATAACACCTACTATGTAAGGTATTCATCTTGCAAGCAGCATGTAAATGGATTTGGGTTTCCAGTGTTACAAAGTCTTTGGTTTTTTATATGAAATGCCACATCTAGTGTGTATCATCTGTTACTCTTGTCAGCCACTCCAAGTATGTCTTTAACTTTCTTCACTTCTTTTGAATTAAGTCTTTATTGTTGCGGACATCAATCTAGGAAGAGACCTAATATCCATCTCCAACCTCCATAGGCACATATACACACACACTTGCACAGGTACTCATTCACACAGGCATTCACAGTACACAGAGAAGTGGGTGGAGTCCCAGAAGGAGAACTCTCTGAAAAGAGCCCCTCAGGTTGTTAAGGACAACAGTGGAGAGCTGTGTCTCAGGCAGTGCTTCAGCACCACTAACAATGGACCCAGTTAATTTTAGCTTTATGTGACATGCTGGTTTTGTTGTCCATCTGTCTGTCCATCTGTCCATCCGTCTGTTTGTTTGAGACAGGGCCTACCTACACAGTTCTAGCTATTCTGGAACTCCCTTGAAGACCAGGCTGGCTTCAAACTTACAGAAATCCACCTGCCTCTGCCGTTGTGCTCCACTACACCTGGCTATGTGATATTTTAATGGTTAATTTGATATGTCAATTCAACTAAAATAAGTAATATCCTGATAACTGGGTACATGCTACCATCAAGAGGTGACCGGCATTTAAAATGGTACACCAGTGTGGATGAGCACCAATCTGCTGAGGGCTGAGAGAACAAAGGAAACGGGGAAGGACTGGTGCCCTCTGGTTGACCTCTGGCCCTGAGAGATTGGTTCCGTGGTTGTTGGCCTTTGGGTCTGGACCAGGTCGTGTAGTTCTAGCTCCTCCAGACATCTGTATTTGGGCCTGCACTGGAGCCACTTCAGAGGCTCTGCTGTTTCCCAGGCTTGCAGATGGTAGGTCTGGGTCTTGTTTTGTTTCTCTAGAGAGCCCTGGCTCATGCTGATGTTAGACAATGAAGCAGAGGCTGCTGTAACAAATTCCTAAAACTGTGAGACAACTTTGGGATTAGACTGAGCAACAAACAGCAGGGGCTGGAAGTTAGAAGGTACACGCTGGGAAAAGCCAACACTGTCATGAATGAACCCTTAAAGGTGATTCAAACAACCACTCAGAAACTAAAAACCTGAAAGCCCCAGTCTTCTCAGGAGAAGACCCAAAGCAAGTCTAGGAAGTCCTAGATGGAAACACGTACTGGACAATGTTACAGAGGGAAAGACTGAGGTGTGCTCACATTTTACTGTCTCGTAGACAGTAGAACCGAAGAATAATGAAGAAGCTATTTCTAAGTAAAATGTCATTGCTAAATGACTCTTCTTGACTGATTATGGTAAAATTCAAGAAGACAAATGTGACTCAAAGGCACAATTGTTAAGCAAAAAAGGAAAAAAAAGCAGAAGCAGAACTTTAAAAAGAATCGACTACTTCTCAACCCATCCATGCTGCTAACTGAGAAAGGCAAAGGCACTCTGAAAAAAACATTGCGGCCCAGCATCTGTGTGCCAAGATTAGTGTAGGTGAGTAGGCCTGGCTCTCCTGGCAGGAAGTCAGTGTGGAGGGGAGGCCAACAAACATTTGGTGAAAATGTACGGTGTTCTTCAAAGCCAGGCAAGAATGACTCCAAAGACGGCTCTGACACCACGAGCCCGTCTCCTCAGTTTCAGAAAGGAAGGCTACGGCTGACTCACTTTCACCCGGCCAGGGGACTCTTAGGTAAAGCCAGGTGGACACGGACACCCAGCATCTAAGGGTCATGGTCCTTCCTGAGTAGGAGAGCTGGGGCAGAGCCTCCGACTCAGTAGGTTTGGGAAGAGGAACCTGATTACTACAGTGGCCATTTTTTCAACTTTTTTTTTTTACATCTGTGTGTGTGTGTGTGTGTGTGTGTGTGTGTGTGTGTGTGTGTGTGTGTGTTCATGTTATGGTGCACATATGGAGATCAGAGGTCAACCAGCGGGAGTCAGTTCTCACCTTCCACCATCCCAGGAATCAAACTCTAATTGTCAGGGATAATGGCAAGTACCTTTACCCACTGAACCATCTCAGTGGCCTAAGGTATGTATGTATGTATGTATGTATGTATGTATGTATGTATGTATGTATGTATTATGTATGTATGTATGATGTATGTATGTATTATGTATGTATGTATGTATGTATGTATCTATCTATCTATCTATCTATCTATCTATCTATCTATCTATCTTTCAGTCAGCTCTCCTCCCATGTGGGTCCCCAAGGATCAAATTCAGATCATCAGGCTTGGGGGCCGCCTCCTTTACCCTTGGAGCCATCTTATCAACCCATAAACTTTTACTCTCAGTGCCCAGAGAACTCACTGAGGAAAACAACTGGAGCTTGAAGAAAATGAATGGAAAGTAGAATGTGCAGGAGGCAAGCTCCTAGCTCTGCCATCAAAGGAGAGATAGGTTGTGTGCACAGTAAACAACCTCTGGGGGCTCAGAGCCATGGGTCACACTCGTCATTGCTCTCCCACAGAGGAGGAGCCATCTGCATCTAGGAGACCAGAGTTCACAGCAAACTTAAAGGAGTCAAGAAACTCTGGTACATAAAACCACACAAGCTGAGAGAAGTCAAGAAAAGGATGAGATATTCAGCACCTGGCTAGGCACCCAGGGAACAGGAGGGACGGGAGAAGAGAGACAAAACAGAACAGGCTGATCACCCAATCACTACCAACAACTAGTTGCTGGCTTCTAGAACAGAGCTGCTAATAGCATGGGCTAACTAGGCCCAGTCAAACATGGATTTCACATTTGACTTCGTGTGCATTAAGAGGACAGCCAGTGGTTGGGGATTTAGCTCAGTGGTAGAGCGCTTGCCTAGCAAGCACAAGGCCCTGGGTTCCGTCCCCAGCTCCGAAAAAAAGAAAAGAAAAGAAAAGAAAAAAAAGAGGACAGCCAGCGAGAACTGGTTACTCCCCAAAGTGGAGTGGACTCCAGGCATCAGGCTTGGAAGCAGCTGCCTTTACTTGCTGAGCCATTTCAAAACTAGCCCAAAACTCCTTTAAAATTACCCAGAAACCTACTTAGTGGTAAAAACTCTTACCAGTGGATGAAATAAATAATTCTGAAATCCCTGTGAAAAAGAAAATGAATATAAGAAGCTTCATTTGAAGAACACTTTACGTCATTTCTATTATGCTATACTATATATAATACTATGCTTGAAGGAAAATAGTCTAAAGAAACTTGAGTCTAGGAGTAATCACCTATAAATACCAAAACAGAATCGCTGGATTTTTGTTTTTGTTTCCTGTGCCACAAATGGGGCACAGCCTGGGGCATGTGTGTACCCACCAAGCACATGCTCTCCACCAAGCTTCCTTTCCAGTCCTAGTTCTGGCTTTGTTTGCTTACAGTTATGTATATATTTATGTACTATATATGTTGGCATGCATGTACGTATTTATTTATTTAGTGTATATGTGTGTGTATGAGTCATCTCAGCCCATTTTTTGTTTCTATTTTTAATGACTTTTCTTTTTTTTAATGAGTAGGAGTGTCTTGACTGCATATGTATCTGCACACTGTGTGGGTACAGTGCCAGAGGAGTTCAGAAGGCGGCATCAGATCCCCTGGAACTAGAGTTATAAACAGTTGTTTGCTGCCATGTGGGTACTGGGAACTGGGCCCAGGTTCTCTGCGAGAACACCAAGTACTCCTAACCAATGCGCCATATTCCCATTGGATTTTTACCACTGCTACTGTTTGTTTGCTTTTGAGACAAGGTCTCACAGTGTAGCTCTGACTGTCTTGAAATTCACTAGGCCTCTAATTCAGAGATCTACCCTACCTATGCCTCCTGGGTGCTAAAACTAAAGATGTGTATCACTACCCTCAGCCCATGTCTTTTAGTTTAAATGAATCAGGAGCTGGGCAGATGGTTCAGTAAGTAAAGTGTACTTGCCATCAAACCTCATGACCTGAGTTCAATATCCTAGGACCCATATGGTAGAAACAAAGTACCAACCCCCACAGGTGTTCCAACATCCACACAATTCAAATGCCCACACAACGGGGAAGGGATTGCTCTGTTTTGAATCGAGGTCTCTGTGTGGCCTCCACTGACTTAGAATTCACTCATTATGTAGCACAGGCTAATCTTGAACTCATAATCCTGCCTCTGTATCCCACTTGCTGAAATTATAGGTTTTCTTCCATAACACTCAGCTTTAATGAGTCTGAGGCCCTTTGTTGAGATATAAATTATATACCATAATTTATATATAATTATATATAATATATATTAATATAAATATATATTAATTAATATATAAATATATATATATATAATTCCATGTAAGAAATGGCCAGGTGACTCAACAGATTAAGACATCTGCCCCCAAGCCTGACAACACGAGTATTGGAACCCACTCACATAGGCACGTGCATGGGGAGTGCTCTCTCTCTCTCTCTCTCTCTCTCTCTCTCTCTCTCACACACACACACACACACACACAAACATAGGACCTAAATTAGTCAATTAATTAAATGTAAAACATAAAAGCAAAAGCACAAGAATTTTAAATTTAAAAATGAAAAGTAAACTTTAAAAATGTAAAAATACAGCACTCAGGAGGCAGAGGGTGGTGGATCACTGTGAGTCTGAGGCTTCATCTATATTGAGATCGGGCCAGCCAAGAACACATAATGAGACCTAGTCTCAAGAAGCAAACAGAAAACCAACCACTTGTAGAAAACTCAATAACCTTAATCAATCCGCAGTTGTGAAAGTCTCATCATAATCACAATCCAGGTTGTTGGTTTGTCGCCATTATCTGGTTTGTTGTTTTTAAGACAGGGTCTCCTGCAGACTAGACCAGCCTTGAACCTGCTTTGTAGAAGCCCTTGAATTTCTGATCTTCCTCCCTGCCTCCTCAGTGCTGGGATCTCAGGCAAGGGCCACCAGCTTTCCTACATGTTTCCAACAATGTGACCTGTCAGTAGATAATGAAAAATTTATTCCCACTTGGACAATCTATATAGATATGAAACTCATGTTTAAATTGGATTACTGTGGTGGTTTTAATAAGAACGCCCCCCCCCCCCCGCTCATATATTTGAATGCTTGGTCTTCAGGGAAGGGCATTAGTTGAGAAGGATTACAAGTGTGGCCTTATTGGAGTGAGCACGAGTGTCAATGGAGGTGGGCTTTGAGGTTTCAAAAGCCAAAGCCACACCCAGTATCTCTCTTTTCCTGCTGCCTGAGCATCCAGATGTGGAACTCTGTTACTTCTCTAGCACCAGGCCTGCTTGCCTGCTGCCTTGCTCCACCCCCACCATGATGAAAGTGGACTAAACCTCTGAAATTATAAGCAAGCTACAACTAAATGCTTTCTTTTATAAGAGCTGCTATGGTCGTGGTGTCTCTTCAGAGCAATGGAACACTGGCTAAGGTACGCATTATCTAAAGCTCTGTCCTAGGAGCCAGGCCTCCATAGTGCTGAGATCTGCACAGGCTCTTGTCTCTAATGCCCTTGAGGAATAGGTTTTTCAATGGCTTTGGAGGCAAGTACTGAAACAATGCTAATGACAATCAATTTATGCAATGTTAAAGCATATGAAATATTTGTCATTAGTCCTATAGC
The DNA here is from genome assembly GCF_021556685.1 of Rattus norvegicus. NCBI lineage: Eukaryota > Metazoa > Chordata > Mammalia > Rodentia > Muridae > Rattus > Rattus norvegicus. Next base: position 196,173,214 of record NC_141534.1, on the reverse strand, counting down.
AAGGAAGCCCTAGATATAAAGACTACAGTCAGTTTAAAAATCATATGCACAATATATTTTACCATCTTAATGACTGAGACAGATTCACCACTTCCAAACTAGGAAAAACAGATGGTGAGTACTATTTTAATGAATGAGATCTACGCAAGTGAGTCTGTCTGTGACTATTCAGTACTATGAGAACTCATTCATTCAATTACTAAACAAAGAGATATGCCAAATTAATCAAGACAATTTTCAAATGATTTCTGATATTTCATTCGATATGTATCTTTGCTAATGAATATCTGCACTTCTTATATTTTGTTAGTTCTTACCTTAATTGAGCCTATCTTCTTGGACTTCAAAGTGTATTTTAACCTAAAGAGCTTCGGAGGCATGGCCATCTGGCACCTGAGATTCACACAGAGTCCTGACCCAAGGTCACCATGTGATCTTTCAGTCTCCCTCCTCACTGCTCCGTCAGTCACATTTGAAAAACAAGTCACCATGCATCAGAGACAACTGGGACTGGAGAATGCCCTGCACCGCTTTAGAGTCAAGTGCTTCTACCAATACCAGGTTCCTGCCGTGGGCTGAGCCGTCTCTTCTGTTATAGTCCTCACCTTAGAATGTGACCACATTTGGAGACAATCTCTAAAGAGGAATTACATTAAAATGAATTCACCAGCGTGGATTTAATCCAGTACAACTGGCTTTATTATTTTTTTTAAATTCTTTTTAGTTACACATAATTATGCAGGTTGTGTGTATGTACATGTGGACACCAATGACCAAAAAGGCCAGAAACACTGCACTCCCTGGAGCTGGTGGCCGTTGAAAGTCAGCTCACATGGGTACTGGAGATGTAACTCAGGCCCTCTGCAGGCCGAGTGCTCTCAACTGCCAAGTGAAGACGAGGGGGGAGGGTCGCCGCAGCCATCTGTAAACCAAGAAAAGGGGCCCGGAAGAAACCAGCCCTGCCAGCTCTTCAGTCTCCGGCACTACGGGAAGATGAAATGCTGTTGTTCAATGCCTCCCACAGCCGAGGGGACTGGTACAGCTCTAGGAGTCACAAAAGCCTGCTGCTATATTCCTTGAGTCCAGAGTTCAGTGACAATCACGAGCAGCAGCACAGCTCGCCCACGCCATTTTTAGACTGACAATGACATCTGTTCAAATAAAATCATGTTCCCATGACACTAGGCAAGAACAGCAGTGCCTGCATTCACATGTAGAGAGTCAGTAGGAGGAAAGAGGGGGGAAGAGAGCTTCCACACAGACGTCTAAATCCCCTCATGTCCTTCCTCCTCCTCACCCCCAAATAGTAAGACACCCCCATGGGACAGTGCCCCAAAATACCAGCTCAATTCTGGCACACAAGGAGCAGAGCTCCTTCCCGCCAGTCTGACTCTGAGCAAGAAAGCAGAGGGATGACCACCCTGGAGGACGGAGGATGAGAGGGAAGAGGAGAGGAGGGTGGATCTTCATCCTTCAGTGAGGAGCTGGGGGCAGATCAGCACAGGGAAGGGAGAAAAGGCTGTGGGGGCATGGGAGAGTGGAGAAAGAACAACAGAGGGCCCCAGAAGATCCCCATCTGCTTCTCCTATGGTTTCCTTCTTCTAAAACCAAATCTCCTAAGTGACCAAGACTAGGACAAGATAAGGATAAGACTAGTGAATAATTGAGAGACTTGTTCTGCTCTTTTTTCCATTGTTATTGTCTTTCCCCAGTTCATTCCCTCTTCCAAAACGTCCTGTATTGCTATGGTCTGTATGGCCTACACAGGCTAAGCACAGACCTGCATCCCGTCAGCAAGGGAGAGATGTGTGGCAGGCACTCATTTCAATTTAGCCTGTGATGATAAAAGACAACTTAAGGTTCTCCCAAGGTTACTCCCTGCTGCTCTGACCGCCCCTCATCTGGGTAAGTGGTCTGTGAACTAGGTGACCTGGGAGATCCTTGGCCAAGCAGGACCAATAAGCTTCTTCTGTACTGTATGAGCCAGACTCCCTCCCTAGCCAATCTGTCTGATTGCTAGTTTGTCTCTCCTGACTGCAGGGAACCTCAAATTAGGCTTGAAGGATGCGAACACCATCTTTAGAGCAGAATTCTTTTTCTACATGTAACTAGGTCTCAGGCTGGAGTTTGGCTGGTAGAGAGTCCTTGCCTAATGTGCGTAAAGTTCTGGGTTCAGGCCCCAATACCACCTGAACTCCTCCGCAGCACCACGTATGGTGGGTGCATACCGTAATCTCATCTCTCCAGAGGAAGACAAGAAGATCAGTTCAAGGTCATCCTTGGCTATATGGGAAGTTTGTGGCCAGCATGGGCTACATGAGACCCCCAATCTCAAAAAAGAAAATCAAAGAGAAATAGATAAAGGAGATATGCAAAGAGAAATGGTGGTGAGGGACCTCACATCCTATACCAAATCCACTTTCAGTTTCCTGGGTTCTTATAAAAAGTGTGTTCGCACCAGCTGATAGATTTTCCCCTTTAAGTTAAGCTGATCGATTCATATAACTAAGAGAGCCTTGATTAGACAGTGCCTTGCAATTTTACTAAGAACCTTCAGGTACTACCTCGTTCAGCACATAATGAGCAAATTACTCTGACTCCTGCTTTATAGCTTAGGAAATAAGGCCCTTAACCTGGAGGGTTGTCTTCTTGGCTCCCAGTCACTCCCTGAAAAGGTGTCCCCACTACTCAGGAGAAAGAACAGGACACCAGAATAGAAAAGAGGATCCCAGGAGAGAGGTCCTGTAAGAAGAGAGCCATGGAGGGATGCAGAAAGGCCACATGAGGTCCAATGTGGCAACCTAGGCAAAGCCAGGGACTGCACACTGTTGCTGTCTTAAGCCACTCAGCCTTTAGGAGGGCTGATCACACAACAGATAGTGAAGCAGATATTAGAGTTCGATAACAAATAATAAAAATAAATATTAACAGATGGAGCCTGACTCTTAGTCTCCTGACTCCAGTGATTTATTCACTGCTCTGAGATGTGACTGAAATTGGAGAAAAATAATCAGAAGTTTCATACATGTCATTTACATAATAGAAAACGAATTTTAGCTGAGAACATCCAGCTGTGAAATTATCTTGTCAGTATGTAAATGAATTAAAGATATCTGTATGTAAATGTGGACAGGTAGGGGAGTGTTACTAAAATCCTTAGCATGGTTACACAATGGCTGAATGCTTTTCTCCTCTATGCTGAAGAAAAAATTTTTTTCAAGACAGGGTTTCTCTGTGTAGCTCTGTCTCTCCTGGAACTTACTCTGCACACCCAGTTGTCCTTAAATTCAGAGATCAGCCTGCCTCTGTCTTCCCAGTGCTGGGATTAAAAGGATACACCACCACTGCCTCGCTATGCTGAAGAAAAATTTAAAGACCACCAAAGACAGAGCACACAACAAAACTCAGAGCAATGTTATTTATAACAGGGCAAAGGAAATAAAGACCCAGGAAGAACTAAGCAAGCCAGTGAGGGAAGACAGCCAGCTCATGAAATGTTCAAATAAAGGAAGAACAGGAACTCTAGTTCCATGTATCAACACAGGTTAACCTCAAAAACATTAACAATAAAAAGAAGTGGGGAAGGAGGCATGGTGGCACAGGAGTAAACCCAGAAATCAGGAGGCGGAAGCAGGAAGGTCATTATTTGTTATGTGGTGAGTTTGAGACCCACCTGGATATTTGAGACTCATCTTAAAAAATAGATAATAAACAGAACTGCCAGGCACAGTACTGCAACACCGTTCATCCCAGCACTTAAGAGGTAAAGGCAGCTGGGTCTCTAAATTCTAAGCCAGTCTAGCTTGGTCCACACAGTGAATTCCAGAACAGCCAGGGCTACGTAGTTAGACCCTATCGCAAAATAATAATAACTAATAAATAATACAAAGAAGAGAAAGGCCAAGTACAGTGGAACATGCCTCTTATCCCATCATTCAGAATGCAGAGGCAGCCTCTCTCTGTGAGTTCTAGACCAGTCTGCTCTATATAGCAAACTCCAGCCCACTCAGAAATACACTGTCAAGACCCTGTCTCAAGGGGAAAAAAGAAGAGAAAAGATTTAAAAACAAGAGGTTAGCTGATCAGGAGTGAGTGCCAAAGCAACTTATGCTCCAATAACACATAAGCACCCACCGAGCACAGGCACATGTGCTCATGTACCTGAATTCCTGCAAAGTCCAGGGCAGTGAGCTGTAACCCCAGCTCTGGGCGGACAAAGACAAGATGCGGGAGCCCACTGGCCAGTCGGCCCAGCTGAAGCCATCAGCTCTAGACTCAGTGAGACCCTGAGCCTATCTATCTCAAACAATATAGTGAAGGGCGAGCAGGGAGATACCAAACACTGATCTCTGATCCCTACAGTCTGCACATGTATGCACGCTCACTCACACAGACACACATACACAGACAGACAGACAGACACAGACACACACACACACACTCCAAGAGAGAGGGAAAGGGGAAGGGAGGGGGGAGGGAGGCAGAGCCAGAGAGAGAACAAATAATTTAATGGAATTTTCATAAAAATCTCCAAAATGCAAATTGGCACATACACTTAGGAATATATATATATGAAAAAAATAATAATTTTCAATGAAGTAACAAAACTCAATAACTGATTGCCTTCAAAGGAAGAAATGGAAAAAATGGCAGTGATTGCTCTGAAGTCACCAGTCATAAGTCACTTCTTAATCTGGATAAGAAATAAATGTGCACACTTTATAACACTCTATACTATTTATCTGTGATAAGCAGTCCTGTATACTTATAAAAATATTTCATAGTAAGAACATAATTTAAAATATGATCAAAGAATTGTTGCAGTAAAAATAAAAAAGGGTGGAACGGTCTCCATTGATTATACAGCCATAATCTCATTTGGTAGAAATCCTTATGTTTGTTACTAAGCTAAAGTTATGATCTTTTACATTGGTACTGAATTTATTTGATGCAAGTTTAGGTTTTCTTTGATATAAATTCCTTATCGACTTAAAATTAATATTGTTACTGTCATGTATAGACATTGTGCCCATACAACACATTTAAGTATACAAGGCTTATACCCAGTTCTTTACTGCTATTAAAAAACTAATCTTAGATGATTAAATATGTGAGTTAAGGGCCAGACAGTAAATTCATGGTTCTAAGTTTTAGTGTTAGAGTGCTTTCAAGATAATTTATTAAGATAATTAACAGACAACAGTCCAGATTACTTACATAGTTAGATGGTTTTTTTGAAAACATCAGAAATCCACAAAATCTGACATTTAATGTTATTTTTCTTTTGTTGAGACATGTTTGCTCCTAACAGCTCCCCTTTGGTGGATTCAAGGAAGAAATTGAACATCTCCATCTCCAGGTTATTGTGGTTAGACAGGCACTAGGCAAGACTGGCCTCAATTCATCTACGACTAAATATTGTCCAGAAAAAGGACATATTATAGAATAGTTGACTGATAATTTCTGCCAAGTCAGAGTGATCAGCCCTTCAAAATTCTGCATTTCAAAAGTTTGCCAGATGATCCTAGACCAGAAGGCAGAAGACTTGCTCTCATGTGTTGCTGACGGGACTGTGCAAATAGAAACTGGTCTCTATAACCTGTCTCAGTTCTAGAAGCTGTGTTAGGCTTCCTATATTTACAGATATACTGGTCAGTCTCAGATTTCTATGGGGTTGAAGACTGATTATAGTCTCATAGCCTACACAGGCTGTTTAGCTTTGAGAATACATATTTAATTAGACAGTTTTCAGATAGTATGCAAGCTAGCCAGGATATAACATGAATTTTAAGCCTTTCTTAAGCTGAAATGGATAACCAAATGTTCTGTTTAACTGCTAAAGTGTTGGACTGGGTGTTAGATATATTTTATACTTTTAATTACAAAATAATAATAGTTGTGCTCAGCTTATATTTGAGAGAAAAGTTTTTTTTTTTTTTAATTAGACAGAAAGGGTGAAGTGTAGGTTGATGTCAATATGCAGGTGAGGGACAGCACCAGTTAGGTCAAGGCCACGATTGGACAGTAAAATATAAGGTGGGGACAAAGCTTTTGTAAGGCAGGAGAGAAGGAGAAGGAGGGAGAATCAAGATGGAGACAGAGGATGACCCAGATCTGGGTGGTCCTGAATTGCTAAGGGAGTTGGGATGGGTTTCTGTAGGCAAATTTATCTTATCTAGTTGGGCAGTTTATATCCTTATCAATTGGTTGTGAGTTTATTGTGTGGATGCATTGTGGACTGAGATATAAATCTGATGTTGGGTTGCAGTTTGTTGAGTCTTGATTTTAAGGGGTGGTTGGGAGTTTATATCATAACTATTAGGGGGCAGATGTTGGGAACGTAAACAGAGCAGTGGCAGAGCGTTACAAGAGGATAGCTGCTGCTGGGACCAGGGGGTGGATGCTGGGAATGTGAACAGAGTCCACACACAGGAAGAGAGCTGCAAAATAGGCGGTCTCTGCATGAAACTGGCATGGCAGCGACCCACCCGTGTCAGAGAGTACTAGGTACAGTGTGAAGCGCTGAGATAAATTAGCGCTAGTTCCAATGGCCCTCTGGAGCCGGGACTATCGGGAGTGAGACCGCCAGCTTATGCACAGGAACCATTCCGCCCTTTTTAATTTTTACCTCAACAAAGAATCCTGTAGCTGGGTTTGTCTCGCCTCCACCACCACCCGCCTTATCCAACCTCCCCTCCATTTTACCCACTATCACTAGAGAGTCAAGAAGGAAGGACAAAGGGAAAAGAGAAAGAGAGATTTCTGAACCTAATTTCTTTCTCATTGTTTCTTTGAGTATGACTACTAACAAAGTACAAACAACCTCCTTAAACCACCAAAAACAAACAAACAACAATCTACCTCATGGGGCCTTAGAATTTATCTACCCTCTGAATGGTCCCAGAATTCCAAACATCACACAATTGCAGAAACTGTCTACAGCTGGCAAAATTATACCCCAACTAGAGCACGAGGCAAATCATAGTCAGCTGCTGGGGACAATCTGAACCAGCCCAAATCACACACCTGAGATTAAAACCTACTGAAAAATTTCTGTTTATAAAGAATCCAAAATTCCAAAAATCTCACTACAGAATCTAGCAAAAGAAAAGTACAAATTTTTCCAGGAATGTTTTGTAATTCACAAAAACCAACCTAGTGCCTAAACGCTCAAGAATCTTACTTCAAACTTAAAAACAGCTGTGTTAGTGCCTCATACCTATAATCCCAGCACTTGGAAGGCAGTGTCAGGAGAAACGCCCTACATTCAAAATAAACCTGGGCTACAAGATGAGACCCTATCCACAAAGAAAAGAACAGGGCCAGCAAGCGAGATACTTAATGGGTAAACACAGTCTGAAGACCAGAGTTCCACCCACTGAACCCACAGTAGAAAGAGAAAACAAACCCAAGAGTTGTTCTTGGACTTCCACAAGTGCACTATGGAAGACCATTGTACTAAGCATATCTTTTTATTCTGCTGTTGTGATATCTGGGACCTTAATGATCTTAGGCTGTTCCTCCCAGAGCTAACCAGTTTCTGGGCCATAAGCAACTGGATTGTATCCTTCGTACACAAAGCAGCCATGTTGGAACACACCAACTACACTAAACCACCTATGTCATGCTCTCTCATGCTGGGCTACTGTCTACCCACCCTCATCACCCCATGGTCAGGTACAAGATAACTGGGGACAGTCTCATATCCAGAGCCTAGTAAGAATATGCAGATTGACCAATCCCAAACACCCTGGCCTTGCTTGCCCTTCCCAAGGAATGACTACACACACAAACACACAAATACACACCATTGCACACACAATAATCATTAAGAATAGAAAGAACAAATGAACAGAGTCACAACAGGCACACTACAAAGATGTAACTGACTTCACAGGCAGTTACACAGCAATACTACCAAAGCCTCCTACAGTTCATAATCATACTAAAGTTACCAGAGGAGCCAGGTACATGCCTATAAACCCAGCACTCAACAGACACAGGCAAAGAATAGCAAGTTCAAGGTTAACCTGGACCCCATCTCAACTTCTTGGCCAGCCTGGGCTACACTGAGACCATCTCTGAAAAACAAATGAGGAGGCTGGAATGAGGACTGGCAGTTAAGAGTCCTTCCTGCTCTTGGAGTTCCCAGCAGCCACATGGGCCTGGTCACAACTGCCTTAATTCCAGCTACAAGGGATCAACACTTTCTTCTGGCCACCCACCTCTGGTACCCATACATAAATAAATAAATACTAGACTTTCCATCCATTTGCCTGCTGTGGGCAGAGGACAAAAAAAATGCCACACCACACACTGACTCAAGACCAGTCAGCTGATCCAAAGCCAGCCAATCACAGCTGCCTGCCCTTGCCCACCTTTCTAGCTGTGTCCTTCCTGCTTCCCTCCTGTCCAGGCACTTGCTGTAATGTCTGTCCCTTAATAGACAGAACCCATTTCCACACCCAAGGAATGCACAAGGTCCACATGGTCACACATTCTGTGTTTTCCTCTAAACTGAGCTCTGGGCAGGTAGGAAGGGGTCAGTTTGGGGTCACAATTGTGTTAGGCCAATTAGTACAATTCCTGGCTCAAAATAGGGATTTTTTTTGTGAGAATTTTTCTTTAATAAAAGAGTAAAACAATTGTAATACTGTGTCATCTCTTCTCAAAAGCTCTATTTTCATTTCATTAAATAAAATACATATGCTTTGACCCAAAATTATGACCAAGTAACCAAAGTCATAACAGAATCTACATGCCACCTCAAAAAGGACATCACAGAAGAGCATGTTAAATTGTGCACGTGTAAGGAGTTTATGAAAACGTACCTGAATGGAGTTGAATCTTCCCAATTACTCCTTCTACCAATCCCAAACAAATGGGGTTCCAGGCAAGAAGTAGGTCAGTGGCTAAAATAAAGTAAGAAGAGTCGTGAGGACACACACACCAGGAATGGGAAACTATCTCTTGCAGTGTATTTTAAAATATTTTTATATTTTAATTTAAATATTTTGAAATATTTTGGGGGATCAACAGCCCCCCAAAAAGCAATTATAAACATCCCCCCCCCACTGAACATATTACCATCAATTACTCTGTGGCAAAGTGTTAACTCTCAGACCTCTCAGTGAGACTCTGGAAACCTGCACAGTTATGGGGTAGTTGGGCTGAGGAATCGCACTGAGTGGAGGCAGTGCCTCGGCACCTTACAGTGGAGGAAAGAGGCTGCCACACTTCAGAAGGCAAATGGGAGGATAGCCCACCTGCCTCAGATCAAAGACAAGGCCTGATGGCGACCATGGAGCTTACGATGATACTCTGAAATACACCATTCTGAGAGAGTCAGACACTATGGCAACAAGGAAATCCAGAAAGTCACTTTCCTTATCTGTGACTTCTGCTTAGTTATCGAGTGCCACCCCACCCTGTGTCTCTCATCTGAACCACAGAACAGACTACAGTGATCTGTAGGCACTTTTTTCTCATTTCGTAAATTAATAACACTCTAGATGCCCAGAAGAGAAGCAAATTACATATAAAACATGTATAAGGACAAAGGATGTAATTTAACTCTTCTGCAACCATGGTTGCAAAAGATTGCTACACATAGTGATAAATGTGATGTTTCTGAGAGCTCAACAGCTGACAAAGATTAGCAAGAATTAGTATTTCTGCTGACTCGGGCCAGTAAGATAGCTGAGAGAGTGGAAGCACTGCTCACCATGAAAGCAGAGTTTAAGGCCCAGAACCTATGGTGGGAGGACAGACCAACTCCCAAAAGTTGTCCTCTGACCTCGACATGTGTGCTGAGGCACATATGTTAATAATAAATTAAAATTTAGCCCAGTATAGTGGCATACACCTTTAATCCCAGCACTCAGGAGGCAGAAGCAGTTGATATCTGTGAGTTCTAGGCCAGCCTGATAAACAAAGTGAGTTCCAGGACAGCCTGATTGTTGCACAGAGAAATCCTGTCTCAGTAAATAAATTAATTAAAATTTAAATTTTTTCTGCTAAAAATTGCATTTTAATTATTACCACTTAAACTTTATTTTACTGAAATTTTTCTGTCATTCACAGATAATTATATACAGTAATAGTTCAGTTTTGAAATTCATTTAGGTTTTGATTTTTTTTTCATTATGCATTAATTTCTTGAGTCAGGGCCTCCCTGTGCAGCCATGGCTAGCTGGGAGAATGGCTGGCCGTGAGAACTCAACGGTGACCCTCCAACTCCAGCCCCCATAACTGAGGCTGTTATTTCTTCCCTGTCTTTACTGTTACATTTTCACCAAAAAAATAAGTAAATAAATAAACAATAGATTTCTTAAGTTGATGGTGGCTATTTGGCAGTGCTAGGGGTGAACCCAGGGTTATAACACTAGGGTTTCATGCATGCTGGGCCATCCATACTCACCTCAACTTCATTGTTTTTATTGTAAGAATTAAAAACATTTTAAAGGTTCCTATACACACTAGAATTTCTAATATTTCTTGCTTTGATTGTTTTGTGTATCTGAAAGTGGGGACACAAGTGTGCCAAGGTGCATATGTGGAGGTCAGAAGTTAACTTGTGGGAGTCAGTTCTCTCCTTCCTCCATATGGGTTCCAGAGATCAAACTCAGGTTGCCAGGCTTCTGAGGAAAGTCCCTTTACCAACTGAGCCATCTTGCCAACCTTCATTTTCAATCTTGACATTATGAGGTTGACATTAGGAGGCCCAGCTTACAAGTGAAGAAAAAATGCTTAGAAAAATAACATAGTTGCTTGAGAAACCCAAAGAGGACGGGGACTTCACAGGAAGACCAACAGAGTCAACTATCTGGACCCTTGGAGACTCCCAGAGATTGAATCACCAACCAAAGAGTGAGCATGGGCTGGACCTGGGCCCCCTGCACATGTGCAGTAGACGAGCAGCTTGGTCTTCATGGGGACCCCCCAACCACTAGAATCTCTTTCTGAATCTGTGGCCTGCCTGTGGATCCCATTCTCCTAAATAGGCCACCTTGTCTGGCCTCAGTGGAAGAGGATGTGCCTAGTCCTGCAGTGACCTGACATGCTGAGAGGGGGAGGGAGGAATGGGGGAAATGTCTGTGTGAGGAGGTACTAGGAGACTGAGGGAGCTGATATTGGTATGTAAAGTGAATGAATAAATAAACTTAATAAAAAAAGAAAAAGAAAAAGAACACAGTCAAATCACCCACAAGACAGGAGTCAGGGCCCCAATCAAAAGAAGTATATAGTAAGGCTCACTCAAAAAACTTAAGTTAAGGGGCTGGAGAGATGGCTCAGCGGTTAAGAGCACCTGACTGCTCTTCCAGAGGTCCTGAGTTCAATTCCCAGCAACCACATGGTGGCTCACAACCATCTGTAAAGAGATCTGATGCCCTCTTCTGGTGTATCTGAAGACAGCTACAGTGTACTTATATATAATAAATGAATAAATCTTTAAAAAAAAAAAAACAAGTTAAAAACATTAAAAACAGGTCTAGTGGCACAAGCCTCAAGTAAATACAAGTCTTGAGCTAGGAGCAGTGGTGCACACCTGTAATCTCGGCTGTCATTCAGGATAGAGCAAGAGGATCTCGAGTTTCAGGCCACCCTGCTCTAATGGCAAGACTGTTTCTCAGAATAAACAAAACCAAAGAGGCCTGCCTGTCTGACTGGAGTTGTACACCTCGGCAACCTGCTTCAACACCTCCCCCAGAAACTAACAGAGCTACTGAAACAGGAAGTTTTAAATGTCGCGTGTGATTACAAAGTAACACTATGAAACGGAGGGGAAACTGGCCACTGAGGTAAGATTATTCTGTCTCATTTCCGGTTTCTGTCTGCATGTTAACTGCAGTGCCACACAGAACTACCTCCTCTTAAGTCTTTTTCAAGGGCTAGAGAGATGGGGGGTAAGAGCCAAGCTGATATGTCATATTCCCTCAAGCCCTGATGTTTTCTGATGTTCTTAGGGGACCCCTATTAAAGGGCCATTCAACCCCCAAAAGGAGTCATGACCTAAAGAGTTACAGTTATCAGTCCCAAGGATACTATGTGTGTACTTGGCCTGTGACAAACTTGAATTGTCCTGTACTCCCTTTGTGAAACACTGATTTCAACCCATCATATGAAAGTTTCCTCTTACTGTCTCCTTTCCTGCGAATTGTATATATATTGTACTACTTAATAAACTCGCCCGGATGATAAGACATAGCTTGTACCAGACCTCCTGGGCTTCAACTTTCCCATCTTCTCTATTTTCTGACCTCCTGGTCCTTTCTCTCAAGAACCTGTCACTGAAGAACAACCTCTTAATCCAGGTCAATGGTACAACTGTTAAGAGCACTTGCTACTCTTACAGAGGATGATCAGTTCCAGAACCCACAAGATGGCTGGAACGCCAATTCCAGGGCCTCAGACACCCTCTTCTGACTCCCACGGCACTGCACATTGGGTACACTTACATACATGCAAGCAAAAGACTTAGACACATAAAATATAAATACATTTTACAAAAAAAATTTAAAGAAATAAAATCATGACTTCATGATGGCAGAATTTTCCACTTAAGTATGCTCACATAAATATTTAAGTTTTTCCTATTACAAAAATACTGTGATAAATGATGAATTTATACAAATATTTTATCTCCATCCTTAATAGCTTTAAGATAGATTCCTAGGAATGAAATTAGTAGTCACAACACTTAAAAAATTAAGGCTCCCAAGTATTACCAAATTACTTCTATAAATGTTATATTAGATTTCTGCCAAAAGCATATTTAAAAGTTTATTTTAAAAATGACACATATATAATTTTCCTGCATACATATGCATATATATAAAATATATTTACATATACATGCAGGTAAGTTTTTTTTAAACACACACTCACACACACACACAGATATGGTCTTTCTATGTAGTCCTTGCTGTCCTGGAGCTTACTATGTAGCCTAGACTAGCCTGAACTCACAGAGATCCACCTGCCTCTGCTTCCCAAATACAAAACTTACCAGGATTTTTTTTTAGTCTCTTAATTTAATGGCATCCATTGCCTAGATTTAGGCTATTTTCTTTGTTGATAATAGTAAACATTTACCTATAAAAGTAGCTACTTTTCTTCTTCTACCATGTTTCTTCTTCAACGATTTTCTTGTTTCTGTCTTCTCCCTGCTTTGCCCTTCTTGTTTGTGTCTTTAATTTCTCTGTGAGACTAAAATAGGAAGTTCTGCTTGCAGTTAAGACTAGGTTCCTTTTGTCCTAGGTTTGTTTGGCCCATTTGATGGGATGTGCTTGATCACACGTGGGCAGGAGGTACGTGGGCAGAGAGTACACCAGGATGTATGCTCGTCCTTGACGGGAACTGATAGGAAATATGAATGATCGGTTTTGCCTTTTTAAGACCCTACAAATGTGACTTGTGGCCATTTTCTGGAAACCCAGAGGCGGATTTGATTAGAGTCAATCCTGGTGAGTATTTAATTAAAATTGGCTTTAAATTTAGTTTAAATTGTAAAGTGGTCTTATTCTCGACCAATGGGATTAACACTAGCAAATGTGAAGCCCTAGAATTCTATTTCTTGTTGACCTGTGAAGCCTTTGTGTACTTAAGACTTCAAATATTTGACTCATTTGCAGATATTGTGTTTTTATCTTTTATACAAATCTATCTTAAAGTTTAAAAAAGCATTCCTTACCTAGTTATCAATTATGGATTAACTGCTTTTATCTGTTACTTTTAAATGCTTTATTCCAACCTTTACTCAACAGTCAAGCCTATATCAGACATGCTAAGTTTCACATTTGCCAACACAGACGTTCCTGCAGAAGAAAGAGCACCAGCTTCCTCACCCCTGACACTCTGAGCTCCAGAGGTCCCAGCTCTACTAACCTTCGTGGAAAGGAAGAGGGACTACTGAGGATGTGTTCTGGAATCTGTCCCATTGTTAGGGAAATACACATCAAATTCTTGTAAGGACACAAGCTCAGAAGACACTGAGCTAAGGAAGCAGGGTGGGGGATTATCTTTCAAAGGTAGAGTGCTTGCCAGAGGTCCTGATAGAGGCAGGAGAGTCGACAAGGTGGTAAGAGTGGTTGCTGATAAATCATGAATGAGGTCTACAGTTTGGATCCCAGGACCTACATAACATTGGTGTCCAGCCGCCAATTGGGGGTGAAAGTGGAGACACAAGAATCTCTAGAATTTGCTGGTTCCCAGTCCACCTAAGCCTACCTAAGCAAACATAGCTCCGGGTTTAGGGAGAGACCCTGACTCAATAGAATAGATCAACCGAAAAAGAAGGCCATACCAAAGGCTCACTCCTGGTCTCTATATGTGCATAGATACATGCAGCCTCCCCCCACTCTCCTACTCCCTACACACGTGCACATACACTGTAGAAAAAGAATCTATTGATAAACATCATCTGTCAATAAGAAAGCTTATGGCCAAATGAGCTGAGATAGAAAATAGGAGGTGGGACATCCAGCAGGAATTGAAAGAATTCTGGGAAATAGTCAGAGGCGTGGGAGATTCACCACAAACACTGAGGAGACGGATGTAAACCAGTAAGTAGCTGAACTCAGGGTACAATAAATAGATTCACCCCAGGAACTCTGAGGAGACAGACAGCATGAGAAGACAAGAAGAGAAAACCAGCCACGTAGCTGAACCCAGTTAGAATAAAAGGGATGATAAGTTAAGGGCAAGTCAGACAACAAGCCGGAGCTTATGGCCTAGGCATTTATTAACAAATAATTAGTATCAGAGTTGTTATTTCTGGGAACTACATAGCCAGGAGGAAAAATTTTGTTTTGTTTTGTTTTTTAACAATAACACAGACACAAACAACAAATAAATTAATTAAAAATAAATATTTAAAACAACAGCAACAACAGTAGTAGTACCTAGGTAACACAAGAACAGCAGATTCGGTGGAAATTTGAACAGGACGGGGAGTAACCAAGGTCAGCTCAGGAGAGTCAAGTGAATAAGGGCAAGGAGCCTGCACTTCCTGGAGTCTATGGCAGGCAGACAATGACAGAAGTGAAACAAGATTATGACCAGGATTTTATTCAGTTGACACAATGAACGCTCACCCAAAAGTTAAATAGTGCTTGCGATTGGTTGAGGCCCACAGTAAGAAATACTGCTCAACCTTGACCTGGTGAACACATCAAATATGTAAGTGCCAAAGTACAGCTTCCTGAATGGCCTGGGAGCAGAGAAACCAGCTAGTCACTGCGAAGAGAAACAAGTGAGCTTGGGAGGCGGGTAGGCAGGGGGCTTGTGAGGCACCAAGTCCCCTGCAGAAACTAGACACAAGACATGCATGAGATGCACATACATACATATAGGCAAGACATTCATACGCAGAAAATAAACAATCTAAAAAGGTTTTTTTAAAAGACTGAAGAAGAGGTTGGGACAATTTAGTGGGTACAATGCTTACTATACAAACATGATGGCCTAAGCTCAGATTCCCCAACAACCATGTAAAATGCAGGACCCAGTGGCATACAGCTGTAACACCAGAGCTGGTCTAGGGAGTATAGCAAAGACAAGAGGATGACTGGGGTTTACTGACAGCCATTTATTTAGCTGTGCCGGGGGGAGGGGGACCTCAAAGGTAAAAAGGCAGAGAGCAATAGCAGACACCTGATCACCTCCTCTGGTCTCTACATTCACATACAACAATAAACACACACGCATACATGCATACACACATAATAGTAAACACACATACAACAGGAAGCACACACATACACACACATAAACACACACAGACACAGGACATAAATACACTCATATACTACACATTCTGAAAATAAACAAATATTAAACAAATGTACCACAAAGATTAATAGGAAAAGAAATGTAACACCTCAAAGGACACACTGGGAAGGACAGGGGAGAATAATGATTGTACACTGAAGACTATACTGAGGCTGGAGATCAGCTCAGTTGGAAGAATGCCTATCTAGCATGTACACGGCCCAGGGTCCATCCCCAGCACTGCATAAAGTAGGCAATCCTACATTACGGTAGCAGTGAGTTCAAGACTACCTCAGAAATTGAGGAGGTGGGGGGGGAGCAGGAGGAGGAGGAGGAGGAGACAGCAAAGGAGAGGAGACACACGGTGGCATCTGAAGCACAGCTGTAAGTTAACCTTGGAAAGGAAGGACTTTTTCCTCCAAGTCAGCAAAAAAGGGATGAAAGGCTAAATACAGAAACAGAGAAGCAAAGAGCACATCAAATGGCAGTAACTTAGTGAAATGGGACCCCAAGTCCCCTTCCTTCAGTGAGGGGAAGGACATGGCAGCAGGATGAGGTGGTCAGCACAGGGACAAAAATCAATAAATGTTCTGTGGCTTCCACACAGACACCAGCATTAAGTGTGAGTGCTCACGCGCTCTCTCTCTCTCTCTCTCTCTCTCTCTCTCTCTCTCTCTCTCGTTCTCTCTCTCTCTCTGTCTCTGTCTCTGTCTCTGTCTCTGTCTCTCTCCTAAAATAACCAAATATTAAAAAAAAAAGTATCACAATAGGAAAAGAGATCTAACACCTCAAAGGACACACTGGGAAGCTTATGTACATACATGTTTTAAGATTATTTTCATTATTTACGTATACATATGTGTATGTTCTATGCACAAGCATAATGGTGCCCACTGGGGCTAGAAGGTTGTAAGCCACCCAATGGGAATATTTGCCTAGTTTAACATTAATGTCAAAGAAACACATTAGGCATTATAAAGGATAAATATAAACACTGCTAATTCACTCATTACTTATACACCACACATCCTTGGAAACAAAGTCCAAATTCCTTAGAAAGGCTTTTAAGCTAAGTGGAGGAGGGAGGAGGCTTGATGATGCATGCCTTTAATTCCAGCACTCAGGAGGGAGAGATAAGGAGGTCTCTGTGAAATGCAAGCCAGCCTGGTCTACATAGTGAGTTTCAGGATGGCCAAGGCTACATAGAGAGAACCTGCCTCTCCCCCTCTCCCACACACACACCCAAAACTGTAAAAACTAATTAGAAGAAAGGCTATCCTGCCTGCCCTTCTCCACACTCAGCATCCTGGCCTGACGTCCCCTCCACCCCTCAGGCTGCTCCCCACCCTCTTCTGCCTGCTCTTCCTTCTACCCTCAGAATAAGGGTTAATGGGCTCAAGACACATCCCTCACTCCGCCCACCCTAAGAACTGATCATACTTTTTTGTAGCAAATCTCTACCTCAGCACCTCGCTTTAGTGAATTATTGACTTGGCTAACTCCTTGATCACACAGGAACTCATGAAAAACAGGAAACTCACAGAGACCTTTTAAGGTTCAGTTTTCTGTTCTCAGTGCATTATAGGTTCTGAGCTAGACAGGCCACTTCAAAATGGAAAGGAATTTACTAGTCAGATAAAATTTAAGTTACCACATAGGAAAGGCTCAAGAATTAAACTGACAAGAATTAAGTTCATGTGACCATCAAGACTGACAGGCATCAATCCTGACACCATACAGCGTCTGTCAACCACACCCAGCCAGTTAACCTCAGAACAGTTTCCCATTCTCAGCCCAAGGGGCTCTTTCTAACACATCTCCAACACCATAGGTTTCCTTTCCAAATACCCACTCCATGCCCTACTCTCATATTTGCCCGGGGTTTGGGGTCATTGTCATCATCCCAGCTGTCTGAGCCACAACCTACGAGCCATCTGAAAGGCCTTTGCCTCTCATCAGGACCTACTGGTTCTCTCCCCTGATGATCACTACACTTCTTTCATACCAGGCAGCCAGCCACACACGTGGGGAGAAAGCCTCAGGGACAGTGAGGAGAAGCACCAGGAAAAGCATGTTCCAGTTCTGATCAGCATCCAAAAGAGACAGAAAAAAAGGAAAAGGGAAAGTTGTATCTTTCTGTGTCAGGGGGCAGAAGGAGGATCTGCGGTACTGGGTGGGGCTAAGAAGGGAAAGTTATTTGGCCTGTCTCTATAGCACAGCTTAAGTGGGGGACCTACCTTCTAGGGCCGGTCCCTGTGATTGGTCTTTTATGTTTTGGGTAGCTTGGAATGCTAAGATCCAACACATTTCTTAACAAATAACAAGGGCTGAACGTACTGGATGCACAGAAGACTCTTAAACACTGTAAGTTCTGCTAGGCCAGATGGCAGAAAGTGGAGAGTTACAAGAACACAAAGATCAACTCAAGGCAGTAAACTCGGGAGCTGTCTTCCTCTAAGCAGGCTAGATTTGCAGTTGAGATAGGATGAGTCTGCAGACAACACACAAAGACAAGCTTGAAATCAGAGGCCCAGGCAACTCCTAGGAACGGACAAGGTGCCCTGGAGCTGACGCTAACATCTAGAAGCTGGACAGAGTCAAATACTGGCATGCAGCATAGCCACGGCTCACACGTGGTGCTCCAGGAAAGACCCTGGCTCCACTACAGCCCAGAGCCCTTTCAGCTTTGCTTTGCGAATGCTATCCAGCTTACAAGGTCTCCCTGAGGATAAATGAATCGGGTGATACTAGTAATAATGTCAGTAACGTTCAGCTCAAGTGGGGAAATGTGTACATATTTAAGACTTCAGGATCTCATAACCCAACAATTTGCCTGTACATTTTTATTTTAAGAACCTACAAAAGCTTTTAAAAAGTAGGTAGAAGGGTGGCACACATCTGTAATTCCAGCACTTGAGAGGCAGAGGCAGAAGATCCCAACAAGTTTAAGGCCAGTCTGGTCCATACACTGAGTTCCAGGATTACACAGCAAGTCTAAAAAAAAAAAGAGAGAGAGAGAGAGAGAGAGAATACATATATATATATATATATATATATATATATATATATATATATATATGTACACACACACATACACACACAATACATACACACACATACACACACATACATATTTAATATATATTAATGTTTTAAATTTAAGTTTTATAAGTTTTAAATCTTAGAGTTAGGCTATAATTCCTGAAGCCTTCCTTCTGCAGGTGATATTTTACGGAGATATCACTATGCCTGGATTTATCCCAGAATTCTATTTCCTCAGAATATGAAACATTGAGCTATAGTTCTGATGCAGGTTAAAACTGGACATCCAGTCTGACTGTCAGCAAACCAACAATGATCCAAATAGCAAATTGAGCATGACTGCCAGCCTCCTCCCTCTCCTCCGTGGGAGCATCTAGAAGCACAGCCTAAAAGGAGGAAGCTGTGTATGGGAGAGTCATGGACAATGGTGACATTAAATACAGACGTCAAAATAAATACTGGATCCCAAGTCTTAAAAAACCACTAAGGGATATGAATAGAATGTGCAGGGGGGCTTTCTGGTTTTTTGGGTCTCACTACGCTGATCTCAAACTCGGAGATGCGCCTGCTTCTGCCTCTGGGTGCTGGGATTAAAGATGTGCACACCATGTTTCCATGATGGGCTTTTGTGTTTGTTTTGTTTTTAATGGGGTACTGGAGAGTAAATCAAGGTCTTGAGCATGTTAGGCAAGTACTCTATCACTAAAATACATTCTAGGCCTAGGTTTTTATGATGTAGCTCTGACTTGCCTATTCTGCTATTTCTGACCTTAGGATATGTAATATAAATCTGATGTAGAAGCTAGGCATGGTGGCTCACACCTTTAATCCTAGCACTTAGGAAGCAGAGGCAGGTAGATCTCTAAGTTCAAGGCCAGCCCAGTCTACAGAGTGAGTTCCAGGACAACCAGGGCTATCTAATAAGACATTGCCCTCCCCCCCTCCAAGAAAGCATAGGTCTATCAGTAAAATTAATAATTGATGATGAGATGTAATCCAAGACTAAGCTAAAAAAGTCTTTAAATCCCAAGCATGTGCACTTAATTTCTCAAACCAATGGCTCAAGGGACAAGGAGACAGTGAGACCTGAACAGGTTCTGTAACTGACCAGGGAATGGAGGACTATTGGGCTTTGCAGAACTGCTGAACTTTACTGTATAGTACAGTATGAAATGGACAAAGCATGTGTGTGTGTGTGTGTGTGTGTGTGTGTGTGTGTGTGTGTGTGTGTGTATTTTCAGTAAAGCAAGTTAGCACTAGTGAACCCAATGTATAGGGAATGTGTGGAGGTGGCATTTGTCTGGGCACACGCAACACCTAAGGACTTGACAATGACAATTTTTTAAATGGCTATTCTGGGAACAGAAAGGATCATAATGGCAGAGAAAGTGGTCATGCCTTATGCTATTCCTCCACAGAGAACACCCATGTAACCGAACTGCTCCAACAGGTTTTAACCTGTCCTTCAGCTAGTATGCTAACTGGCAAATGAACTCAAAGAGAAACATTAAATTCACAAATAAGTTTTAAAGTTTAATATTGTCAATTATGTAATAAGAGCTATTATAAACTAACAAGTATAGCATTTTAGAAATAATGCCAAATTTTAATTCGTGAAATTATAAAGAACCACATAAAGTCTGTAATTGAAATAAGCCCAACTGTTTGACCACTAAGTCAACAGTTCCACTGGTTTCATGTCCATCTGGCAGTAGTACACAGCTTCTATTTTCATATGCCCTTCTCTTCCTGGTACACAAAAAACAAGTGATTAAGCACTGTGTGCCTGCAGAGAGCATGAGTCATTCATTCCAAGATCCCAGAGTGAGGGCACTCCCTCAAAGCAAGAGCCAGCCAGCATAGGTTTTACAGTTTAAAAGCAAGTTTCATCTGTGTCTTTAAAGAGGGGGCAGATAGTTTATGCATATCTAATCAGACCCCAGTTTCACTTCCTGCTAAAGACAAAGGCTATTATTGCTCTGACAATCACCGACACCAAAATCAAAAGGATGAAGAAAAGAGCTTTAGGATGAGGAACTGAAAGCCCCAATTGTTAGCATGTCATGCTTTAATCTCAGAATTTAATGAGGCTGGCAGACAGGATAAGTAATAATTTCATTCAGGTGCCAGCTTAAAGTTCAAAGTTTGATCCTCATTTCCTCAGTCTCCATAGTGGTTATTATGTCTCTACTAGGGCAGCAAGCTGAAGAATTCATCCAATTCAGAAGTTCAGACAACTGATTTCCCACAGTAAAACCAAGCTCAACCAGCGGCTATCAATCCAGGCTGCTCACTAACGTCATCTAAGTGATCTCCAGTACTGAGGTCTGGGCTCACCTAGCAGAGGTGGACCTACACTGGCCAAGGTGGGCCCCAGCATAAATATAATTTTTAAATTCCTCTAGGTGATTCTAACATAGAGGCAGGTTTAGAACTATCTTGCTAGGGCTGAAGAGATGCCTCAGTGGGGTTAAGAACACTCACTGCTCTTCTGAAGGTCCTGAGTTCAGTTTGAGCACCCACATGGCAGCTCACAACTGTCTAATGCTGTCTTCTGGTATGCAGATGTACATGAAGACAAAGTACTTATATACATAAAATACACAAATAAATAAATCATTAGAATTCTCTTGCCTAAGTGATTATAGCTCCCTGGGAAGACTCCATTTGAGTAGCTTAGTTTTACTCTTATCAGTCAGACTCAGGAATGACGCATGGGACACGTCATATATGAAAGTTGTAAAAATCCAATTGCACAGACATTACCTAATATGACTTGGCATAAAGGCTGGTCTAAGGTACCAAAAGGAAACATATCTAATAACAAGAGGTGGCACCTACTCAGTGGGCAGAGGGCTTGCCTAGCACCCACAAGGCCCAGTGCTACATACACCAAAGCAGGGGAAATACTCCTGTAACTCCAAGGTGTAGACAGGTTATCAAAAGCCAAAGGTATCCTTGGCTACATCGTTAGGTCAAGGCCAGTTGAAGGAGGGAGGGAGGACTCTGAGAGGAAAATCCAAACAGAGGGACACTACTATTTCCCTTTCCTCATTTTCAGACAGAGCTATTAAAAAATATGCGCAAAGCTAACTTCTAACACCAAATAGATGCAGCCTTTCTTTCAGCTGGTCTTCAGATAATTGCATTT